>NC_143586.1:157450997-157814753 GCF_048544385.1 Mastigoproctus giganteus | reverse complement strand
AAATTGAGAGTTCTCTGGTCGATTTGTTGCTGTTTTTCTAGACGAAAAATCCGTGTTTCGGGGTGGGTGAAACAGACCTTACTATCCACGACAGAGATTGACTTACTCAGCCACGGAGTGACAAAAGCCCAGAAAGATTCCTGGCGCCACTGATGGGATCCGAACCTGGGCATTTTCCGAGTTGTGGGGAGAACGGTAATCAGGGCTGTAGTGGAGGGTATATACGGGTATATGCCGTATATCTTCGGGACTTTTTTTTTTTTTTTTTTTAAGGTGAATAACGTATACCTTCTGGTTTTTGAAAGACTTGAAAAAACAAATATTAAAATATTTATTGAAAATTAAAAAATAAATTTATTAGAATTTGATTCTTAGGCAATACTTATAGTTTTATTATTTTTTAATATATATATATACGCACACACACACACAGATACACACCGGTATATGCAGTATATGCTCTAGAATTCGATTAATAGGCACAGTAACTGCATACGAAACATTCTGCTAATTTTGTAATACGTAACATTCTGCATATACCTTCTGCTAATTTTAAAACTATAGCACTGACGGTGATTATAACTACTGTAACTAATTAATCCAACAGTTTCATCATATATTCGCTCCTATCATGTCTGGACAGAACCGTAGACACGAGAATATTTTGTCCTCCCTTCTAGCGATATTTTTACAGCATGACCTTATACATAATTTTTTGACATGTCACTAGTACCCACATAGATCACCAAATACCGTTTAATACCCATAAAAATTGATAACTGGTTAGTCGGACACATTTTCGCACCTGAATTAATATCTAAAACTCTCAGATACTGAGTATTGTGGAGGCATTTTCTTTTTGATGGTACAGTGGGCAGAGTCAACTTGTCAATCACTTCTTTCCCACTGTTTTGCTAGCCGCCATGTTGGACGGGGTACCTTAATCTTACTCAATTTTACTCAATTTTCAGTTATTTCATTTTTTTATTAAATTCAAACCTAATCAGCGCACTCGTGGTTAGCACAGTTAGTTGGACCGCCGTCCTCATATACCAGGTGGAAAAGATGTGAGTTCGAATCCCGTCAATGGCGGGAGGAATTAGTCGGTCTCAGGCGAGGGTACGGTGTTTTTTGTTTTTTTTTGCCAGAAAACTTGGGGTTTTCGTCCAGCAAAACAAAAAATCGACATACACAGAGCAATATGGCCTTAGTTGCCGATGTTTCCAATAACAACAAACCTAATCAGCACTTCACTGATATGTCTTTATTCAAAATTTAAATATGTTCCAATGGTGACAATAATGTAAGCATTAAAAATGCAGAAAATAAAAATGCATATATAAAAAAATATAAAAATTCATACAAAAAATAAATTTGGCGAAAACTGGCATAATAAACCAATGTTTTGTAATGTAAAGCGATATGTATCTAAGACAACGTAGTTATACCAACGCATACGGCAGACGACTTTCTAAGACAGTCATGAGAAAGAAATATTAATGGACGTATTGTACTTACAGGAATGTATTCTTCCAACCGGCCTTCGGGAAATACTCCATATAGTTTTGGCCCCAGATTCCTTTCAGACAACAACATAAAAATAACACTTTCTGTTAAGATGGCATCCGTTTTTCCGCTAATTTGACCGTATATCCTTAATAACACTTGACTCAATTCGTCAGAATGTGATCTTTGCGTTTCTGGAAGGGTACACAGATATAACATATTGCTAGCGCCACCACTGTAAGTAAAAAAAAGAAAAACATACAGAAGTCGGATAATTAAATAAAAATAAAGAGTAAGTAAATAAAAATAAAAAGTAATTAAATATAATATAACGCAAATATATTATTATTATTAGCCATATGGTACAAGCATATGCTGCACCAGCAAAAAAAATAAATAAATAAATAAAAAAAATTCCCCAGTTACCCTGTGAGAGAGAGAGAGACAGTGAGAAGTAAAAGGGAATCACCAATAAAGAGAAGAATGATGATATCCAGCTCAGGACCCTGGGTGTGCCAAGCCCATACTCACCAGATGTGAGCCCCTGGGGTTAAAAAATAAAAGTAATGTAAAGCTTTTGGTAATTGACAAAGTAATCTCTGTTACTTGTGTAAACGGTGGGAGAGTTAAACACACTGCATTAAACTAGTACAATGTAAAAGAATGCCATTTAAAACAATTTCATTGAAATTAAAGGGGCGCCTCCGTAGCCAGGTGGGCAGGGGCAGCAGTGTCGTAGCACACGCTTCTTGATTAGACCGGGGTTCGAGCCCGTGCCCACCAAATACGGAGGATGCGGAGAGGTCAGGGAATGACTACCGCATATCCCCGGAGCAATATGGCCTTAGTTGCTAATGCTCCTAAAAAAAAACCAAATAACAATAACAATTGAAATTAAGTCATACATTATCCATCTTGTCACTAATCCTATAAAAATTGCTGTTGATATTAAAACGTCATGAACAGCAAAAATAACATTACGAAAAAGTACTTTGACCATATTGATACTACCTTTTATACCAATCAATAAATTAAAATAATATTCAACAGTGGACGACTGAGGAACGCTGAAATTATTCCTATGATTTATTTATTTAGTATGATGTGATCAATACACGAAGGAACCAGTTTTTTCTTGCTTCCTTCATGTATCGTGGCCGGAATATCCAACCAACCGATTGGTTCGGCACCATCGTGATATCCAGCCCGAGGCGGGAATCGATCTTGCGACCTTTGGGGTGCCAGGTAAGCACTTTACCTACCCGGCTAGCCCGGTCGGCATTCTTATGATAAAGAGATAGCATATTAGGGCCATATGTTTAAAAATAAAAATACAGTAATTCATCCATAAGGCACAAATCTTAGCGAATAAGAGAAATAAGGAAAAAACGAAATGTAATTATACAATCCAAAAATAAATAAAATGAATAAATAACTAAAACATGGAACTCAAAATTCAATATATCAGTCAGTGGATTTAATATTTTTCCATTATTTTCATTATTGTCTGATTGATACTAACTTGATCACACCTGTCTGCTCATTCTGTTCACGTTTTTTAGTCCGTTTCCAAAGGCTAAAACATTCCATTCCGCTGTTGCATAAAGATTTTCGTTTTGTTCTCCATCGCTACCCACTCCAATTTTCAAGTCATTCTTTTAAAATTCATCCCCACTTAACACCACTTCTATTACGAAGACACGAAAGCAGACTTAATTTGAATTTGGCGCTTTTTTACTAAAGTTTTACCACCCAAGAAATAACAGCCCTTACAAGTAATTTATCTATGGTTCAGCTACCATATCCAATTGTATAACTAGAGTCAATTAATATGAATTTTGCATAGTGTTCAGTGACGTCTATTCTTTTTATTCCGTTTAGACAATTAAAATTTTTATAGTGTCTTTAAATATTACATATTTCAGAATTTTGTCGATTGGTATAAGATAGGAATGCATATTTCGCATTTTCCTAACCATGAAGTCCATGGTGAAATTTTAAAACAGATAGTGGAATACATTTTATGCTTACAAGGAACTAATGCTCCTGCTGGATGCATATATATATTTTTTTTTCAATAAAATTTTGATTATTGAAGGAAACAGTACAAAGCTATGTTTCGCATTTTTACTGGTGTCACGATTTTATGTTTACCAAAGCGGGACACCACATTATAACGCGCAAGGGCGGTCCCATGATTTTCTAAGAGAAGAAGAGGCTAAAGTAGTGTTCGAAGGAATCATTTAGCATTTTTCGCATTTTTATCCGAAAAACGCTTCACAGGAATCATTAAGTCCCTATATGGCATCAACCCTGAAAACGCGGCAGTGTTACTCGCAAGTGTCCTTTAATCATCAAAAAATTCGGTCATTATATTTATCCCATTTAATCAGTGTCGTAACTAGAAAAAGTGGGCCCCAATGCAAAGTTTAGTGTAGGTCCCCTTAAAATATCGAGTAATACTATACTCAACAATAATGATCACTAATAAATGCGCTCCTACCCACTATAAGTGGGCCGCTATTTGATTTTGGCAGTAGTCACAATTTCTTAAAAATTGCCCTGGAAGCAGCAGCTATGCTACACGATTTCACCTCTAGTCACTGGAGTTTTGCTTGTGATGTGTGCAGCTAGTTAACAATAAACATGTTTCGTGTGAAAAAAAATTATTGTTCATAGACATAGTAAATAGTTATCATAAACATAACTAAAAAAAACTTACATTTTTACTCAATTAAATTTTTTTTCTATTTCGGGCAGTAGGCTCCCTTTCAGTGTAAAGTGTAAAGTGTGTTTAGGGTCAAGCGGCACCAGGGGTTTTCCCCATCTCCGCGTAGTTTACATTGTGGGTGAACCAGTTGACTGGAAAAGCCAGAGATTTAAAAGTGTATGGACTTTGTATATATTTGATGCCTTGTACCGTTGTTCATCTGGTCATTTAGCCGCCAGACCCCTACTGAGGGCCGACGTTGTCCCACTTTAGCCCCGTGGAGGCAGACCAGGTACTCACTCTGGCAGGTCCTGCCACTTAATTTCCTAAGATTTCAGTGGCTAGGACCTTAAAAAAAAAAAAAAAAAAAATCGCGTTCGCGTCGCGGGGAGCGCTAGAAGTTCAAAATGTTGGGCAAAATTAATTTAGATTTGTGATTTTAGATTGTGTGGGGCGTGTTCACGTTGCTATCAGATAGAGTGGGGTGAAGGCTGAAGACTGGGAGGCAAATAGACAGAAATATGGAGCCGAAAGGGAAGGCAACTCCAGTTTACAGTGGGGCATGCCCATGCCCCACCAGGGGGGAAGAAATAGGGTGGCAGGGTGGGGAGGGGACAGTAAACTGTCCCCTCCCCACCCTGCCAGGAAGAGGTGAGACAGTGAGCCAGACAAGAGAGCTGGCTCAGATTGCCAATGTGGCCTGTGTGCATGGGTGGGAGCAAACCAGACCGCAGGGTCAGGTCCGCACCATCCAGAAAAACTTGAGGCCCAGCAGAGGCGATCCAATGTTGGTTTGGCTGAACAGGTTGTGCAAAATGTCACAGTTGGGGGTCATTCATGGGACTGTTGTCCCGTCCTGTAGTCAATGTTCTGGGAAGTGGAGTTTTTTCTCACTTCTCATAAGAGTTCCAGTTTTGTCTTGCATGAAGGATCAAGCAGTCAAACCTGAAATCTGGTTGGGGGTCTCTGAGAAGCTTTGTTTGACACATCTATTCGAAGTTTGCAGGCAGAGGAATGGTCAAGCGTCTAGCATACAGGTTCTGGGCAAACTTGGTGAACGCTATATATGAGGCTTCATCTTCCAGTAAGTAGTGTTCCCGGTTTTTGGGATTAAGGCGCACTTGGATGATTAATTCAACACGAAGATCTTCATAAAATTCGCAGTCATACATCTGGTGTTCCCAGGTCTCCACAGAGCCACATGCACACATTGGGTTGTTTTCGAGTCCGAGAAGGTGTAATTTGTGGCGGATCGCTCCATGTCCTGTTAGGAGATATGTGCTGTACAATCCAGGGCAAAGCCATACCGGATACTGTGGGTATATTTGTTGTAGATCGGGGAGGAACCTCCACGTGACTTCCCCTTTTGTGGAGGTCGTCCAGCGCTGCTGCCATATCGATCGCAAATAGATCTGGAGTCTTTTCTTCTCCACTGTCCGATTTGCAGTTGGGTCTGTGGTGTGATCCTGGAAGGTAGTTGGATTTCCGCGTCTAAGCTGCTGTAACATGCCTAGGCGAATCACTTCAAGATCAAGAGGGAGGGTCCCAGTGAGTACTTGCAGCTCATGAGTAGATACAGTGCGGCACGCTCTGGTGAGGGTTAATAAAATCGGTCGGCGAATGATGTTGAGTAGCCGACGATTTACCGCCGTAGAAGCCTTATGGTGCCAGACACCAGAAGCATATGCAATCGCAGGGATGATGGCTGCTTTGTAAAGTATTGCAAGGGTTCTTCGTTTCAGCCCTCAGTCGCGGCGGGTAATCCTGGCAAGCATGGCGGCATAGTTTTTCATTTTCTTCTGGTTGTATTTTAAGTGGGGTGTAAATGATAAATTTCGGTCCAGGATCACTCCTAGGTACTTGATTTCTGTGGCCAACTTGATCGTTCTGTTGTAGATTTTTATCTGCGGTGGTCTGGTAGGAGTTAGATATCCCTTTAGTAGGATAGATTGGGTTTTGGTGGCAGAGATATTAAGGTGATGATTTTCGGTCCACTCTCTTAGTGTAGAAAGTGCTGAGTTGGCAAGCGTTTCCAGTTGTGCTCTTGAATCAGCAGAGAGGATTAGGGAGAGGTCATCTGCGTATGCGAGCGCTTGCACACCCCCCAGTTCCAGGGAGAGGAACTCATCCAGCACGTAGTTCCAAAGGAGGGGACCCAGTAGAGCCCTGAGGGCAGCCCCTGTGTACCTGACGTTCAACCTTGCAGTAGGGAGCCTGCACTAGAACCTTCCTATTGTTCAGGTAGCTCTGAATGCATCCATATAGGTTTGATGGCAGGTTGGCAGCTCTTAGTCTTGCGAGGATGCTCTGCCACCAGAGGGCGTCGAACACCCCTGCAAAGTCCACAGAGATGAGAAGAAGGTACTTTCGTTGGCAGTTTGACGTGGCATTCATGATATATTCTAGTGCATCCAGAGTGGATTTCCCCGTTTTGAATCCGAATTGTTTGTCTGTTGTTAAATTTGCTGCGGTGTAATGTACTTCAAGCCTCTGTCTAAGAAGTTGTTCCAGGACTTTGCTGAGTACAGACAGGAGGGATATAGGTCGGTAGGACTCCAGTATATGTTGCTGCTTTGATGGGTTTTTTATGATTAATTTTATGCTGGCTACCTTCCAGCCGAGGGGAACCAGCCCTGACGAAGACAGTGGTTATACAAAGTCTAACAGCAAGTTCGGGACATACTCGGCCACCTTTTTTACCAGTTCTGGTTCAAGCATGTCCAGTCCTGGGGTTCTTTTGTTTTTTATTTTTTGTATGGCAGTTTGTAAATCTTGCAGAGTGAATGGTTGTTCCACTCGGGCCGATTGGTAGGTTTTGTTGGCGTGGCACAGCTGATGCTGTTGAGGTGTGTTGTCCTCTTCGATGGGTTTGAAGGTGGCATTGAGAATGTTGTTGACGATGTCGTGCCAGTTTTTTGTCATGGTGCCTTGTGGGGTGATGGTGGAGGGCGTGACCTCTCCCCTTGGTAACTTGTTTTTGTGGTTATTCTATATATGATGCTCCATGGGTCTGTATTGCCGACTGTGGAAACCAGATGCTCCCAGGACAGTTTTTTCCGCTGCCTGATCATCGCAGTGTATTTATTCCTGGCCTCCCTGTATTGTTGTCTGAGGGGTTCAACCTCAGGAGGAGGCCAGGACCGTCTGGCTCTTTGGAAGGCACGTCTTTTCCTGTTCATATCTCTCCTAAGTAGGTCAAGTTCCTGCGACCACCACGGCACAGCGCCTGGCCGGCGGGCCCTTCTCCGGATCGACTGGTCCGCTGCTTGTAGGATGGCATTAGTGACAGCACGCTGGTGTTGATCGGGGGTTTGGTTGTGGAGGTTATTGGAAGACAGGTTCTCTGTGTTCCTAATTATGGCTTCTTTAAAGTTGTTCCAGTTGGCCTTATCAACGGCATATCTGTTGAGTTTGTAGCTGTTTGTTGGAGCCCGGTGAAGCGATCTGTGAATCGTGAAGGTGATAGCCCTATGGTCTGAGGAGGTCCAGTCTTCCTGTACCTTCCAATCATTTAGGTGCCCAGCAAGGGATCTGGTAGCCATTGTTGCATCTATAGTGACCTCCCAAAGAGTGGAACTAAATGTGGGGAGATTGTTTGGCCGATTTAGGACAACGAAGCTGCTGTTAGCCAGGAATTCCTCCATATATTGGCCATTCCTAGTTCCTCGACGTTCAGGAGTCTCACTATGCCACAATGGCGATAGACAGTTTAGGTCCGCAGATACGAGGATCCTAGAACCCACAAGTTCTGTTTGTACTTGATTTAGGTATTGGATGGCTGGTTGGATGTCTGCTCCTGGGCGGCAGTACAGAGAGATGATATATAGCTCTCCCAGTGGAGTAACAATGTGAGCGCAGGCCGCCCACTCCAAGCACAGGTGTGTTATTCTTGTCACAGTTATGTCGGGATTCCTGACAGCCACCGCAGCCCAGGGGGTGGCTCCCTCTACCTGAACAATTTTGTAGCTGAGTGGGTAACCCCGGACAGCACCCGCGCAGGTGTAGGGCTCCTGCAGCAGAAGGATGTCCAGGTTCTCATCTTCAGCTTTTTGTCTAATTTGACCAGCTACGGCAATAGCCCGCTGCGCATTCAGTTGAAGAAATTTGATACAGTTGTTATTGTACCTTTTAGGGAGAGTTCCCATAATTTATTCTTATTTGTTGTGCACTTGTTGCTTTTACGTATACCGGGCATTTGTTGTCTCGAACAGAGTGCGTGTGGGGAAGCTTCTGCCACTTGCAGTTTGCGCAGGCTGGTTCTTTTCCTTTGTTCGGGCAGTTAGCATAGTTGTGCCCCTTCTCGGCACAGTGTCCGCAGGTTGGTTCCTGTTGGGCGCATGTTTGGGTGGTGTAACCGAATCGGCAACATCGGAAGCATTTTGGCACCGCGATGTGTTCCCTAAAGCGGTGGGAGCTCCAGCATATGTAGATCCTTTCTTGTTTTGTGATGACTCTCCACGCTTCAGGGGGTAAATCCGACCACCACGTTGTTCGAGCTGCCATCCCTGGTCCTGGTTTGATGTTTGGGCACTACTAAACTTTTGTAGTCTCCGTCGGGGAAGTCTTGTTGCAGATTTCGCATGAAGATTTCTTTACAGATTGTCTCCAGAGTCAGATTCGGGTCTACGCCAAATATGATGATTGAGGGACCTTTTTCTTTAGGAGTTTCCGCCATGAGACCGAGTGTAGGGATCTTGGTGTTGTTGATAATCAATTTAGCGTCTTCTTTATTTTCCGTTTCGATTATCACACCAGTGTTTCTAGTTTTCCGTATGGAGCGGATTCTGGCTGTTTTAAATTCCTGCGTTAGCGAGTCAATAACCTTTTTTTTTTTTTTGACATCTTCACTTGTTTTCAGCGTATCTGAGTTGGTCGGTTTGAGTAGCACGAGATGTGGGGAAGCAGCGTCTTCCTAGTTGCTAATTTTGTGGTTGTAGTGGTCATGGTATCGGCAGCAGTGGCGCCTTTATGCCTCAGCGCTTCAGAATATGTCGAGGCGCGCTGTGGCATTTTACTTGCCCCGCATTCTATGTAAGCATGAAGTCGAGTGGTGGCTCGCTCACTTTCAAGGTACTGGTCATGTAGTATTGTTTCCATCTTGTGGAAAATTGTCACAATTTGAGATCTAAGTCCGGAGGACACTGTTTGAATTCTCCTTAAATATATTTTCTAATGCCGTTTTAAGGAAGAGGGTCTTCTCGTAAACAGTTCCCTGTGGTAGGGCAGAGTCGAGGGGTGAGTCCTGCTGCTTGTCCTCATTGGTGTTCTTTTGCAGCGAAGTAGCTTCTGGCAGCTCCCTGTTCTCCGTCTTGGAGCGCATTTCCCGTTCAGGTATTGGGACATTTTCTTTGCGGTTTTTCCCCTTCATTGGGGTCAGCCCGGATGGGATGTCCTCCCCCTCCTCCTGCAAGTAAATGATGACAGGATCATCCTTCTTCCTCTGCAACTGGTTATCGCCGTTTTTACCTTGTTTTCCCTCCATTTTAGTGTAATCCGGTTACACCTCTATGTCAGGATGTGGTAGTGATTCACTAACATCAGCGGACTCAATAACTGGTGTTAAAGCAGTAGCAAGTAGCGAACACGCTAAGCCTAACCACTGCGTTTACGGTGAAACAACCCGTGACATAACGTATTAGCATACGGTCAGCAGAATGCTAAGCCTAATGAGACAAACTTTATAATATGTAAAGGAAATACCTGATAAAATAGACAAAACTTGCACAGGAAGTTAGATAGCGTCCACCTAGCTATAGGAAAAGCCTTCTTTCAGTTTATAATGCAAACATTACCTTAAAATAACAACTAGAGCATAAGCATCAATTTCTAAAGCATCAGTCAGCAGCGCCACCAATCAGCTTTTATTCAGTGGTGAGCCCCAATGTGCACTGCATAGACATAGTTACAGGACTTCATTTAATACCTCACCTTTTTCATACACATAAGAAATTACCTCGCCAGCCGTAGTGTTACTGCGTGAAGCAACCACGTGACTTAAAGCATGCCTTTGGTTGGGATGTGGTGATCTACTACTCGCGCTCTAAAAGGTTCAATATTGATGCACAAATAAATCCTTAAATACCATCTTGTGGATAAAGATGGCATTATCAGATTCTGAATTCAGGTGAAAGCTGGTGTTAGAATACCTAAAAATCGAACGTAGGTCATGAAGAGCCCTTATTCCACTCAGCCCAAAAATTACTAAAAAAAATTTAACATTTTTAGTTCCACTAAATATTGGGGCCCTAGATAAGTGCTTAGTTGTTCTTGTTGTTGTAAAGTTTTAGGAGAGCCAGCGACTAAGGTCATATTATTCCGTGTTTACTGTCTGTAAACTGCGCGTGTTCTGTGGTCTATTTCTCGTTTACTGGACGAAAAAAAACCAGAGTTTCCGTGAGAAAAACCGTGCTATCATCGCCTGAGAACCACTAATGGGCTTGGCACACCCAGGGTCCTGAGCTAGATATCATCATTCTTCTCTTTCTTGGTGATTCTCTCTCTCTCTCTCTCTCTCTCTCTCTCTCTCTCTCTCTCTCTCTCTCTTCATTAGGGTATAACTCGGGAATTTTTTTTTTTTTGGCTGGTGCAGCATAAGCATCAGGCTTCCTTGCACCATATAGTTAATAATAATAGTAATAGTAATAGTAACTTGGTTTTCCACCCGCTGCAGGAGTACAGTTATTATACCAACTGTGCTACCCAAGAGGTCACGCGCATAGTACGCTGCTGTGTAAATATGCTGCTGGCGAGCAGCAGATCTGCTTTTAGAAATCATACTGTACAGCCTTTATACATAGATTGTATATACATTTAGAACACATGTTATAAGGCAGTATTCATACCTATTGCAGCCTATGCTGCTCTGGTTTGGTATGACAGAATTAAGAACGTCAAACTGAAATCAAAATTACTCACCTTGCAAAGATCAGCGATTCTTACAATGCCCCATGCCTGCAGTACTGTCTCAACTGATGCTCTGCAGCTAATAGCTGCAGTACTACCTCTGGACTTGCGCATTTTACATCATGTCTTCTGTTACTTTCAAAAAAATTAAAATCTCCATGGAATTATACGGAATACAGAATGACGTTCTTGCAGACACCAGAGCTAAAAGAGTCCTGATTTGGTCTGAATTAACAAAAAATTGGCAAGATCGTTGCGACACAACCCCTAAAGGCAGAACTACATATAAATTTATTTTAGGTCTTTGTCAATCTTTGTCTGCCCTGAAGAGGGACTTCACCATCTTCAGGAAAGACAAAGATTGTAATGACCTATTTCCACTTGGCTAGGGACATATCTAGTTGTGGCCCACCTCCTCATGGTGTAGACGAGCACCGGGCACGCTTTCCAGGAGATCGCCACGTGGCATCTTTGCCCCGTGGCAAAGATGCCACGGGGCAGGCGATCTCCTGGAACAACTAAACAACACATACTCTACGCACTTCTGGCAATTCTACAAAGTAACATGGTAGAGGTGAATTAATGTTCCTGGAGTCGCCGTACATAAGATATTATACATGTCTACAACACATGTGGAAAATCGAGGCTTCAATGTAACTTTTTCTAAGATTTGGGTCGGTTCAATTTCACCACTTTTTTTTCAGGAACCGTCGAATTCTATCCATCAGACCTTTTTTTTTTTTTTTTTTTTTTTTGTGAGGTCTATCTTTGGAGTGACTGGATGGGTGAAATGGGAAGGGTTTTTTTTTTTTTTTGTTTTGTTTTTGGCTGATGCTGTATAAGTTTGCTTTTTTGCATCATATGTCTCAACTAATGCTAATGCTAATTAATGCACACATGGGAGCCGGCAGCATGGTGCAAGTGCACCAACTTTGAATTTCACAGTAATACACAATATTTTCATTAATTTATTGAAACATTAAAACGATACAAATTCTTTCTTTCAAAATACAAGTACTTTCTCTCACCGATCAAGAAACGTTGGCTCGGCTGTACACATAAATCAGGCAAACTTGACTTAATTAAAATATTGCACGTATTCGAAAATTTGGTGAAAAAAAAATATCCTTGGCAAAATATCCCGCCCATGAACCTTCTTTTTTCTATATTTACCTCTCTACCCGTATTAGACTGTACAAACTAGTCGGCACTACAATACCTTCAAGATTGATATTCGACCTCTTCCAACGTATCTAAATTTCTTATCTTAGAAATCTGAATCCAGATTTAGAGGAACTTTTTAAATCCTTAGAAAGTCCCTCTGAATTTTTCGAATTTGCTTTTAAACTAAGACTGGAAACCATTGGTCGTGTTTAAGCACTTCCCATTGCTTCTTCACCGCCTACTGGACAACGTCACTAACCCGATGGATATTTCTTCCTTATACCTGGACTTCTCTACTATCTGGAATCTTATTGTTGTTGTTGTTGTTATGGAGGCTTAATGGCACATAAGCTGCTAAGGCTATAATGTGTCTATTCACTTATTATATTAAAACATGAGTTTTCCATAAATCAGAAGAAAATCTGAAATCAGAAATAATTAAAAAGCCCAGTTTGCCGGAGAAAGTAAAAAAATTCAGAAATATTTGCCTTATCACCAATCAGATTTTCAAGAGTTATTGGTTTATGAAGATTAACCAGTGAGATCAAGGAAGAAGTTCTGGCTTGTTTATAATAGGAACAGACAATAAGAATATGTTTTACAGTCAAATTTTTGAACAATGTGTACATTGTGGTGGATCATCTCCTGTCAGTAAATGAAGGTGGGTAAGATGAGTATGTCCTATTCTTGCCGTTGAGAGGACTACTTCTTCTCGTCTCGATGTACGGACACTGGAGTGCCAAATTTTCGGGTCTTGTTTAAACTGAAAGAGTTTATTATTAGTCTGAGAGTGCCACAGTGCTGTCCATTGTGATAGGCAAGCAGCATGAATGGTTAGTGCATAATCTGATGCTGGAACAGGGATGTTGGTTAAATCTAAGGTAGTTGGATTTTTTGCAACTTTATCGGCCAGTTCATTGCCTAAAATATCGGAATGTGCTGGAATCCAGCAAACAGTGACCTGTTGATTGGGTTCTTTAATTTGCAGTAATAAGCTTCTGATTTCATCTAGAACAGGGTGAACTTTATCTGAGGAATTACATAACGACATGATTGAGCTGAGGGAATCAGTGTAAATAACAGATTTTAAGGAACAGTTAGAATAGAGATTTCTAAAGCTAGTTTTATTGCATATAATTCAGCAGAAAATATACTAAATTCTGATGGAAGGGAAGCTGATACAATTTTATTTGGAAACACTGCAGCTGCTCCAACATTTGAATTAGATTTAGAGCCATCTGTATAAATTGGGGAGAAATCAGAATATCTTTGAGTGTGAACTGCATGAATTTGGTTGCTATTTGATGCTTGCAAAGAATTCTTTCTCCATTGACAGAGGTAAGTGTCACAGATTGGAAGAGGAGGAGGAATCCATGGAGGTTGAGTATAAGTTGCTACTTCCTTTACGGAATGGATGGAAATATTCCAAACTTGCACCAGTTCAAGAAGGTGAAGACCAGCTGGTTTTACTATGCTAGGCTTGTTTCTGTATAGGATTTCTAACGGTGGGTTAAAAAGGTATGACTGAACGGGATGAGAGGCACAACTTTGTATCTTGACACCATATTGCAGTAACAGTGTTTTCCTGCGTAAAGTTAGTGGGGGCTTATGAGCATCAATGTAGAGACTATGTGCTGGCGACGTTCTGAATGCACCAATTGCAATTCTCAAAGCACTGTGCTGAATGGGATCAAGCCAGCGTAATGCACTCTTTCTGGCAGAATCATAGATTAGAGCACCATAATCGAGACGGGATCTGATTAATGCCCTGTATAACCGAAGAAGGGAGATACGATCTGCACCCCATGTTTGGGCAGATAAAGCTCTGAGAGTATGTTTAACTTTTTTAGACATGAAGTCCGTACATTTTTAATATGATCTAGAAATTTTAACTTATTGTCAAGGGTTAATCCTAGAAATCGGATGTTGCTGGTGACCGGGACAAAGACGTTAGAAATTTGAAGTTCAGGATCTGGATGAACTTTGCGTTGTCTACAGAAATGGATAGCAACTGTTTTCTGCTGCGAGAGCCGATAGCCGTTGAGGCTCCCCCATTGTTGAATTTTATTAAGTGATATCTGAAGCTGTCTTTCAATAGACCTCATGTTTTGAGAATGACAGGAGATGGAAAGGTCATCTGCATAAAGGTAAGTCTCAACTGTATTTGGAAGCTGCTTAGTGATAGAATCTATTCTCAGAGCAAAAAGAGTGGCACTCAGTACTGATCCCTGTGGAACACTTTCTTCCTGGATGAAAGTTGGGGAAAGGGCATGTTGATATCGAACTTGAAATGATCTAGTATGTAGAAAGTTCTGAACGAATATAGGAAGATTGCCTCGTAGTCCGAGAAGGTAAATATCACTAAGTATACCATACCGCCAGGTGGTATCAAAAGCCTTCTCTATGTCTATTGAAACCATTACTAGATGTTCATGTTTGACAAAAGCATTACGGATGGCAAATTCGGCCTTGACCATAAGATCTAAGCATGACCCGTTTTGACGAAAACTATATTGACTATGGCTCATTAGATGTTCCGACTCAATGATCCAGACGAGTCTTCTGTGGATAATTTTCTCAAGGATTTTACTGAGGCAGCTTGAGAGAGATATGGGTCTATAGCTATTTGGGTTGGATGGATCTTTTCCAGGCTTCAGGAATGCCAAAATTGTAGAGCTGGAAAATTGTAGAGCCAAGATGCTGGAAAAACATTTTCTAAAAATATGCGATTGTAAAAAATCAGCAGCAAGCGCAAAGCTTTGTCATCAAGATGTTGTAGCATGACATAATAAATCCCATCTGGCCCAGCAGCACCATTGCGAGCTGTTCTAATGACATGTAAAAGTTCAGAATATTGCAGAGGTTTGTTATATGGGAGAAGAGGGGCAGTTTGAAAATGAATAGCATGCTTTTCTTTAGTGTTTTTAACTTTGGAATGAGGTAGTATAATCTGACGTTGCTGAGATTTCTGCAAAAGTATTGCCTAAAGCATTAGCTATATCTACAGGATTAGAGACATCTTTCCCATTCCAGGAGAGGATTGGAGAAGGTATGGTAGGAAACTTACCAGACAGCTGTCTAATTTTTTTCCATATTATTTTGGGATCAGTATTTCTGTGAAAACTGGATGCAAAACGGATCCAGGATTCTTTCTTTGCTTGCTTTTGCCCTTAATTTCTTATAATTAATGAGATTGACTGTGCTCGGACATTTCCGAAACAAATTCCAGGCTTTATTTTTTGCTCTCTTTGCTGTGGTGCATTTGTCATTCCACCAGTAATTATAATGCTTTCGGCCCGGCGGATTTGATAGTGGTATTGTGTCTTTGGCCACATTTAGAAGATGCGACGTGATGTAATCTGTCACATCATCAATGTGCTGGAGGCCGATTTTTTCCTCATCGAGGTCAATTGATAATTGAAATTTTGCCCAGTCTGCTCGGACAAATTTCCACTTTCTGCAGGGTTGAATTGAAGGAGTCTTTGCTTTCAGAAAGTTGCATACTATTGGGAAGTGGTGACTGCCCATGGGATAGTTTATTACATACCACTCTATGGCTGGGAAAAAAAGTAAAGTGCAGCCATTATCAACCCACTGCAGGATGGAAGCCTCCTCCTCAACAATTCATGCTGAGGGAAATGGACCATAATCTGCTACGCTGGCCCAGTGCGGGTTGGCAGATCGACCGTATTCAGCAGTCAGGGGCTTGAACCCCGGTCTACTCAAAGAGCGTGTGCTACTGCACTCCCGCTCCTGACCACTCGGCTACGGGACTAGTACTGGTGAACAAATTGAGAGATTTATTGCTGAGGTGTGTCCTGTTGGAAGCTGTACGTGTGTCGGTGCACCTGTATGTGCCTCCAAAAAACTTTCAATTAGTCGGCCTCGTCTATCCAATTTAGGAGAGCCCCATAATGGGTGGTGCCCGTTAAACTCTCCTAATATACAGAGAGGTGGAGGTATCTGTATAAAGAGGTCTTCAAGATCTTTTAAAGAGTTAGTACTGTTTGGTGGTAGGTATATTGAGACTAGTGTTATTGCACTAATGTTATTATTATTATCTGTTTATTTCTCTTCCGAGACACCCATAGACAGCACGTGGCTAGAGGGTGTGGTTACATTATTTCAGTATTTACAAGCATATTTACATGAACTTATTTACAATATGTGGAGATGACAAAACACAGAATGTGTTAATGGATTAATTGCGAATGGTTGTTAAATGCTAAATATTATTATATAGATTATTAAATTACTCTTATTATATTTGTACCTGCCGGTACACATTACCAAATATTTCTGTCCTATACATTTTGTCTGTACATAGTTTCTCTGGATCTATATTTAAATTATTAAAATAATTCACAGTATTTGCTGGGAAAAATCTCTCCAGAGAGTCCAATTGAGTCAGTTGGCACTTGAGATTTGGTTCTTCTCTGTTTATTCTCGGTCGTGTCATCCGAGGGCGAGTGATCACGTTTCCCACTTTCGGCGCATCTGTTCTCTCCGTTAGTAGCTTTGCCAGAGTTAAGATGTTTCTGGTTGTGATGATATACTTCCAGGGTGTGATGTCCAGATTGGCAGACAAGACCGCTCTTGAGATGGTAAACGGTTTCCTGGCGATCTTGTTTAGCCATCTCAGGAGCCAGTATTCTACTCCTAAGAAGGCCTTGATGTTGTTCTTGGGGGCCGATGACCAGATAGTCGATGCGTACAACGGAATCGGTGTAACGCATTTAAGGATGTATTGAATCATGAGATGAGGGCTTCGGAGACCGGTGAGTTCTTGTCTAGTGCTCCAGAGTGCTGCGTATGTCTTTTTCCTAATGTATTCGAAGTGAGGTATGAAGTTTAATCCTTCATCCCACTTAAGGCCAAGGTCAACATGTGCGGGAGATTTTTGGACTCTGGTATTGTTCACGAAAATCGTAATTTCATTTTTCTTCTTTTTATTGGTGAAGGTCATTTGGGCAGTTTTCTTTTCATTAACTTTCAGGCCAATGTAGTGCAGATATTCTTCTAGTTTCCTGATTGCCTTGTTTGCTTCCTCTGATAGATGGGGTGCAGTTTCTTGTTCTTTAGAGATTACAAAAAATTTCAAATCGTCAGCATATGTAATAAATTGCTCACAGTTTTGAGCTAAAAATGGGGCTAGTGCTATTGCGAAGAAGGTGGCGGACAATACACCCCCTTGCGGTACTCCCCTAGAGATACAGTAAGTTGCTGTTTGTTTCCCATTTATTGCGATAATTTGTCTTTCTTGAAGGGTGTTAGTGAGAATGCTTAAAGTGCTTCCTGAAATGAGGAAATACTCCTTGAGGATTACTGTTATAGCTGGGATTGAGACGTTGTCGAAGGCTGCTGCTACATCCAGGAAAACGATGTCCAACTGTTCTTTATTATGTAATGCCAGCTGTATTCGGAGTAGAGTCTCCATTAAATTTGTAATAGTCGACCTTCGAGGAAGCACAGAATGTAAGTATTGTGGCCTGTCCCCAAAGCAGTGCTGATTGACGGTGTTGAGGATTGCTTTCTCAAAAACTTTTTGCAGAGAGCATCCGATTGCGATGGGCCTGAAATCTTTACTGGTTTTAGGATTGTTTATTTTTGGAACTGGTTTTACGTAATATCTCTTCCATGTTTTCGGGATAATCCCCTCAGTTAGTATTCTTTGGAAGAGGTGGTGGAGCGGGTCAATTATGTAAGCACTACATATTTTTATCATGAATAGCGGGAACTGGTCCGGCCCGATCGTTGCTTTATTGGGGAGCGAATTAATAGCTTCCTTTAAGTTTTCCCTGCTGATATTAATTTCACGTAATATGTTTCTATCTCTAGTTCGGTTAGTGCCAGTGGGATCCATCAGTTTTTCAATCATTTTCTGCATCTCGCGGATGTTTTCCTCACAATTTTTCTGCTTTTCATTCAAAGGTTTTCCGAATGTGACTTCTGTCCACTCTCTAAACAGCTGGTCCGTCATTTCTTTTTTGTTGTTTTTCTCGCTAACTATTCTCTTTCCTTTTTTTAATTTTTCCTTAATAACCTCAATGTATGCTTGTCTTTTCAGTCGAATGAACTTTGCCCTTTCGCATTTATACGTTGTCCGATCAGTCGGGTGTCCAGTTCTTTTCCACTTTCGGTATAGCTTTTGCTTCTCTTCGGAGCCTTTTTGGTTGGTTTAGGTCATCATCATTTGGTTTGTCTGGCCTTGAATTTGAAGGCTCTAGTGGTGGATAGTCACTTATATCCATCGTTACTCTTTTTCGCCCCTGAGGATAACTTTTTCCCCAGGTTACCGGCCCCGCAACGGGGAGGCAGGAGCTCGGAGGCCAAGCGGTTGAAGTGTTAGTTAATTAGTAAAAATATAAATAGAGGAAAATGTAAAGAAAGGTGTATTTCCTTTCTGTGTTCTACTCGTTACTTTTCAAGTATAGAACTGTTTTTAAAGTAAGACTGTTTAAAGAAATGTGAACGTAAAATATAATTTCAATTGCTTATCAAGAGCACTTTATGAATCGCAAGAATATAGCTTGGCCTCGAAATACGCTTGGCACCCGGGGCCTGGAATCTTATAACAACGTTCTGGTAATTCAAGCCAACCACTAAATTTGTCGGGGAAATGTTGTTATCTTTCACTTCTTATAATACCGACTTGTCCACCGCTTTCCTCCTTTATCTCGTTGTTGACCCCTCTCTGTCTGTCCATAGGTTGAATTCGAGGTCCTCCCCCCTTGTGGGCCATTTTTTATTCTTTTCCTCTTCATCTTATATTTTTTCCTTTTTCCCTCACCTTTTCACGTTCTTTGCTGACCTCTGGCTATCTGGAAGTAGGATTTGATCTGTTGCCCACTTTTTCTCTTTCATTTTGTTTCCTTTTTGTATCTCCTCTCGTATTCTTTCCTTAATTTTTTTCTCTTTATTTCCTTTTTATCTTGGATCTCTTTTTCCTGCTCTGTTGATCTTCAGAGACCATGCACGCGATCTACATATAGACTGATGTCCGCCTTCACGTGGCAAGGCCTCCGTCGTGTTGCTCTTCTACCCTAGTTGCAAAGTATCCAGTCTAACAACTCAACAAAACCCCACAACAGTGCTCTACGAAATTCCACATTAACACATACATGTAGATGAGTTAGTCATTTGTGTTAATGGTGAGTGTTCATCTTATCTACCTGATTAAGACGCAGCGTAATCAGAAGGATAAGAAGAAAACTTCTAGCGCCACAAGGATACAATACAGTGTGCTCCTATATGTTCCTATCAGAGATGTGGGACCTGGAGGAGATCAAACGTGTGACTATTGTAACCAATAACGAATTGCTCATATGGCATAAAACGATTAAGCCTATTTAAAATATTGTAACTTTGCTGCCTCTCATTGTGTTCGGTTGTGATATCTGTATACTTCACATGTATGCAAATATCACACCTGTACACTTCAAAAGGTCTGCGCTATCCGCACAGACCTTTTGAAGTGTACAGGTGTGATATCCATCCCACACCTGGTGAAAAAGGCCTGGTTCGAATCCGTCGATGACGTGAGGAACTTTAATGGACTTTCACTTCGTGGATGATTAGTCTCAGGAGTAGATAGGTCTTTTTCCCCCAGAAACACGGATTTTTTTGTCTAGCAAAACAGGCAGATCGACCAGAGAACCCGCAATGTACAGACACTAATATGGATATATGTAAGAGATTACGGGGTGACCCTAATATAATAGGGTTTTATTTATTTTTTATTATTTTTTTTATTTAATTTTTTTTTTTTTTTTTTTTTATTTAATTTTTTTTTTTTTTTTTTTTTTTTTTTTGCACACTTCAAAATGCCTGGGTTTGGATCCCATTAACGAAGCTAGGATTTTTTTTTTTCCCACATTTTGGCTGATAGAAAGAGCTTTGCTACTGCTCCCGACAGGATATAGTAGAAAAGCTGTTTTCTTTTTTTTACCGGAAACGAGTTTTATCATTCAGTAAAGGAGGTGAACTAACCAGAGAATGCACGTAAGTTCAAGACAAAATGCACAGTTATATAGTGTTTGCGCTACCGTACAGGTAACCGTGGACAACCACACAAAGCGGATAACACGTTTAATTAGGATTGGAGTTTACTGCTTACAGTTAATAGATTGTGTAAATTGCTAGTGTCCTTCACAGTTTCGAATATTCTACGTTGTTGTTGTAGGAGGAGGGTTTTAGGAGCATCAGCGATTAAGGCCATATTCTCTGGTCGATTTTCTGTTTGCTGGACGAAAAACCCGAGTTACCGGGAGAACAAAAAACATGCTATCCTTCGCTGAGACGGACAATCAGAGCCACGTTGTGAAAATGGGCCAAAAAAATTTCATCCTAATTTCATCGATGGGAGTCGAACTCAAATCTTTTCCACCCGGTGTGAGGAGGACGGCGATTATACTAACTGTGCTACCCACGAGGGTGAATATTCTACGAAACAAATCAGATTGCATTTTTAGAACATATGGCAACTAGTGTAGGCATAAAATGAAAAGGCACCAATTCCATGTCCGCCGAAGTACCAATTCCATATCATCGAAAATATGGAACTGTTACACTGTTAGGGAAATTGTTTAATCTGACGAGCTGTATTTCATGTGAAAGAATAACAAACACGCATGTACACAAGGGATATCGAAAATGTTTGATGCTGCTTCTGTAGCAGAAGCTTAATCGCACCAACAACATTATGCTTGCAGTCATGACCAGGAGAGAGGTACAAAAAAAAAAAAATAATAAATAAATAAATTATTATTTTAGGGTTGCCCGTAATTGAATACATTAACTCGTATTTGTGTCAGTAAATTTCGTGTGTTCTATGGTCGATTTGTTTGTTTTGCTGAACGCACTAATTAAATTCATCTACCATGCTGTGTCTTGTGTCTGTTAATTGCGTGTGTTCTATGGTCAATTTGTCTGTTTGCTGGACGGAAAACCCCAGTTTCTGGGGAGAACTGCTACCTACGCCTGAGACCGACAAACTCACCCACGGGGTGAAAAAAAGCCCATTAAAGTTTCTCGTGTCATCAACGGGATTCGAACCCGGGCCTTTTACACGCGGTGTGGGGAGGACAGTGACGATACCACTGTGCTACCGCGGAGACAAGAGAGAGGTACACACACTTTTTATTTGAAATAGCGATGTTCACAGACATGTTCTAAAACTTTTTTGTCCAGCAACATCACACTACAATGAACGCGCTGGTGTAAAGTGTGTTAACTGTCTAACAGCATCGGGGGTTCCCCCATCTCCGCGTTGTTTGTTATTTGGTTTTTAGGAGCATTAATAACTAAGACTATATTGCTCCGGGGATATGCGGTGGTCATTCCCTGACCTTTCCGCATCCTCCGTATTTGATGGTCACGGCCTAATCAAGAAGCGTGTGCTACGCACTGCTGCTCATGCCAACCTGGCTACGGAGGTGCCTCTCCGCGTTGTGTACTGTACTCTGTTTGTGAAGCAAGTACTCTGTGGAAGCCAGAGGTTTAAAAGTGTGGGAGATGGTTATATTGTGTAGTGGTATGTTTTGTGGTTTCTCTGACCATTTAGCCGTTGGACCCCTAGTGGGACCCACCGTTGCCCAAACTTAGCCACGAGGAGGCAGGTCACTGGGTGTATGGTGTAACCTAACTGCTTACACCGTACACCCAGTAGATAGATAATTTTGGTACTCTTGGCAGGCCCTGCCACCTAGTTTCCGAAGATTTCAGCGCCAAGAGCCTTAAAAAAAAAAAAAAAAAAAAAAAAAGTGGGGCTGAATTTTGGAAGTCAGAAAAGGCCGAAATGGAATTTAAGAGAAGGTGAGATTAAATTTATTTATTTTCTTTTTATTATTATTATTTTATTATTTTATTTTTTTGGCTTTGACTAAATTGTGCAACATTAAGTTTGAGGCGTCCTGGTGTAGAAATATGGCGCTCGCTGACGCTCACCCGGAAGGGGAGGGTAGATATATGTTATGCACTAAAACATAATACATACAGCTACTAAGGGCGCTAGAATATTGTGTATTCTGTGGCCTATTTATCTCTTTACTTGACGCAAAACCCTAGTTTCTGGAGGGGGGGGAGAAAAAAGCCATAATATCTTCGCCTAAGGCAGACTTACTAAACAATGTTTTAAAAAACAGTCTAAAAAATTCCTTGCGTAATTAACAAAATTCGAACTGTACCCAGTTTGTCAGGGCTCCAAGTCACATGTTAATGGTACAAGTTTCCACGAGCTCTGTGGTGGTTTGGGGTTAATGGGACACGAACCATTGGCTTTCTTGCGTAGAGTCCACTTGAAGCCTTCAGTTCAGTCTTCTTAACACAGTCCTGTTGTAAATGTTTTCAACTGTGGCCGCAGCAACCTCAAGAGACAGTTAATGACAGGATATCGTAGGGTTCCGTCTTGCTGTTAGAGCCAGAGAGCGGTCTGTTCTGGTTGAAGTCTCGAGCGATTCTTCCTTGGCCAGGTCTCCTTGTAATGGTTCCTGTCTCCTGAAACTGCTTCCACAGTACCGAGACGACACTGCGTGATACATTAAGCCAACGTGTTACCTCCGCCCGTGACTGCCTGGCTTCTAGTCGTCCAACGGCTCGCCATCTCAAAGAATCATTTAAACCAGCGGTTCCCAATCGGTGGTTCGCGAACCCCTAGGGGTTCGTGAATGTGTTTCAGGGAGTTCGCAAAAAAATGATGTAATGACGTTTGCTTAGAAATCTAAGCAGACGCCATTACAGAATTACAGAAGCCTATTTACATAAGTATAATATTGTAAACTATAAAATATAACTAATAATAAACAATAAAGTAAAATTAAATTAAATAAAAAGTAAAGAATTGGCAAAGAAAGAAACCATTGTTATGTATAGGTACTTTTTTTTAGAACCATGAGTACTTAGTACAGTGCATGGGTTGAAGGTTGAAAAGATGAAAGAAGATACTTGTTGACATTACACTTTAACTTCTGTACATTGTAATTTTCAAGAAATATGTATGAAGGAAGGTTGTTCCAGAAAACAGAAGTTGAATGAATAAATGAGGAAGAAGAAAAGTTGGTTCTGTGAGTTTGAACTTGGACAGTAAAAGGATGTTGACTGATTTCGGCATCTGTTCGAACTGCTTTGAAAGAGAGAGCGGGAATTATAGAAGCCAATTCAGAAGAACAGTTCCCGTGAAAATACCTACAGAAAAGGCATGCAGCAGAAACATAAAGTCTGTGAGACAGAGTAGACAGACTCTGTTAGAGATGAGACATTAATTAACCTAACTGCCTTCTTTTGAATGGAATCTAGAAGCCTGAGAGAGGTTTTGGGGGGCACCGCCACAGGTGTGGGAACGATATTCTATGGTAGGCCGGATTTGCGATTTCTACAGAGTCAACAACTGTTTGGAAGAAAAGTAACGCCACGAGCGAAAGAAAAAACGCAGTTTTTTAGATGCAGAGGTAGCAATATTTCTAATATATGCTTGATGCCGAGAGAGAGAGAGAGAGAGAGAGAGAGAGAGAGAGAGAGAGAGAGAGAGAGAGAGAGAGAGAGATTAGAAGTCAGAGTAATCCCCAACATCTTGCCTAGAAATCGGAGCGTCATCGAAGATGAGCAGAGGAATCCTTTTTGCGAGATATAAGACAGGACTGAGTTTTAGAAGAAATGAAATTAAGTTATTTTTGCTCCACTGGAGAATTACCTGGAGATCAGTACTTAAGGATTTGGCAGTGGATACTCGAGAAGTTGAAGCCTGTTTGAGCAGGACAAGGTTTCTCAAACTGGAAGGTGGAAGCAATGTGCTATCGTCTGCAAAACTATGGATAGGATTTCCAGTCAATGGAAGAAGGTCATTAATATACAAGAGAAAAAGAGTGGGAGAAAGAAGTGAACAATGAGGAACACCCCAATTAGTAGGGAAGTTAGAAGACAGAGAGCTGTCTGCCATCACCTGCAGTGAGCGGTCGAGAATAAAACCTAGATACCGAATTATATTCGCAAAGTTATCCATGATGCAAATTTACAGATTTGCAAATTCTTCAAGTATCTAAAAGATCTCAATCTGACTATAAATGCAAGCAAATCTGCTCAAATTACTTATTCCCTTCAGAAACAACCCAACCACACAGAAATAAAAATTGCAGATGTCCCAATCCCAAATGTCTATGCTCACAAAGACCTTGGAGTTATTTTTGAAAAAAATCTCTCCTTTAATGCCCACTATTTATATGTTGCTCAAAAAATTCTAAAAGCAAAAAGGTTAATCAAACAAGAAACAACAGCGATTCAAGAAAAAAATCGCGTGTGGCTGTGTGGGAGCACGGCCGGAGGGGTTTTACATGAATACGTCATGACAGCGGATTACATATGTGTTGGGAAGTGTAAATAAATGAAAACAAGTTTAATAATCGATTACAATTTTATTTATCATAGGTCTATGATAAGAGAAATAAGATACAAAGAGTAGGCAAGATACATCCAAGTTTCTGCCGAAATTCAGGTCAATACAAGTGTTATCGACGTGGTAAAATCAGCCGTGCATTGATCGGGTCCAACGGTGGCAGTCCGCTGGGCTTTAGTGGATACTTGAAACCGTTCGATCGCGACAAGTTTGGAATCTTATTGCTGTCCAGTGATTTTCTGCAAGCACTGCACAACTTGAAATCTGCAACCGCTTTGCCTGGGAACGTGTTATGGAGCAGTAGCATGTGTTTTGACTTCAATGGTTTCAGGTTTTGCAGAAACCATAGTCTGTCATACACATCACATTTATGACCGAATGGATTGTTCACAAACGTGCTCTCGAAACGCTCACTCGCCGACCTCCAATGGTCTTCCATTGTCACCGATTTTCCGAAATCCGCATCCATTTCGTCCAATTCAACTTCCGAAGCGGTGGCATAGTCACTAACGTCATTTACATCCATGGGTTCGTGAGCCGCCGCCGAAGTGCTAGTGCTGTCAGCCGCGCGCTGCGCCGCTTCCATTTTTCCCCCTCCCGATACTTCCTTATTCATTCCGACCCAGACATGGGAGTATTATTGGAAAGCTGACGAGCTGCGCTTTCCCGTCATATGCGTTCGACATATTTCTGGCTCGCTTTCCGGCGAGTATAGGCGGACATTGTGAAATTTCTAAAATTTTTCAACTTCAATCCACATTGTCTTTACCAACATTGTATTGGAATTTAATTATTTCGCATTAAACCGATAGATATCGACGAGAGCTGTTGATTGACACTAAAACGAGCGTCGTACCACGACCGAGTGCGAAGTTATACTGGGTGAAAGTTTCTGAAGCGCGGCGCGCTATCTGAAGGTCACTGACGAATCTTTATTCAATCAACTATCGAATGATATCAGTTTGGTTTGGCTACCTTTAATACTTTAGAAATTATTAAGCCAAACCTTATCGAATGATTTCGTTACACTCCACTTTTCGTCCCGTACCCCCTAGTACTGTCTTAAATTTAAAGACGTATTCACGTCAAAAAAAAAAAAAAAAAAAAAACAATCATTAAGCATGTTCAGAGATTCTCTTTCCCATTCTGTCCTATGCTTCCGAACTCTTGTCTGGTGCTCCGCAAGTAACCGTCAAGAAATTCCTTGCCCTAGAATATTGGGTTCTTATATGGTTCAATAGCAAGCTTCGTTTTCCCTATACAATAGTCAGGCAACGGCAACAGCTTTATGAAAACGTAAAAACAAAGCCTCTGCAACAGATGATCAACGATGGAGTCAAGCTTATTGCAAAATTAATTACTTCTGCATGGGATTCACCAAACTTAGTCAATACAATAGCAGCTCTCAACAGAGAAAATTCAAGAAACCAACAATTCAAATCCCACCTCTCCAGGCTCAAACAAATCGACAGAATGTTCCCCAATGAATTCCTTTACTTCCTAAATCATCACAACATTGCAAAAGATAACTCAATTCTAAAGCCTACAGGAGTCAGATATCCGATAAGTGAAGAGAAATAAAAACAACAGCCTGCCTTCAACCCAAGTAACTGCAACTGAAAGCCAAATTTGCTGTTCTGCAAAATTTTTATTAATCCATAAGTATAATTCCTATTCATTGTTAATGTTTATATGAAATCTGCCCTTAGCCATGTGCTATAATGGGCTTACTGTATTTGCAATAAATGAATATTTATTTATTTATTTAGAACAGCTGGCAAACCATAGGATGGAAGCTTATTTAGAAGACCTTTATGCCAAACACGATCAAAAGCCTGTGAAGTGTCAAGAGCAATGGCTTGAGTTTCGCCAAACTTCTTCATTGAATTTGTCCATAGAAGGATAATATAAGCCAGAATATCACCAGTGGAACGACATTGTCGGAATTCATACTGGCGATCGTTGATAAGATTAAAGATTTCCAGATAGTTTAAGAGTTGGAGGTTAATTGATTTCTCCATTATTTTGGAAAGAGTAGAAGTAATTGTAATGGGACGATAATTGAATGGAAGGGATTTGTCACCCTTTTTAGGAACTGGCTGGATATAAGAAAATTTCCAAGCAGAAGAAAAAAAAATTAAATTGGAATAAGAAAGTAAAAAAGGAACTACACAATACAGGGATAAGTTCAGGGGCACAGGTTTTCAGAACAAATAGAGAAATACCACCAGGATCTGGAGCTTTCTTACCATCAGATTCATCAAAATCCTTCTGACATCCTTTAGACGGAAGACCACAGGACGCATGGAATTGAATGGTTTGAGGTGATTTATCAAGATCATCAATGCATGAGTTATAAAAAAATAGTATGCTAACTTTATCTTTGGCTGATGTGGTAACAGAACTATCTCGTTTTGACAGAGGTGGGAACAGAGATGAGCAAAAATTGCGGACAATAGCTTTGGCAAAAGACCAGAATGCTCGGCTACCATTTGGACAAGAAGCAAGTTTTCTACTCTTAGCCTGTTCGAAATCTAGTTTGGACTGATTAATAACTGCTTTACAAAGTATAAATAATACTTAATAATAATTTTTATTATTACTTAGTGTCGCTTATAAAAACGTAGTACTGGAAATATTTTATAATAAAAATTCAGAAATCTTATGCAATTTCAGAGAATATAGGCTTAGTGGTTCTGATTGAAAATATTATGTTGAAAGGGGTTCGTGATAAAAAAAAAAAAACATTACGTTGAAAGCGGTTCGCAAAAAAGGTTGGGAACCGACGAATTGATTCCAGTTATAAATTACGGAATAAATTACCTACATGAGTGGTTAAGGCTGGCAGTTTGGGGAAATTCAAAAGTCACTTGGATAATTACTTGAGGGAGGAGGGAAATGCATAGGTTGTCCATTTTCCTTTTCTCTTATTAATTATTATTATTTTTTAATTATCTTCTTCTTATTATTATTTTTTTTAAATTTTCTTCTTATTATTATTTTTTAAATTTTCCTCTTATTATTATTAATTTGTTTTTATTCTTATTATTTTATTTTTTAAGGCTTTTTTGGCTGGTGCAGCATAAGCCATAGGCTTCCTTGCACCATGTGGCCATTACTGATACTAATACCCCAGAAACTGGAGTTTTTTGTCCAGCAAAACAGGCCAATCGACCAGAGAACACACGCAACAGGCAAAATACACATGGGTAATTGAATTAACATTCTGGGTGACCCTAATAAATAGTTTTTTAAACGAAGATGACTTGCCATCCGGAGTCCTGGAGATGTAGCTATCACACTGAGCAAGCCAAAAAGTAGAAATGAAGTGATGTGGTCTCAACCGGTGTTTTTATAGGCATGCTTAATTTGCATAAAGTGTAAAGTGTAAAGTATTTGGGGTCTAACGGCACCAGGGGTTTCTTCCATCTCCACGTTGTATGCATTTGTGAAACACAGTACTCTGTGGAGGCGAGAGATATAATATATGACCATTCAGCCGTTGGGCCCTTAATGGGACCCATCGTTGCCCACACTTGCCATGAGGAGGCAGGTCAGGTACACAGTAGATTATATTTCGTATTATATTACTCTGGCAGACCCTGCTACAAAGTTTCTGAAAATTTCAGTGGCAAGGGCCTATTGTAAAAAATAAATAAATAAAAAAGAATAAAAAATAATGTGCGGCTCTGTAAGGTGGTAGATAGATTTCTATGGGATACTAGCAATTTGAGTGCTAGGATGCCTGGTATATTATACATTCGCCGTCGGTGAAACTGTTCACAATACAATTCATGAAAATTCATCACAATTCATGAAAAACATTTTGTTCTGATAATTTTGTCGAGCAGTGTAGTATACTGAATGACGTGGGGCTCAGCAGGTGGCCATACTGGTTACCTAATACTGGAAGGCACGATTATATTGGTGTGAAATATTGGATAGGTGGCTGCTCTCTGAATTCGTCAGTGAGCAGTACTGTACATACGTGTTAAGTAAGTTTGCTTTAAAAATTGAAGTGTTCAAAGCCCATAAGGTTAAGAATTAAGAATGGACACGGAAACTGCTGCACACAAACTATTTTTAACATTACCTAGTCATGTGATTATCACTTGAATAATTCAGCATAAATTGAAATTCAACATCAAAGACAATTGAAGCCATGCCTTGGTCAGTTTTCTCAGAAAGGCGCATTTAACAGAAGTGGTACTGTTCTGGGATTTTCCGTAGATGATTTTTCTATTCTGGTAAGTTGTACAACAATATCTGAAGAGTTTAAAAAGTCTTTAAAGATAAGTATCAAAATCAGTATACATTAAAATGCATTTGTAATTACAAAACTATTTTGAAAGCAAGATCCTGCAATTAATGCCTTTTTCACACACAAATCAGTTCTTGGAGCACCACTCATCATCTCGTTAGGGGATTCTTAAAAACCGAAGATTGGCATTGTTCAACAGATTACCACTGAAATTTAGTGGGCATATGACAATTATTATATATGTGCTATTACTCTGCGTCTATCCTACCCTTTCTTCTAAAATGGAAACTGTATGCTCACCTGACTGCTTCAAATACCATATTTTCAATAGAGACTTTGCTCCACGACCCTCCAAGAAACTGCCGGCAAAATTTATGAGCTCGATTTTTATTTTCCATAAATGTTACACTATTCTGGAGAGAGGAAGACATCATGAAGATATTATTCCTTGCTTTCTATAACTGCTACAATATCTCCGGCTTCTTTTCTGAACGACTGCTATCAAAAGTATTTTAAATTTCATGATTAGATAACTGTAATTTTGAAGTCCTGACGTTTAACCAGGTCATCCTTAGGAGGGAGAGAGAGAGAGAGAGAGAGAGAGAGAGAGAGAGAGAGAGAGAGAGAGAGAGAGAGAGAGAGAGGATCAAAGTCTTTCCTAACCTCGGTTGTACATTGATAGGCATTTGAACTTCTTTATCAGAAATGTGGTTCTAGAGAGCATTTGTTCTAAACAGTCACCAGATAACTATCAAGGAATTTATGAGGAGATAAATGTGATAATTCCGTTGAGCTCTGTATTTTTTCCTCGTTCTTATCTAGTGGATTAAATAATTTATTCAGAAATGGAGTCTAACTGAGCATTGTTTATAAATTAATTCCCGCTTTTAAAGAACCCATGCTGATAGAGTTCTGAAATGCACAGTTATTAATCTAGTTTTTCCTCATTTTGGCTTTAAAGTGTTATTACAAAATCTTGGGGGAGTATTTAATAAAACTGATTTTTCTAATATGCAAGTTTTCTTCTTTTTTTTTTTTTTTTTGTGAAATATCAATCGTGCTGTGGAATGCCACCTCCAGCTTGAGGTTAGGCTGGAGGAGGTGATAACCATCAAATTTCAAATAACATAAAATTATTATTTGAAATGATATTTGTTTTAGGAGCATCAGCGACTAAGGCCATATTACTTCGTATATATACTGTCTGTAAATTGCGTGTGTTCTCTTGTCGATTTTCTGTTTGCTGGATGAAAAATTCGAGTTTCCGGGAGGAAAAACCAAGCTACCCTCTTCTGAGTGCGACTAACTCAGCCACGTTGTGGAAAATGCTTATAAAAACTCAGGTATTTTCCATCCCGTGTGGGAGGACAACAATTCTACGAAAGGATGCTTAACCCTGGATATCCTGGAAAATATTACTGATGCTGCAACAACGAGGGTGGTTCAATAAAGAATTGCCCTGACTTAGCTACAGGGGTGCTAGCCTGTTGATTCTTGGCACAGGTTTTAGTCCTCCTCTACATAGCCACGGTGCAGATTTACACATTTTCCCCATCGATGGATGAGGTTACGATATCGTTTTTGTAGAAGTGGTGAGGTTGGTCTTTGAATCACGACTCTGTTGCAGAAAAGAGTGCCTTCATCAGGGAAGTGGGTCCCCCGAAGAAATGATTTGAGGGAAGCAAACAAGAAGTCCAATTGTGGAAGATTGGGTGAGTAGGCTGGATGGAGCAGTATTTCATATCCACAAGTGGCCATTTGTGTTGTTGCAATTTCAGAAGTGTGAACTGGGCATTGTCTTGAAGCATTCTCACACCTTTGGACAGCATGCCACGCCTACATGTTTTGATTTTCTCCTGTAATTCTGTGAGTAAGTTGGCATAATAGGCATCTGTAATTGTTCTACTTTTCGGCAGGTAATTAGTCATTATTATGCCTTTCACATCCCAAAACAGTTAGCAAGACCTTTCCTGCTGAAACTTGGACCCTTGCCTTCTTGGGGGCGGGGGGGGGGGGAACCATGATGTCGCTGTTCCAGGGACTGCTTTTTACTTTCAGGGTCAAAATGGTGCATCCAACTTTCATTAGACGAGAGTAGTAGTGGCATGTGATGCAAGAAAGCAAATGTATGAGCTTATGCAGCATCAGCCAAAAAAAAAAAAAAAAATCACACCATTCCCTCCAAATCCAGTTCTTCCTTAAATTTATTCAACCTATCAACTTCCACAACGACAGATGGAAGTTTGTTCCAGCAATTAACCACCCGCTGGCTAAAGGCAAATTTCCGCACATCCAATCTACATCTGTATTTTCTTAATTTGAATTTATGCCCCCTTAGGTTCGTAATCTGAACAAGTGGAAGGATCCCATCAGAATTCAGCGTGCTCAACCCATTCAAGGCCTTATATACCTCAATCAGATCACCGCGCAGGTGCCTAGTCTCCAGCCACTGCAATTTGCAGAACTTAAGCCTCTCTTGGTAAAAGGATCCCTTCATTCCCCTCACCAATCTTGTTGCCCTTCTCTGTACACGCGCAAGTAAATCTACATCCTTCCTAAAATGAGGCCTCCAGACCTGTACGCAGTACTCAAGGCGTGGCCTGACCATTGCCTTATACAGAGGGAACAATCACCTCCTTTTCCCTGCTAGCAAAATTCCTATATATCATTGATAAAACCCCATGACCTTCCCTAGCAGCCTGTCTACATTGCTCAGAGAACTTCATATCTGACTGCACAATTACTCCCAGTTCATCTTCTACCACCTTAAGTGTAGAACCACATAGTTGGTACGTTTCTCTGGGGTTACTTCTATCCATATGCAGTACTTTGCATTTGTCAAGGTTAAACTTCAGTTGCCACTTCTTAGCCCATCTGCCCAAATTATCTAGATCCTGTTGCAGTAGCACACTGCCATTACTGTCATTAACAACCCTGCCCACCTTTGTATCATCTGCAAACTTCAACATTAAGCCTGATATACCTTCATCAATATCAATGATAAATACACAAAACAACAGTGGACCTAACACCGAACCCTGTGGGACTCCACTAATAACATTAGTCCAAGAAGAGCAGCACCCATTGATTACCACCCTCTGTCTTCTCCCACTTAACCATCCTTTTATCCATTGTAGCAACTTATCCTTAATACCCTTCTGCTCCAATTTGTACAATAGTCTTCCATGCGCAACAGTGTCAAAAGCTTTCCTGAAATCCAAATATATGATATCAAAATTATTTTTTGCATCCAGTTCCTTTGTAACCACATCATAATATCCTATCAAATTTGTCAGACAAGACTTTCCCTTAACAAACCCATGCTGTGTCTGAATTATTGCTGCAGTCTTGTCTAGATGATCCTACAATGCATCTTTAACCAGCGACTCCATTATTTTACCCGGAACAGAAGTTAAACTAACTGGTCTGTAATTACTCGTGTCACCCTTCGACCCCCTTTGTGAATTGGGGATACATTTGCACATCTCCAGTCCGTGGGAACCTCCCCTGAGTCCAAGGATGCTCTCATAATTATGGCTAAGGGTTTGCTTAGTTGGTTTTGCCGTCTCCTTTAATATAACTGGATAGATCCCATCCACCCGAGGTGCTTTTCTTACGTTTAACTTCAACAATTTCTCTTTCACTTTGCTCAGTTATTACAAGATCATTAAGCACCCTACTACAATTTGATAACCTTCTGCCATTTTCAAACCTTAATAACTCCTCATGTGTGAATGTAGATGCAAAATACTCATTCAGTTTGTTTGCTATCTGAGCAGGATCATCAACAGTCGAACCATCGATGTCAAGTGGACCAATCAGATTTATCCCCTTCCTTTTAGGGTTTATATAAGTAAAGAAATCTTTGCTGTTTTTCTAGCATCTTTTGTCAAGGATTTCTCGTAATCTGCCTTCGCCTGCCGAACCTCCCTTGTGACCTGATTACAGATTAACTTATATCTGCCATAGGCTTCTGTGTCGCTTGATAATTTATATGCATCCCATGCGTTTTTCTTCTCTGTTACGACTCTCATTAGTTCATTTGACAACCATTTAGGCCTAAACCTTGAATAATATTTCTTAATAGGTATGAAACGTTTAGTAGCTTCTACGATTAATTCCTTGAATGCTTACCACTTAGAATTTACTGTTGGTAACATCGTTAGTTGATCCCACTGTACAGAATTTAAAAACTGTCGGAGGCCACTGTACTCACCTTTACGGAAGCAAAAACCCTTTCCTTTACTCCTGATGGTAATTAAATCTTTAAGTAAATCCCACATCAGTACACTGTGATCACTGCCACCTAGTGGTTCTTTTATCTGCAAATTCCTAATATATGAATGATCACTGCTGATAACCAGATCAAGAGTATTACTTTCTCTGGTTGCCAGGACAAGTCTTCCTCATTTTTTGGCACAGGGCTAACAACGCTTGTGATTTCTGTTGTCGATCAGCCTTCTGGAAACCAGTCAATAATCGGGGAATCCATCTTGCATTCAATTTCCGTAAATGTAATTGGTCATGGACTGTTTCAACAGAGCTCACACTAATCTTCACCTCCTGGGACAATTCACGCACAGATATTCGGCGATCTTCCATGATCCATGATTAACGACTCCACTTTTCTGATTGTGCTGTCATCAATGGCTGAATGGGGACGACCTGGAATGGGCTCAGATTCTACCAATATACGACCACACCTAAAGTGTCTATGCCAGTGCTTCGCAATACCATAGGATGGGGCTTCATCCTTATATACAGCAGTAATCTCCACTTGGATTTCTTTAGGAGATTTCCCCTTCAAGAATGGATACCGGATTGCAGCTCTGGCTTTAACTTTGTCCATGATGCTACTTCGTCACACGTTCAGCTCTGTAAGAGAAAAACAAATTAAGACACAGGGCTGAAATTTTAAACCTTTAGAGTAGAGATATGTATGATGCTACACACAAAATATCATGACTCTGCGATATGTGGAAGTAGGTGAGGGCGATTCTTTATTGAACCACACTCATACCTCAGATCAGAAATACTTTCAGGTCATAGCAACAGACTTTGCCAGGGCATTTGTCACTTTATGTTGGCCAATCATCTTGGCCTAACTCCGGAGGGCCAACCAACAATCAAATCTGTATCGTCATAAAATCCTACCTGTCAAATAGGTTCATTCATTCTTCAGTAACAAGAGTATTCAGAGGATGCCCACAGGGCTCAATCCTGGGTTCACTCCTATGGAAGCTGGTTTTAGATGGCTTTTTGAACCTCGAATTAGGTGACGTCATCCCCCTAGCCTATGCGGGGGGGGGGGCTAGGGCACAACTGGAGAACACCGCCACCAGAGCAATAGAAACTCTAGAGGTCTGGGCTAACAGCAGTAACTTGATCTCATTCTCGAAGACAAGATCTATATTATTAAAAGGAACCCTAGATAACAGACAACCCCCTCAAATCAAGATACAAGGTAACGCAGTTAAGCTTACCATCGAATTAAAGCACCTTGGAGTCGTATTACACAAGAACCCGAGCTTTACATGACATACAGTGTACTTAAAGAAAATTAGAGGATACTCTGCACTTTTTAGTGTGAATCACACACGATGGGGCTTGAAGAGAAAAACCCTCAGCCTCTACTATAAAGCTATTTTCCCGCCAGCGATTACATATGCTGCTGGAATATGGTATTGTAAGGCCACCACTGCAGTGAACCGGAAAAAACTGGAGACTACGCAGCGACACATAACCATCTCGAGAGCATGTAACACTAAGTACCCACGCACTCCAGGCCCTAATGGAATCCCTCTCTCTCTGGACCCAGTGATTGTTAAGCATGGGCTACTCTTATCAACTGACCAAAGGCAGAATGGCAACATGCCTTGACTACACTATAGACCTGACAAATGATCCCAAAGTAGATAGGAACCATCTCTCTGCTTACCTCCAACAAACTTGGCAGGCCAGCTGGGAGACCTCCAGCAAAAGTGCAATAACTAGAAGATTTCTACCCAACATATGGCTGGTATATCCAGATTATCCACCATGGCTCTCACCAGGACTCTATACCACCTACCTACTGATGGAACACAGGGACATTAGAGACAAACTACAAGGATGTGGACTGAATGAAATGCCATTTTGCCTCTGTGGTGAACGAGAAATGTGGAAGCACCTAATGTACAATTGCCCACTATTGCAGGTTCATCACCAGAACACATCTTAAACCTCTGTAATCAAGAAGACCTCGCCATAACCAAAGTCAACACATACAAGGCGTTCACACAGTTGGCCCAGGACATCTGCACAAGGATGCTCCCACAGCCTCAGCCACTGCAGTAAACAAAGATACCTGCTGTGCAGATAAGCAGAAAGTTTACACAACCGCAGAAACCTACCCAGACGAACTGGACAGGACATGACCATGGTAAAACAACCATGGAATCAAATATTAAAACTGAGTCTGCTTGAAGTGACAATGTCTATGACAACCCCATCACAGTTGTATCCACCTGACGTGACAATCTCATTCAACACACAAATGTGACATGGATAATATAACTGGACCTGATCTGGACGAGACCAAATAAAAAATAAAAAATACAGTGACAACCCGATTAGACAACCTCATCCAGCACAGACATGACAACCTGATTAAGACAACAAGCCTACCATGCAAGGACTCAGAGAAATGACTGCAGCACATTGCTGCCACCTAGTCATATGGTGATCTGGGCTGGACACCTTGACCAGCCTGCTTTAACTCCTATTCCTTGTTAGGGGGAGATGGCTCACTCTCTTCTCCCCTCCTGCCACCCCCTCTTTCCCTCTGGTGGGGCATGAGTATGCCCCACTGACTGCAGGGGCCATCTACCCTATCGGCCCATTCTCTTTCTTTCCCCCAGCCTTCAGTCTCCCTACCCTTCTCTTGACTATACACCGGAAAAGATCCACACATCCAAATTTAAATTCACACCAAAATTGCCTGATCCATTAGGCCTCTAGAACGTATCATCTTAGCGTACAACCCCCATGGTCATTTCAGCAAACCCCACATACGATCTTTCAAAAATACCACTGTGATTATTACCTTTTTTTTTTTTAGGACCTAGCCACTGAAATCCCAGGAAATTAGGTGGCAGGACCTGTCAGAATACAATAAATTACAGAGTACACCTCGCCAGTCTCCTCGTTGGCATGGTATGGACGTAGGGTCCCATCAGGGGCCCTGACGGCCAATAGAACAATGGGCACAACATACTATACAACATATGATCCACACACTTTTAGATCTCTGGCCTTGACAGAGTACTGTCCCTTGATACAGCGAACACTCGCGGAGATGGGAGAAATGTCTGGTGCTGTTTGGCCCTCAACGCACATTGTACTTTGTACCTAAACATCATTGCTGACCAGGTACGCCCTTTCATGGCAATGGTCTTCTCCTCTGGTGGTGTCCTGTCTTTCAGCTGGATAATGTGCCATGCCTCACCATCCGGATTGTTCAAGATTGGTTTGCGGAAAACGAGGAAGACTTCCAGGTATTGCCCTGGCCTCCAAATTCCCTCAGATATCAATCCCATCGAGCATCTGTGGTTTGTGTTGGAACTGCAATCTGTGGTGTCTCATCCACGAACCTTACAGGAGTTAAAGGATCTGCTGGTTATGTGTTGGTAACAGATACTACAAGAAACATTTAGAAATCTTGTAACGTCCATGCCTTGCCGGATACGAGCTGTTTTGGCTGCACATGGAGGACCATTATCATATTAGGTAGGTGGTCATAATGTTTTGGCTCAGTGTATGTCTTTAATTAAATTTGTTAGCACACTGTGATCAGTCACCCAGTGGGTCTTTTATTTGCAGATTCTTAATGCATGGGCGGTCCCAAGCCCGGCTGCGAAAGGAGGAGGGTGGTCATCCTGCCGAAATGACCAGAACCGGGAAACCGGGGAAACTAGGCAAGAAACCGCATGAAATTCGGAACAAGCTCTTAAACAATGTTACCGCATCCGGGGTAGCCGATGCACCAGCACTGGGGACCCAGGGTGCTGGTGTGAAGTGGATCACTGGCCACAGCAATAAGCTTACTACGCCGAAAAGGACAATTAACATTGGCGAATGGAATGTTCGAACGGGGCACCACGTTGGACAAAAGGAAATCATTGCCCAAGAACTACTTAGGTGCAAGATATCAATCGCGGCATTATCCGAATTAAGGCTCACCAGGTCTGGAACGATGATCATCCAACCACCAGCACCTAACGAAGCGGTTATGCTATTCTACTCTGGTGGTGAGAAACGAGAAGCAGGAGTGGGCTTTATGGTCGATGCTCAGGCCACCAGTAGTGTGATCGCTTTCCAACCAATATCGGACCGCCTGGCAGTCCTTACTGTCAAGGGCACCATCAAGACCCATATTATCTCTGCCTATGCGCCAACTGAGACTAGCCTGGACCCAACCAAGAATGACTTTTACAACCAGCTCCAACATATGCTGGATTCAATTCCGCAGACAGAAGTGATCATCCTCACAGGGTACTTTAATGCCCACATTGGCGTGGACAGATCTGGTTGGGAAACAACAATGGGCAAGTTTGGCCATGGGAAGATCAACGACAACGGACTACGCTTGTTGTCCTTTGCCGCATCTAACAACCTGATCATTGAAAACAGCCATTTCCAGCACCCTCAAAAACATCAACTTACATGGCGAAATCCATCTGGCAAGGACTCAGCAATCCTGGACTACATTTTGATCAATGCCAAATTTCGCTCATCATTCGTGGACGTTCGTGCCATGAGGGGACCTGATTGCGGATCTGATCACTACCTCATCCGGGCTAAGGTGCAGCTCAAATTACGGCATGCAAAAAGATCATCTCGGTCAGCCAAGCTGGACTGGAGGCAGCTAATGAATGCTGCCAATAAACAGGCATATCAGATCGCCCTATCCAACCGCTTCGAGATGCTGGCCGTGCCTGAGGATATAAATGAAGAAGAAAAGCAGATCTCTGATGCCATCCTGGAATGTGCCAAGCCCCTATGTCCACCTGCCTGACGTCGAACGCAACTATGGATATCAGACGAGTGCCTTGACCTCGTGGACAAACAGAAACAGGCAAAGTTGGTCGACTTTGAACGGTACCGGCAGCTAAACCGAGAAGTCCGACAAAGAATGACAGCAGAAAGAGAAGCATAGTGGAACCAAGTGGCAGACGATCTTGAAGTGGCAGCATCCAAGAACGAGTACCACACTCTCTACCGCACCCTCAGATGTCTGAGTGGAAAGACCAAATTGACTAGTGACAACATCAAGAATGCTGATGGGACCTTCGTGCGATCACCATCCGAACGCCTGCAACGGTGGAGTGAATTCTTCAAAGCTTTGTATAATCACAACCCACCTCAGGGACTGCCAGCAGCAGCACTCTCGATCGACCCCCCCTGAGGTCTCCATGGTCGATGTTGAGCCTACAGTAGAAGAAGTGAAAGCAGCCATACAATCCCTGAAGAATGGCAGGGCACCAGGAGTGGATCAAGTCACCACAGAAGCGATCAAAGCGGGGGAGATGTACTGCTTCGCCGACTACACTCACTCCTCAAAACCATCTGGTGCACTGAACAAATTCCGCTAACATGGAGGAAAGCCATTATCGTACCGATCCACAAGAAAGGTGATAACCGGGACTGCAAGAACTACCGTGGCATCAGCCTCCTTTCCATCATCGGAAAGGTCTTTATGAAGATCATCCAGTCAAGACTGCAAAAACATCGCGAGCAAACCAGTCGAGAAGAACAGGCAGGATTTAGACCCGGGCGAGGATGCTGTGATCAAATCTTTGCCATTCGTCAGCTGATGGAGGAGAGGATCCGGTGTGGACAGTGAACCGTCATTGTTTTCATTGACTTTAAGTCTGCTTTTGACTGTGTCCACCGGCCTGCCTAATGGCAACTACTAGAGGTTGAACATGTCCCTCGAAAAGTCATCACACTCCTCCAAACTGCATACAACGGTTTAACCAGCCAGGTGCGCATCCAGAACGATTTATCTGAGGAATTTACCATCCAAACTGGAGTCCGCCAAGGGGATGTAGCCTCCCCATTGCTTTTCAACATCGTGATCGACGCCATTATGAGGCAAGCATTCAGAAACAGACAGGGCATACAATATGACAAGGATCACTATGTGACTGACCTGATGTTTGCTGATGATAGTGCTATCCTTGCTGGTAACGACGCTGAAGCCACGGACATCCTCTACGACATTGCCCGCATTGCCCGGCCATACGGTTTGAAGATCAATGCTGGTAAGACAAAGGCCCTGACAACAGATGGGTCGCAAGCCACCATCTATCTCGAAGGCATCCAGATCGAGCAAGTGCAGGACTTTAAATACCTTCGGTCGCTGGTCCAGGAGAAGAAAGTTGCATCCACCATGGAAATCTACAGCAGAATTGGACAGGCGGCCACTGCATTTGCCTCGCTCAAATGGTGTCTGTGGAAGAGGACCAACATTTCCACAAAGACTAAAATCCGACTCTTCCGGACTTTGATCCTGCCCATTCTTCTTCACGGATCGGAAACATGGATTTGTCTCAAGTTAGATTTGAACAAACTTGTGGTTTTCCAAATGCGATGCCTGCGGCAGATCTTGGGCATCTCTCTTCGCGACCGCATCACTAATGATACCATCTGCGCCAGATGCCAACAGCAACCAACCACTGCCCACCAAATCCAGAAGTGAAGGCTTAGATGGTTTGGCCACGTATGTAGAATGGGCACGAACAGAATACCATCCACACTCCTTTGGAGACAACGACCCACCCAATGGAGCATCCAACGGACCGTGCCTAGGAAAACGTGGGCCAAGCAAGTGGAAAATGACTTGAAGAGCCGACGTCTCGACCTTAACCAGGCCAGGACTGACGCCATGGATCGTAAAGTATGGAAGAACATCACAGAGCAAGTCCGAAACCCTGCGGCACCTACAGCAGCATACTGGTTGCATGGCCAACCGCCTCCCCCAGCTGCCAGCTAAGGACCAAAGAAGAAGAAGAATGCATGAGGAATCACTGCTGATAACCAGATCAAGAGTATTGCTTCCTCATGTCTAACATGCACCCACAGAAAACAGTCATCCAATAAATTCACAATAGTCTTGCTAGAGTGTGAATGACCAACACAAATTCCAGTCAACATCCGGAAAGTTAAAATCCTACATTGTGTGACATTTTGATTTGCTGGCAAAGTCTATTTCCCTGTATAGCTGTTTGCTATACTTATCAAAGTCATTAGGCCTATAACATACCTCTAGTCTCAATTTTGTTTTCCCAGTGCACATAGGGGTACTGGGAAAATGTATATTACACAACATTGCACTTGTCACCTAAGTCAACTGGATAGATTGCCTTAGATTTAATATTCTTCTTAACTAAAAGCATAACCCCTCCACTTCTCCTGTTCTTCCTATATACATTGTACTCCCCATATTTAAATTACCAACCTATACGTACAATGTCTGCATTTGATGACAATCAGTACCTCTAATTCATCAAATTTATTCACAATTCTCCTAGCTTTAGGTTACATGCAAGTATACATGCACGTATTCTTAGCCTAACACAGTCTAGTAACCCCAGAGTAACGTATTAACTGTATGGTACTACACTGACAGTGGTAGAGAATGAAAAGGACCTGGGGGTAATTGTGCAGGCAGATATGAAGTTTTCTGAGCAGTGCAGACAGTCTGCAAGAGTATCTCATGGTGTCTTGTCAATGATATACAGGAATCTTTCTAGCAGGGAAGAGGAGGTGATTATCTCCTTGTATAAGGCAATGGTCAGGCCACACCTTGAGTACTGTATACGAGTCTGGAGGCCTCATTTTAAGAAGGATGTAGAGCTGCTGGGAGATTACAGAGAAGGGCAACAAGATTAGTGAATGGAACAAAGGGTTGATCATTTGAAGAAAGGCTTAAGTTTTGCAAATTACAGTGTCTGGAGACTAGGCACTTGAGAGGTGATCTGATTGAGGTGTATGAATGGTTTGAGCATGCTCAATGCTAATGGGATTCTTCCTCTTGCTCAGAAAAATCACCTAAGAGGACATACATTCAAATTGAGGAAAGACAGTTGTAGGATAGATGTGCGGAAGTTTGCCTTTAGCCAGCGGGTGGTTGATTGCTGGAACAAACTTTCATCTATCGTAGAAGTTGATAGGTTAAATAGATTCAAGGCAGAACTAGACAAACATTTGGAGAAAAAAAAATTCTCATTTCACCCAGAAGGTGAAATGAGAATTTTTTTTTTCTTTTTTGGCTGATGCTATATAAGCTTGCTTTCTTGCATCGTGTGCCTTTACTAATGATACTACTATGTATCCATTTGTTCCATGATGACCTACAGCAGGGCTTGCAATCTCAGACACCTTGCTTTCCAGGCTGCTACCAATAGTAGCAATGCAAGAATCACCTTCACCTGTGCCTGTGGCTCTAGTTAAACTATTAGTGTGTATCCATCCCCCCCAAGATAGCAGTTTTGCGACCCACCTATCACTGCCTCGACAGCATCAGTAAATATTCAAGGTGGTAGATGACTCTCATCAACCAGTGCAATAAAGTATTGCACTTTACTTACTGGAGGGAGGCCTGAAGTGGTGAAACCCACGTTTAGTCTCTAGAGCAAAATTTCCAGCAACCCCCCCTCCCCTCCTTCAACTTTAGCATGGTACTAAATGCTATAGTTTTTGATAATTTTCATATTTAGTGTTTTCACAAAAAAAAAGTCTTGCACCACTTCTATTCAAATCTATCCCATCCCTGTAAAAACAGTCTCTCCTGTTAACAAGCACAGATCACACTGAGAAAAATTCTACCCCATGAGCCTTGCACATTCTTGCCGAGGCCAAATTGATTGACAAGGCTCTGAACATATTCTTCCTCCTGTCTTGTCTGGGCAGAATTGCAGACTCTTTCAAATTCAATCCTAACTCGTGACATTTTGCCAACGTTGCCTGGTACTTGTTAATTTAGTCCTCAGATCTCTTACTTTTAATATACACATTAGGGTCAATGTGTACAACAATATCATCTTTTGTGCACTTAAAAGATTAAATCTGGTCTATGTCATAAATCTGCTCTATCTGCTCTTGTCCCTGGCAGACATACCTGATCCTATTCAACCTATCCTTCTTGCGCAACTTATTTCCTGTTTGCCTGACAATAAAAACTGCCCATCTCACTCCAGCAGTGGGATATGTTAGCTGACAGTGGGGAACCCACCAGGGGAAGGGGGGAATAATCCCCTGTCTCCCGGAGGGAGAAAGAGACACACATTTACTTCATTCGTAATATGTATTCTCACTCTACTTTTATACTTTTTTCTTATAGTAATTTTTTTTTCCTGTTAGGTTATATATATATATATATATATATATATATATATATATATACAGTGGAACTTCTCTATTACGAACTTCTATTTAACGAATTTCTCTATATTACGAATTTTTTCGCAAAACATTGCACCTTGAAACGAAATTACATGTAAAATTAACCCCATATAGCGAAGTGTTAGTCTCTCTATAACGAATTTTTAAAAATATACGACCTCCTTCCCTCCGAAATTACGCATTAGCATCTGGAATTAATCATTCTTTTAGTGAATACTTGTGGTCATTGACGCCCGTAGGAAGGTCTTTGTTTCATTTTTGTTACAGTTATAAAACCAAATGGGTTTTCTTAAAAGTGGTCATGAACTTTACAATAAATAGGATAGATTTGTAAATTGATGTTGGCTCAGGGGAAAACGAAATTCGCTGCGGTAAGCCTTTAGCGTGCTGCGGCGGCAATACATAGAATGATGCCATAGTCGATTTTTAGTAACGAACGCCTACTGAGTGACATTCGCTTCTCACCTCAACCGTACCACGTGACCTTCCTGTCAATCATTATATGATATGTCCGTTCTCATCTAACTGGACTCCTAGTAGATGGTTTTCATGAAAAATTTTTTTTTTTTATTTAGTTCTTTTAGAACAATTTGTCATCAATCACATAGGCTATATGCTCTTGTATTTTTTTTTTTTTTTTTTTGAAAAGTAACATACAGCATACATTAACCGTAAATTTTATATATGAATGAAAGTCGTATATTTCTTCAAAGTGATTGATAGGAAAAGTCACGTGATACTGTTGAATTGGCAAAGAAACGTCATTGAGTAGGCGGTACCTGTACTAACAATTCACTATATGGCCAGCGCAGCGAAGTTTGCGGTGTATGTATCGGCAAGAGCTAGTCCAGTGATTTTTACATTTGGGGAAAAAATGTCGAAGAGAAAATGTTTAAGTATTAATGATAAAGTAAAGATTCTTCATGATATTGACCAGAGTTTTAAGAAAAAAGATATTGCGGAGAAATATGGCATACCTGCAAGCAGCTTATCTACGATTTTAAAAAATCGAGAATCAATTTTAAATGCAATTGAAGGAGCAGCAGACAAGAAGCGAATTAAGTTGTGTATATACGAAGATGTTGATAAAGCTGTTCTAAAATGGGTGCAAATGATACGTGAAAAGAATATACCAATATCGGGTCCAATAATTAAGCAACAAGCTCTGAAATTTGCACAGTCCCTGGGACATACAGAATTTAATGCGAGCACTGGGTGGCTAGATAAATTTAAGAAGCGCCACAGAATTGTGGAAAAGGTTATTTGTGGAGAAAGTGTTAATGTAAGTGAAGAAGATTGCAACAGTTGGAGGAACAATACCTTAAAGAAGATTTTGGAAGAATATGAACCTAAGGATGTTTTTAATGCTAACGAAATGGGTTTATTCTTTAAATGTTTACCGAATAGAACTCTTGCTTTTAAAGATGATAAATGTTTTGGCGGAAAACAAAGCAAAGAAAGAATCACTGTGCTAGTTGGAGCAAATATGACAGGAAGTGAAAAATTAAGACTTTTAGTAATCGGAAAATCAAAAAACCCAAGATGTTTTAGAGGCACAAAATCTTTGGAAGTTGACTACACCTTTAATAAAAAAGCATGGATGACCAGTGATATCTTTGAAGACTGGATATTAAAACTAGACAAGCGTATAACAAAACAAAAAAGGAAAATCGTGTTGGTAACTGACAACTGTCCAGCACATCCTGCCAGTATTTCTGCCAAACTTAAAAGTGTGAAGTTATTGTTTTTACCACCAAACGTGACGTCAAAACTCCAGCCAATGGACCAAGGCATAATTAAAAATTTTAAATTTCATTATCGAAAGAGAATAATAATGAAGATTGTCAATGCGTTATCAGAAAATAGAAACTTGGAAGTTACAATTAACCTTAGAGATTGCATCTCTGAACTGGCAAAAGTTTGGACAAACGATGTCACTGAATACACTATTCAAAATTGTTTTTTGAATGCAGAAGTCGAACATCAACTGGATGAACAAGATGAACTGCCCCTTTCACAACTGAAAAACTTTTGGAAAATATTAGAATCGTCCGGAAACATCGAAAATGAAATAACACTGGATAGTTATGTTTATGTAGATCAAGACCTGACTACAACAGAACATCCAAATGAAGATGAAATACTGCTGAACAGTGTTAGACACGACCATGATCACGAAGAAATTAACGATGACGCTGAAGACACATCAGAACAACCCGTAGAAAAGCCAACTCGTGAAGAAATGATTAACGCTTTTAAAACGGTTCGTATGGGTCTACAGTTTTGTGAAAATGTTCCTGATAATGTTTTTAATGCTCCGAACAAATGTGAGGTTTTCTTTGAGAATCAGACATTTTTTAATTGTACTGTGCAAACGAAAATTACGGATTTTTTTTAATTTGTGATACTTACTGGCGAAAATTGTGTAAGCGTAATTTAAATAAGTGTTTTTGAAATAAAATACTGTAAAATGCCCACATTTTTCATATTAATTTACAGATATTTCCCATGCATTTCCCCCCCCCCCCTTTGCTGTGCCCCTTCTTGCTAAAGAGTTGTTTTGACCGTTTCAGCAGAAAATATAAATGCCAATCGTACATGAGTAACCGCTATCAGTTTCTTGTCAAATATAGAATGGTTAAATTCGACTTAGTTGCTTTCTCAGTTATAAATTCCCTTTGCCATTATTTTCCTAACTGAAGATAACAGTCGCTACGTAGAAGTAAGTTCACAAGTCCACGAAAATACGAGCTTCGCTCTCCCTGACAAATACTGGTCAGTGTGTCTGATGTTGACCGCGTGAGAAAAGTGTCCCACCCTAGTTCAAGCTCGGTGTGAGGCGAAAGTTCATGCGATAAGGAGCATATACCCTGGTGGACGATGAGCGAAAGGGGGTTGTTTTGTGGTGGCTTTTGGTAGAAGCAGTCGGTTAGTTAGTCTGTATGAGAGAGAGTGAAAAAATACAGTAAGTTTTTGGAAACGGGAATTACGTTACAGAATGACTGTACAGAGAGAAGCTTGAAGAACAGCGCAAGAAGATACAGAATGAGCGAGCGAAGATAGCAGAACCCGAAGGAAGGCTGCGAAAGCACGGAATCCCCTCGCCGAGTTCCGCCCCCGTAGAATGAGTCATCCGTATTTAGGTAAGTCATCCCACAGCTATACATAAACCTTACTCCTCAATAATATAATTAATTATGTTAGCATTGATAAATTGTAAAATGTCCTAATACCGCTATCTTAAATAGCGCATCACTTAGATTGTCAGTTTCACAAATTAACAATAGGTAAATGATGTATCTTAAGCATGCTATCCTAAATAGTGCAGTATTTTTAGTATTGACCCCATCATGTTTGTACAACCATTATGTCATATGCTAGTCCTTGCCTGAGATGAAGTATCCACACGAAGAACACCTATGTGAAGAACCCATTAATTTCCAAAACATCAATAAATGCTAAGAACTCTTAAATACTTCCATAAAGTCAGTTTATATTATTGTAACCAAATGATTTAGGATTTGCTTGTCACTGCCGCTAGGGCAGTAGTTTTCATACATGTATCAATTCTATAGTGGAGTATATTAAACTATATTTTGTTTTAAACATATGCCTCAGGCCTATCCTCTATTCACACGAATGAGTAAGCAAAGAATTATATAATAGAACTGATACCGCGGGTACTCGAATTTCTACCTATAATTGGAAAGAGTTTGAGTATTTTCACAACGCCTGATCGAAGCTGCAGTTCCTATTCCCTTGAATAGTTTACCGAGGGCCGAGATCATTGTCCTAATATGAAAAACCACTAGACAATCACATGAGTATACTGGGGTTATCATTGAACAAATGATTAAGGAAGGAAAGTGTCCCGCCATACAGATGTGTTGTCCAGAGAAGTCCGAACGAAAGTAAGTAATTAATAAGCAAGCAAGAAGCATAATAAATAAAAACACCCCAGTATAACACTTGTGCCAATTGTGTCCAGGATTAAATATTTTGCGGGATGAAAAACTGTCTACACAGAAGAAGAAGTCACAAAGAGAAAGAATCTAAAGGGATTACTGATAAGTAGTAAGATTGTTGATTTCGTGCACTAAGAGAATAGGTAGGAGGCATTACTCCTTTGCAACAACACAGGACATCTACACTAATTAATAAATTATTGCTATTTTTATAATTAGATTTAATAAACAAATGACTACATGCTATAACACACTCTTGTTTTAAATAAGTGATTACTAACATCATAATTTTGTTTCAGCAACAGGTAAGTCACATTATTTTGGAAGACAGGGGCCCAAAATTAGCAATTAAATTTCCCAATTCCTAGTAAATTTAAAAAAAAAAAAAAAATGGAGGATCAAATTCCTCAAACAACAGGAATATCATCCCCCCTACCTCAAACACAACAGCCACCACCCACCCCAGAACCAGACAGACCGCATTCAGCGAATATCGCAGGATTTTTAAGTCTTGTGCCATTATTCTTTGGCAAAAATGATGAAGGCCCTTCAGTCCAATTGTTTTTCGAAACTTTGGAGAGTGTTGGAGAATTAGCACTCTGGGGACACAGAGAACTTTTGGCAGTCTCGAAATCTAAACTTCGCGCTTCGGCAGCCGACTTTTTAGCCCAATCCTTTGAATTACGCGGGGAAAAGAATTACAACATATTTAAGAATGCTTTTTTAGCTCAGTTCGAAAAAACGGAACCAATTATCACTTCCCTCCAGCAGTTCGCCAGTGCTGTGCAAGAACCTTCGGAAACCATTGCGAGTTATAGCACGCGCGTGAGGAATTTGGCAAGGGCAGCTTTCAAAATTCAGGGAGAGACACCCGAAGTATTAAACATTTTAGACCAGGCAATGCTGGCCCAATTCCTTAGGGGCATATCGGGAAAAATTAGAAAAATGGTGCTCACACACAATCCTTTAACTTTTTCACAGGCAATTGAGATTTCGAAAAGAGAGGAAATTAATGACCAACTTACTCACACAAAAACTGTCCCTGTACATGTTATTAATAGTCCTGTAAGGGCCGAGAATGAACAGGAGCGACAGGAAAACAATCCCAAACACATTCTTGAACCCATTCAAGATCAAATACGCGACTTACAACAATCGTTAAGTTCATTATCAATAAATCACGCAACAATCAACAATTTAGAGACACAGATAGCCGCCCTGAGTCAGCAGATGCAAACTATGAAGGTGGGAAAATTTCCCCCTCCCCACGGTCAGGCAGCATTAGGCGCTACCTACCTCCACTCGGACAGCGCAGTAGATCCGCTAACCGACGCTAACGTGACCTTCAGACCAGAGGTCGTTGACCGCCCGGAAAGACGCATAATCTTGCCATACTACGGCCGGCAGCAGGCAGCCAGAAATATGGTAAACAATCGCGAACGAAGGGAAAGACGCATTTTTGACGGCCGTCCCAGCTTCCATCAACCCACCCAACTGTTCCGCAGCCGCCCGTGCACGAATTACGAAACGGATGTGTACACTGCATCCCCAAAAGTTAGGACGTCCTATGCTAACAATCGATATTGTAATTTTAATGAAAATCGAGATCAAGCCGCCAATAGAATGTATTATGCTGATCATAATAGGAGTAATATAGACTCTTATTCTAGGATAAGGAGAGGAACATATAGGAATGAGCATATTCAGGGGCAAATTCGGCCAAAAACATTTCAGGGCAGACAAAATAATTATACAAATACTGGAAGCTACAGGCGAGATAGAGATAGAAATTTATGACTAAAAAGGGGTTCTAAACTTAATAGGAAGGATTCGCGATGTAATAAAACCCTTTTGCCAACCCCTAACTTTAGTAAAGTTAGTAAGCCAGAAGTCAGAGACATCAGAATACAACATGGCATTTACATTCTGGAGGATAATACTAAACTACCTGTGGTATTGGGTTCTGTACAAAACATTAAAACTAGATTTCTTTTAGACACAGGTGCTGGCGTTTCTTTAATGAGTGCAGATTTATTTAATAAAATTAAAAATGATACATCATTAGATTTCAGACCTCCAGAATTAACTGTAACCGGAGTTTCGGGAAATATTGTGCCAATACACACTACAGTAACTGCTAATATTAAATTAAGTAAGGCAACTTTTAGGGAGAAAATTCTGGTTACTTCAAAAAATTTTAGTGGCAAATATGATATCATCCTCGGCTTGAACATATTAAGGAAGTTTTCATTCAGCCTAGACTTAGGTAAAGGGATCATACGATCGGTTCCATTAGGGATTTGCCTGAGGGAAGAGGATATTCGGCAACAATTGGTGGATTCCACACCCACAGTTGCTAAGCTTACATGTAAACATGTGCTCCCAGCAAGCACAGAACAGGTGGTAACAGTATCTTGTGACCAGCTTGCTGCTCCTCCCAAACAACTAGTATTAGCAGGGCCAAATTCAAACTTAAGCCGGGATGATTTAGCAGTGAAATATTCGGTAGACCAGGTAGATGAAAGTGGGAAAATATCTGTGCTCGTCGCCAATTTAACAGCGGAACCGCTGCATCTTCCAAAAGGCATGGGTATTGCGTGTCTGGAGAACCTGAATCCTCAATCAATTAACCCTAAGAGCCAGGAAAGAGGCAAAAGGGAAGTTTCTCCAGTGACCATAGAGGACTTTAAGCTTGATCACCTGACTGCCGATCAAAGACACCAATTATCAGACCTGTTACGCAAATACTGGGATGTGTTTGCCAAATCACCAGCCCAACTAGGCAACTCAAAAGTTATCCAACACAGAATTAAATTGACAGACAACATTCCTGTTAGACAGAATGCTTACAGAACCCCCTTTTTACTAAAGGATGAGATTCGCAACCAGGTCCAAGAACTCCTAGATTCAAACATCATTGAACCCAGCTGTTCTCCGTATGCCGCGCCCATTGTTCTGGTGAAGAAGCGAGGTGGGGGATACAGGTTATGTATTGATTTTAGGAAACTTAACGCCAAGACGATCTCCGACGCATACCCGATCCCTTCCATGAGTGAGATACTTGAACTTCTGGGAGGCGCGCACTACTTCAGCTCTTTGGACCTCGAAGCCGGATTCCACCAGATTGAAGTGCATCCCGCGGACCGCCACAAGACAGCTTTTACTACAGGGGAATCGCTGCTACAATACCGGCGCATGCCTTTTGGGTTAAAAAACGCGCCATCCAGTTTTGTGAGAGCAATGGGGCTTGTCTTGGATAATTTACAACGAGATTCCATTTTCGCTTACTTAGATGACATAATCATAGTGTCGAAATCTTGGTCCTCACACCTTTCGAAGCTTGAGAAAGTTTTCCAGCGCCTGAGAAAGTACGATCTGAAGCTGAAACCAAAGAAGTGTGAGTTCCTAAAAGAGCAAATAAAATACTTAGGTCATCTCATTGATAAGGACGGTGTCCGTCCCGATCCAGCGAACGTGAAGGCCGTTCGAGAGTGTCGAGAGCCAAGAACAATGAAGCAAGTGCGATCGTTTCTTGGGATGACAGGATTTTACAGAAAGTTTGTCCCAGAGTACGCAGAGATAGTCAGGCCGCTAACCCAACTTACAAAAAAGAACACCCCCTTTTTATGGAACAGTGCCGCCCAAGAGGCATTCGACAAGCTGAAGGTCGCTTTGACCACACCACCCCTATTGATTTACCCTGACTTTTCTAAACCATTTTTTGTGTCCTCTGACGCATCTAATTATGCAATCTCGGCTGTGCTAGAGCAACAAGTTGACGAAAATCAAAGACAGCCAATCGCTTACGCCTCCAGACTACTAAAGAAAGCAGAGACTATGTATAGTACCACAGAGAAGGAAGCTTTGGCAATAGTCTTTGCGGTATCACAGTTCAGACCATTCTTAATAGCCTCCAGTTTCACACTAATAACAGACCACCAACCATTAAGCTATCTTCTTCACTTAAAGAATCCATCCCCCAGATTAGCTCGCTGGAGTATGCTTCTACAAGAATACAATTTCAAAATCATATACAGGCCGGGTCGACTTCACTCAAATGCCGATTTCTTTTCAAGGCCAGTGTTAGAGGAAGAGGAAAGACAAAAGGGGCTTAAGAAATCCAAAACTGCTGAATTAGTTGCTCCTATAGCAGCAAATCCCACCATAGAGTCACTGATCATGCCGCAACAACAAACCAGAACTTTGATTAGGAATCTCCAAAGAGAGGACCCTAATTTGCAGGAGTTAATTGAGCAATTAGAAGGAGCACTACAGGCAACAAGTAAAATCCCAGATTCCTTCTATCTGAGTGAGGACAGGATACTGTATCACTACACTTTACCTGACCATGGAGCTACTCGCTCAGAGCCTTGTGAACAGTTAGTAGTTCCAACCAGCTTGAAAGCAGAAGTGTTGAAGTCCTGTCACGACGGTTTTCTCAGCGGGGGGCACCTAGCCCTACACAAGACGTTAGAGAAGGTTAGAAAACACTATTTCTGGCTAGGCCTTTTTGGCGACGTCAAGAATTATGTGGAGACTTGTCCATCGTGTTTGGAGCGTAGAGGGTATAACCCTAAGGCAAAAGCAGCCCTGATGAGAGTTCCTAATGAGAACTCACCTTGGGTCCGAGTGTCCTTGGACATTTTGGGACCCCTTCCAATGACTTTGAAAGGGCACAAATATTTACTGATGGCAATAGACAATTTTACCCGTTACGCAGAAGTAAGCCCGCTTTATACCCAGAAGGCTGAGGAAGTGGCCACAGCTTTCATAAACAATGTGATCTCGAGACATGGGATTCCTAAATACATCCTAACAGATCAGGGCACTAACTTCATGTCATCACTGTTACGACAGGTGTGTAAAAAGCTAAATATTCATCAGCTTCATACGAGTTCCTTCCACCCCCAAGCCAATGCAAAGGTCGAACGTCTAAACCGCACCTTGGCAAACATCCTGTCTCATGTAGTGAACGAGTCTCAAACGGACTGGGATGTCATGGCCCCACTAGCAATCGCTGCGTACCACACGGCAACCCATAGTTCCACACAGGAATCGCCAAACTCTTTAATATATGGCAGAGATTTGGTGTTGCCTTCCGACTTATGGCATTCCAAAGAGAGACATTCATATGCGTCTTTGGAAAACTATGCAGAACTATTGTGTGCACGCCTTCGCAGATCCTATGAAATCGTCTCCCAACACTTGGAAGAGGCAGTGCAGAGGCAAGAGGATCGTAGAGCATCCGTTGCAGTAGACAAAAACATCCGTGTAGGAAGCCTTGTTTATCTTTTTACCCCTAAGATAAAACCGGGCACTACAAAGAAATTGGCTCGTTTGAGCACAGGTCCCTACCGTGTGATCAGTCAGCCATCATTAGTGAATTATGAAATACAGCACCTGTATAACCCAAAAGATAAACAAATTGTGCACGTGGACAGATTGACAAAGGTTATTGACAGGAAAGTGTTTCCCGAACTGAGAGTAGAGGAGTCAGGGGAATCAGAGGATAGCAATTCACCAGACCAAACAAGCACTACATCAGTGCCCAAAGAGACATGGATCTTTGATGAACCTTTAGTGGAGGATTGTGATCTTATCCACCTATAATTCCCCGTCCAACTATGTCCAGGCCGACCAGCTTACCCATATCAATCCCGTTGTCATCCCTCCCACAAAGAAATCAGGAGAGCCAACCAAGGACAGATCAGTTAGTAAGACCAGAAGGAGCTGTGCAAGCACCGACTCAGACCCACGGATATAATTTACGTAGTCGCGACCGAGTAACTCATGCCCCACCAGAGGAAATTGTGGTGTCCCAGTCGCAAGTAGAGGAATTAGTGCCAGAGACAGCTTCAGTGGAAAGAGCAGATACAGTGGTTGATACTCCCAGCAATGTAGCTGAAGCAGAAAGAGGTGTCACCCCAGATCAGAGTAACAACACTCAAGCAAACACAAGCCAAAGCGAGCCACCAGATAGGATAGAAAGAGCAGTTCAGTGGATATTGGGTCCACATCTTGCTGAGAGATACCTTCGACCAAGCGATGGCAGTAGTTCTGATCTGGCAGGTATTCTGAGAGATGCCTGGAGAGACTAAAGTGAGGATAGCGAAGTGTATCGATTTCAAGGAGAAACAAGCCATAATTGCAGTTGCTAGCAAAGTGAATGCTTTGGCAAGACAGTTGTGTACACCGAACGACCAGTTTGAGAACCAGTACCAGAAAATTCAAAAAAAAAATAAGATTGGTGACAGAGAGTGAAAGCGGGAAAAAGGATTGAGAAGTGTAAATGGCACAGGTGGAAACACAGAAGAGAGAAGATATGAAAAAAAAAAAAAAAAAATCTTTTTAGCATTCTTGTAAGGCATTCAATGTACAAAAGGTTCGATTCTGAATCTGTATCAAATAGCTAAATAGGAGAAGGAGGAAGGGATATACACCTGTATACACATCCCCTGCATAATAATGCATGAGATGAAAGGAGCAAAGAATACTGAGAACTAGAGGAGCAGATCTGAAGAGCAAGCATGAGTCTTTTTTTGAGGAGAGTATGAGGAATGATTGGGAATGTAATTTGCATTTCTGCTTAAACTGTGGTAGGACTATTGAGAAAAGGGTTCTTTTTAATTTACATACCACTTTACCAGTACAAAAAAAAATTTATGACATCAGGAGATCAAGATTTTGGATAAGAAGATCATCTTCCTGTACTAATGTGAAAAAAAACACTTGTGTTATTTCAAGAGAAAGAGAGAGGGGATAAGCGAAGTTATGATAAGAAAAGGATCAAAGTACATAACTGACCACAGAGGTGAAGAAATTGATCAGTTTTGTTGGATTCTGGCAGTGTGTTTTATCAGCATCCAGATAAATGGATGGCAAATTGAATGACATGGCACAAGTAGGAAAATAGAATTAATTTATCTTTATAAATCTCACGCAGAAGCACGAACCACTCCAATGAACCTTGAAAAAAAAAAAAAAACAGAGATTTTGTATCCGAATTCTATTCAAATATTAGCATTAGCATTAGCATTAGCATTAGTAGAGGCATTTGATGCAAGAAAGCAAGCTTATGCAGCATCAGCCAAAAAAAAAAAAAAAAAAGTAACATAAATAAATAAAAATAACCACTTCCACTTCACCCCTCTGTTCGTTCGAAATACCTGTCCAGCTGAGCCTTAAACTTATTTAGGCTATCAACTTCCACGACAAGGGATGGAAGTCTGTTCCACCCACCAACCACCCGCTGGCTAAAGGCAAATTTCCGCACATCTATCCTACATCTGTCTTTCCTCAATTTGAATTTATGCCCTCTCAGGTGATTTTTCTGAGCTAGAGGAAGAATCCCATCAGCATTGAGCATGCTCAAACCATTCAAGGTTTGAGCTAATACTATATGACCATTGAGCTAATACTATTAAAGCAAACACCTTTCTCCACCAAATATATCTAGACTTTATGAAATTATGCGGTATAAAAATGGAGAGAGGAAGGATACAGGTGGCTGAGGGAATGTCCGGAAATCCCCTAGTCACTTTTTGTTTTCCCTCTCTCTCATTGCACATCGAAATCCAAAAGTCAAGAGAGAGGATCCTAAAAAAAAAAAAAAAAAAAAAAAAAAGGAGAACAAGAGGGAGATAATATTTGGTTTCTTTTGGAGAGAGGATAGGGCAATTGGCCTGGGGACGGCTGGTTCCTCCCAGTCACTAGTTGTTTTTATCACTTTCCAGAGAAAAAAAAAATTAAGTGAATAGGAGGTAACTTCTGAACTTCAAGATCTAGACTTGGGATCCATCTTCTTGTACTGCATATATATAAATAATATATATTAAAAAAAAAAAAAAAAAAAACTTTACTGTGGAAAGAAATCCTCAAAACAATATTAATCAGAATTCTAATTCCGTCAATAATTTCTTTTTGAATAAAGTTTACCTACTAATGAGAACTTCATCATGTATGACAGTAGGGAGTAAGTGATAGTGCATTAATGTAAGAAGGTCAATATAGAACAAAACATATAGGTAATATTGACTATAAAAAAAAAAAAAAAAAAAACAGAAACAAGATTGCTGAAGTAGTGTACGCATGTTTGTGCCTTCAAAAATCCAGACTGCTGATAAACAAAACATTGTGCTAATTAGGAGAATCAAGGGCTATTTTAAAATAAGAGAATGATTTCTAAAGTTTTTGTTTTCTGATGGGGATATTATTTTTTTTTCCATGCATGGCATGTTTGATTTCGCAAATGAATTGAGTAATTCGTCTTCGGAGAGGTATGCAAGGAAATCAAGAAAGTGACATTTGAGGTTGTGAGTGAGAGCAGGAAGAATGAATGAAAGGTAAATGTGGAGTATGTATGGTACCAAATACTCCCTCACCCGGGATTCGAAAGTATAAGGAGGAAAAGATGTGTAAGTGGGGCAAATCTTTAGTATGGAAGAGAGGATGGATGGAATGCATAAACAGAAGTATTTTCTTCACTAACTAGTCGTGTTTATCCGTCCTTGTTTAGTCGCAATGGTGGAGTTTCACAGGTCTGTACGATGCCTCATCGCTAGAATGCTGACCTTCCTCCTAGCACCTTTACGTTGGATACAGAGGGTGACCACCACAGAAAGGGAGATCCCAGCGCCTAATCAATCCATAAGTCCTTGTCAGGAGTCCTCCAGAGCTGAGCTGATTCTAACCCCACAGCAGCTTGGCCAGCGAGAGCAGAAACAAAAGGAAGTAAGGCGGACTCAACCCATGAGGAGGAAACTTAAGGCAGCCCTGGAAATGCGTTTTCCCTGCCACTATGAGAACCATGGCACGAGAAGTTTCCTAAATTGGAAAGGTAAGGTGCAGGTTTCAAAACATAGACTTGGGATGGTGGATCGCTTTGTCCGCCCAACCTGGTGCACCCTGCCCTTCCCCGGTCACCAACGGACACACCCCCTTGGATCACTTCCTCCTTTCTCGAAGTGGATCGTCATTGATTTTCTATTTGCCAGTAACCAAGAAAGTGCACTCAAAGTAGAGGAGATTGCCCTAGTAAGTTGGGACCATCAGTATATTGCATCAACCCCAAAGGCAGGAGCGTTTGCATCTCGGCATTTCGGATCATGGTTAAGCATCCTTACGAAGCCATACCAAACGATCATAACTTTGGGAGGAAGAAAGGCACAAAGCCTGGAAGAGGCCCTTCCCTTCCGGACTGTGGTGGATGCTAAAGTCTTCTCCTGTCCCGATCCAGAATTCTTGCCTGATGAAGAAACAATCCCTTTCATTGTCCCTGGAACCACCCGGCGGACCACTGTGCAGTCCGCACAGTGAACCTTTGCACCCAGTGGCTGGAATTCATCGGTCTAGTGAAGGCAAGAAAAGCTCTTCCTGAGAACTGAATAGTGAAAGTGGTTTACCACAAGGCCATGTGTTAACAGCCGAGAAAGACAAGGCCAAACGTGGAGACAGAAGAGATTGTAATTCCATTCATTTCTGTGTAAGGAGATTGCTAAGGTCTACAATATTCAAAAGAAAAATTATATATATATATATATATATATATATTTTATAGACCTAACTTTAATATTTTTATCAGCTTTACATATATGATATTTCTTTTATGTATGTTGCAGTGTTCCATTTTAGTTATTAGTTCATGTCTATGTTATTGTGATGTTTAGTTACATGTATACAATTATAATGTACTTGCTTAATTAACTTCAGATGCTTTGTGTCCATGACCTAAGGACAGTTACTAATTGTGTGATTGTTTATGTTTTATGTCGTGCCTGTGAGCCAAGTGAGGACTATGAATAAAAGCAGTGCCCAGAACATTCCTTGGAGGGATAAGCTCCTTTTGTGTGTCTCCAGCCTGCTGAAGAATAACCTCACCGAATCATGGACTACAGAAGAACTTTTCTTTTACTGTCTGACAACCTCAGCCTGGAAGTCCAGATCTGTTTTCTGTTGTGCTTCAAAATGCTCACTTATTTAAACCAGGGAAACCGTTAACTGAAGCACGGACTTTAGTGGTGAAAAAAAAAAAAAAAAAAAAAAAAAACAATTTCCCAACAGATAAGTGCAGACAATGGCCTCCATGTGGAGAGCGAACAGCATTGAGAAGTGTGAATACATTAAGTCCACACAGTGAACTAAGTGCTATACGCTTTGTTTTGTTTGTCTTGTATTTTATTTGATTATATCCATATAATATGTTAGTAATTAAGTTTCTTTTACATACTGTAAGAGGAGAAATGTTTATGTTGTCCCCCCCTGACAAAAGTCAAAGCCCCAGTAGGGACGTTGAGAATTTCAGTCTTAGTTGTGTACCCCGACTGAAATCCTCAGCGGTAGTGGCGAGGAGTGTAAAATGCCCACATTTTTCATATTAATTTACAGATATTTCCCATGCATTTCCCCCCCCCCCTTTGCTGTGCCCCTTCTTGCTAAAGAGTTGTTTTGACCGTTTCAGCAGAAAATATAAATGCCAATCGTACATGAGTAACCGCTATCAGTTTCTTGTCAAATATAGAATGGTTAAATTCGACTTAGTTGCTTTCTCAGTTATAAATTCCCTTTGCCATTATTTTCCTAACTGAAGATAACAGTCGCTACGTAGAAGTAAGTTCACAAGTCCACGAAAATACGAGCTTTGCTCTCCCTGACAAATACTGGTCAGTGTGTCTGATGTTGACCGCGTGAGAAAAGTGTCCCACCCTAGTTCAAGCTCGGTGTGAGGCGAAAGTTCATGCGATAAGGAGCATATACCCTGGTGGACGATGAGCGAAAGGGGGTTGTTTTGTGGTGGCTTTTGGTAGAAGCAGTCGGTTAGTTAGTCTGTATGAGAGAGAGTGAAAAAATACAGTAAGTTTTTGGAAACGGGAATTACGTTACAGAATGACTGTACAGAGAGAAGCTTGAAGAACAGCGCAAGAAGATACAGAATGAGCGAGCGAAGATAGCAGAACCCGAAGGAAGGCTGCGAAAGCACGGAATCCCCTCGCCGAGTTCCGCCCCCGTAGAATGAGTCATCCGTATTTAGGTAAGTCATCCCACAGCTATACATAAACCTTACTCCTCAATAATATAATTAATTATGTTAGCATTGATAAATTGTAAAATGTCCTAATACCGCTATCTTAAATAGCGCATCACTTAGATTGTCAGTTTCACAAATTAACAATAGGTAAATGATGTATCTTAAGCATGCTATCCTAAATAGTGCAGTATTTTTAGTATTGACCCCATCATGTTTGTACAACCATTATGTCATATGCTAGTCCTTGCCTGAGATGAAGTATCCACACGAAGAACACCTATGTGAAGAACCCATTAATTTCCAAAACATCAATAAATGCTAAGAACTCTTAAATACTTCCATAAAGTCAGTTTATATTATTGTAACCAAATGATTTAGGATTTGCTTGTCACTGCCGCTAGGGCAGTAGTTTTCATACATGTATCAATTCTATAGTGGAGTATATTAAACTATATTTTGTTTTAAACATATGCCTCAGGCCTATCCTCTATTCACACGAATGAGTAAGCAAAGAATTATATAATAGAACTGATACCGCGGGTACTCGAATTTCTACCTATAATTGGAAAGAGTTTGAGTATTTTCACAACGCCTGATCGAAGCTGCAGTTCCTATTCCCTTGAATAGTTTACCGAGGGCCGAGATCATTGTCCTAATATGAAAAACCACTAGACAATCACATGAGTATACTGGGGTTATCATTGAACAAATGATTAAGGAAGGAAAGTGTCCCGCCATACAGATGTGTTGTCCAGAGAAGTCCGAACGAAAGTAAGTAATTAATAAGCAAGCAAGAAGCATAATAAATAAAAACCCCCAGTATAACAATACATTAAAAATAAATGTAGATTCATTTTCATTTTCTAATTAAATAACAATTTCTAATAAAAAAGATATTCTCTGTATAACGAAATTTCTCTATAACGAATTTTTTCGCTGGATTTATAGAATTCGTTATAGGGAAGTTCGACTGTATATATATATATTTTTTTTTTTTTTTTTTTTTTCACTCACTCATTCATCCTTTTTCTCACTCACCAGAGGGGGATGCAATGGTGTGTAATGTAAATTTAAATACTAATGCTTAATAATTAAGCTAAATAAGAAAGAATATAAAAGATTAAAACTAGGGTTAGTGTGAAAAAGTCCTGGGGGTAAATCTGTAGTCATATAGGAGGTTCCCCAAGCAATGCTGACTGGCTCGACAGCGCATGGGGGTTTTATCAATGATATACAGGATTTTTTCTAGCAAGGATAAGGTGATTATCCATTGATAAGGCAATAGTCAGGCCACATCTTCAGGTTGCATACAGGACTGGAGGACTCAATTTAGGATGTAGAACTGTTGGAATGGGTACAGAGTAGAGCAACAAGATTGGTGAAGGGAACAAAAGGGTGGTCTTATGAAGACAGGCTTCAGTTGTGCAAACTACAGCATATGGAGACTAGGCACATGTGAGGTGATCTCATTGAGGTATTTAAGGCTTTGAATGGACTGCACAAGCTCAATGCTGAAGGTATTCTTCCTCTTGGTCAGGTGAGACACACACAAAGTGGCATAAATTCAAATTGAGGAAGGTTGGTTGCAGTATGGATGTGTGTAGGTTCGCCTTCAGCTAGCAGTGGTTGATTATTTGGAGAAACTTGCATCTGCTATTGCAGAAGTATATAGTTTGAATAAATTCAAGGAGGAAATAGAATTTGGACAAGTGATGTAGGAAATATTTTTTGATGATGATGCTTTCTAAGTTTGTTTCCTTACATCTATATGTTACTACAAATACTATTATAAATGATATTTGCATTCATCCTTTTTTCTCTAGTTCACTAATCCCCATACTTCTTAAATAAACTATGTATAGTTGTCACCTTGAGTTCAATTCCCCTGGCAGCAGGACTATATTTATGTTTCAGTAATTAAGTCAAAATTTAAAAAAAATTTGACATAAGATTACATATACAACATAAGATTAAATTAGATTAAGCAATTTCTAACATTAACCGAATACAAACCGGGTACAGATATTTCCACTGTACAGTACATCAAAGATGTTCTACAGATTCACTTCATTGTTTCACTCCATTCACTACAGAAATCACATTGTTTGCACTCACCTGCAGTCAGTCTGTAGAGAAGGCCAAAACCTCCAGTCAAATGTTTTTCTTTAGACTAAGTGACAGCACTCCATCATGCATGAATATTGTATCTTAGAAGTGCTGATGCTCTCATAAATGCCATTTTTAATCTCTTCTGACATGGTTTTCTGTAATGGTTGTGATTTCCTTTCCACTGGTAGTGGGGCTTTCAAAAAAAGAATGGTTCAAGAATAAAAAAAAAATTGTAGACCACATCACTCAGTCATCTCTTCAGAATGGAGAGTGACATCTTTGAAATTGGTGTGGTTGGCAAGCTAAATGCAACAAATATGAATGTTCGGCACCCCAGTCAATTTAAACGTTCTTTATCAGTCAAGAACAGTTCACCAAACAAGTGGGAGTAAATGTACAGAACACATTTGCACCAATTAACTAAATGCCACACATTTAGGCCTGGGCGCCTCCGTAGCCAGGTGGGAAGGAGCAGCAGTGCGTAGCACACGCTTCTTGATTAGACCGGGGTTCGAGCCCGTCACCACCAAATACGGAGGATGCGGAAAGGTCAGGGAATGACTACCGCATATTCCCGGAGCAATATGGCCTTAGTTGCTAATGCTCCTAAAAACCAAATAACAAACAACAAACAGCCACACATTTATCTGCAGATAACACTTCATGACCCTTGTGATTTTATAGGGATATCATGGATATAAACATGAAGAACCTTCCCGACAGTGCTCTAAGGAACACTGACAGTTCAAGAAACCTAAGAAATGCTCTGAGCACTACAGGCAGTCTGTTCATTTATAGATTAGACTATCTGTGCAACAATTTCTTGTCCACCCTGAAGACGTCCAGTTTGTGCTCTGTTGAAAACATTTCTGTTTCTTCAAAAACTCTTCACATTACTAGGAGGTTTTATTGAGAATGAAGCCGGTGTTACATGCTTGAGAGCTGGAAAATTGCAGAATGTCATAATAAAAATAAACAGCATTATTAACATTGCTTATTTTCATTAAAAAAAGCAAATTATTAAGGCTTGCAGCAGCTGTTGATGTTATTTCCTTTTCGTACAGTACTAAAAGTAAAAGGCATTTTCCCTTGTGCATACACTGTAACCATGGGTGCCGGAAGCATGGTGTAAGTGCACCACCTTAGGATTTTGAAGTAATATACAATTTTTAATATTTTCATTAATTTACTGAAACCATATTACATACTGCATGTACACCGATCAGCCAAAACATTATGACCAACGAGTCGTTATGCAAATCGAAGCAGCTGCAAATGAACTATGGCACATGTGCGGGTTGGGGCATGGTATAAAAAACACCTGATACTGAGCTACGGTAATCAGCATCACTCTTGTTCTTCAGATGGGAAAGGCAGCGGACTTAAGCGAGTTTCACAAAGGCCAAATTGTAATGGCCAGACGACTGGGTCAGAGCATATCCGAAATGGCATGGTTGGTGGGATACCTCTTAGCCATAATGGTCAGCCATGGTTAGCACCTACCGAAAGTGGTCCGAGGAGGGAAACCCACGAACTGCCAGCAAGGTGTTGGACGACCACGGCTCATCAATGCTTGAGGTGAGCGGAGGCTCTCCCAGATGGTACGTGGCAACAGAAGGGCAACTGTGGTGCAACTCACTGGTAATTGGAATGCTGGTGACAGCAGTAATGTGTTACAACACACAGTACATCGAACCCTGCTGAAAATGGGGCTGCGTAGCCGCAGGCCGATCCGAGTGCCCATGCTAACCACGGTTCACCGGCAGCAGCACCTACAATGGGCATACGAGCAACGAAACTGTACCTTGAGTGATTGGAAGAAGGTCGTCTGGTCTGATGAATCACGTTTCCTGTTGCACCATGTGGACGGCTGGGTACGTGTGTGTTGTTTACCTGGGGAAGTGATGGCGTCTGAATGCACTGTGAGACGAAAACAAGCCAGTGGCAGTGGTGTCATGCTTTGGGTGATGTTCTGCTGGGATACCTTGGGTCCAGTCATCCATGTGCCGTGCACTTTGATTGCTACCACCTACCTAAACATCATTGCTGACCAGGTACACCCTTTCGTGGCAATGGTCCTCCCCTCTGGCGGTGCTGTCTTTCAGCAGGATAATGTGCCATGCCACGCTGCCTGGATTGTTCAAGACTGGTTCGGAACATAAGGAAGGCTTCCAGGTATTGCCCTGACCCCCAAAATTCCCCAGACATCAATCCCATCGAGCACCCATGGTTTGTGTTGGAACAGCAACTCTGATCTGCGGCATCTCAACCACAAACCTTACAGGAGTTAAAGAATCTGCTAGTTACATGTTGGTATCAGATACCAAGACAAATTTAGAAATCTTGTAGCGCCCATGCATTGCTGGGTATGAGCTGTTTTGGCTGCACGTGGAGGATCAACATCATATTAGGTAGGTGATCATAATGTTTTGGCTCATCGGTGTATTCAAAAATTTGGTGAACAAAAAAAAAAAATTTATTCTCACATGCACCATCGTGCAAAATATCTTGCCGGCACCATGACTGTAACATCTTAATATGTAAATAAGTAAATAAATAAATTTTCTGGTTATACTCCGGGATGACCACATGATCAGAGAAGTTCACAAGATAGAGAGAATCCAAGAAACAGCACCATATTTAGTAGTCACAGGCCTGAACCCCAATTACTCAAGGCACGTGTACTTATGCATGCTTGTGCTGACCACTCAGCTATGGTGGCCTTAAATCTTGGTCCCCTGCTGATGAATACTGTACATCTTTAATTTCTCCAAAATAAGTCCACTTATTTTATTCCTGAATGTGTAGTTTTACAACTACTGCTTCGTGGTTAGCACAATGGATATAATCACTGTTCTCCCCACATCGAGTGCAAAAGGCCTGCATTTAAATCTCGTCAATGATGTCAGAAATTTTTATGAGCTTTTATCATGTGGCTGTTAGTTGGTCTCAGATGGACCCCCCCTCCTCCTCCAGAAACTCAGGTTTTTCATTCAGCAAACTGATTGAATATTATACACAAATATATTGATTCCTCTTAGCCATAATGGCTTTGGCACTTTAAAATGCACCTAACCTAACTTCATTTTACATTTTTTTTTTTTTGCTAAGAATTTTATGATTGCCCTGTGCAGTCTTTACAGTCAGATGATGCAAATTTCATAAATTCATAATACACACAAGGGCTGATCAAAAAAGACTGAATCTGTGAAAATAATGATATGCAATGACCCTTTTATCAGAGAAAGTGGTAATTATTAGCCCAACAGTTACGAAAACTGTGGCACCTGGGCTGATGAATCCAAATTTTCTATTTCTGAAAAATGATTATTTTATTTTATTTATTATTATTTTTAATTCTGCTTGCAATATATTGATACTTGATACTTTACTAATGGATTTCAATACTAATTAAATGGAATTTTTAAACATTTTAATGAAAAATACAAAAAATGTAAAAATGGTACACTTCACTTTTAAATTGTTATCTTCTGTGAAAGAAAATTAATTAATTATACTGGAAAAAGTTATTAATATCCAGAGGTAGACTGGGTCAAAAATTCTTACAGGGGAAAACTTGTAGCTGCCACATACTAGTGTTTATATCTATATTGTTTATGGCCAAAATCACACCGGCCTCCATCGGCTTCTGGCCTCTGGCCCACCAGAGTTTCCCCCCCGTAAGTCTTATGGCCAGTCTGCCTCTGTTAATATCATTTATTAAGATCATGGCAGCAGGTGCCATCATGATTTTATTAAATAAATGCATAAAATTCCAAAGACAGCAATTAGTTTTTGAGGATAAAACACAAAAATAGTTGAAATGAGGAATCTTAAAATATTAGTCTTAATTCTATTATTGTATATAATTGATTCATTTTGATTCAAGTTCTTCCAAATTTCAAGCTTAATGATGGAAGATATGTGGTTTATGTACACTGTTGATCCCGAGATGCTTAATGAGTATTTATATTTATCCAGAAGCATTGAAAACTAGCCCAGGTCCTGGGGTGCACCTCATCACCTGTACCTGCTATTCCTATCCAATTTCTTCTTCCTTCCAGAACCAGGTTTTCCCCTATACAATGTCCATGCCTGGGGAAGCTGTTCTTCCCTCTGATTGCTGCTGATTTTTCTTTCTCTCTCTCTCTCTTCAAATTTTCTCAATTTTCTTTTCAAACATCCACTCAACCAATTCATATTTTTGCACAGTGTTCGAACTGAATATGTCATGAATTTTTTGGCTTATATTTTAAACAACAGAAAAACTGCAGCTACTGAGTGGCTTTTCTATCAGAGTTTCCAATATGCAGCTGCATTATTGAAATTTTGTAAGTTATAATGATCACAATGTAATTGCCCTATGTAACTCCTTTGTGCGAATTTTTGCAAAGAGAATATCTAAAGGAAGTGGATGTATCAAGACAAATGCTTCCGTTTGCTCATATTCAATACAGTACAGTACTTCATGACAGGTACCAATTTCAAAGTTATAATCTCTTTGTAAAAATTGTATAAAACAGCAACAATTAAATGCAATGCTATTTTAAGAAAAAACTAACAAGCTGTCTAGACAATTTTAAATGTAATAAAATACATAAATTTCAAGAAACCATTATTACGAAGTGTGCAGAGTGCATCTGAAAAATAATGGGATAAAAACTGCAAAACAAGCAATGTTCAGAAAAACGATTTTTGAAAATCTTTAAAGGATTACATGAAATGTACACGTGCATTAATGTGCAAGCAGTTATTTTCATGAGACTGGTTACTCAGATAAGTCCTCCTTATTCACAAGATATGGGTCCAGTTGACTTCTCTTTCTGAAGTTAAAACTGAAGATGAAAGGGAAATGATTTAATACCAGCTAAAAGAATGTGATTGAACATAAAGATAACTTTGGAGGAATTTTGAGAATACCTTTCAATGATTAAAAGTGAGGTATATCACAAAGTCTCATGGGAACTATTTTTAATGATTTTCATATTAAATTCTTTTGATTTTTCTTGTGGTTTCTATGGTAGTTATACTATAACAGCAGCGTTTCTACACATTGATGTTAAGTTAAATTCAGACTTTGGTCCTCCGCTACATGTAAGCTAGTACAGTTGGTTGGGCATTCATTAATCTTGCAGAGGAGCCCAGAATTTGTAGTTTCAACACTGTATTCAACCATCGGAGCAATCAGTATTTGGATGCACTCATTTGGTTGTCCACATAGCGGACAACCAAATTGTTGCTATTAGGAGTATTATACACTTATGGTATTATTAAAAACATTAGAGTAACTTCTCCACCATTTTCCACCCCAAGAGTAAATTCTCCACTATTTTTCACAGTTGTGGGACCAGAACTAGAACTGTTCTTTTGGGTGGGGAATAAAATACCATTATGAATAATTTTAGTACACGTGGGTTAATTCATTTAATATTTTCTTAATATTTCTGAATAGTTTTTTTTTTACTTTTCCACTGATCACATATCTTGGAGTAAGTTGGGTGACTTTTTACATTTTGGCAATTAGATATGGGAAACACTAAAGCCTCGGCAGCAATGATGTACAGATTCACATTTCTCACAAATGGGGTGAGGAGTTCCTTTGCAAGCTTATTGAGCTTGTATAAATTCCTGGCATCTTTTTATCCACTGGGAGTTTGGGATAAATCACTTGACGTTGCATACTAGATATCTAGCTTTGATAAACGTGAGGTACTGTAATGAGTTAAATGCAAAGAAATAAGGTTGCCATCTAATTTAATGAGATTTTTCTTCACTTCAATCATTATCCCAAACTTTAAGTTAGCTGAAAAATTGTAAACTCATAGTCTACACTTCTCCCTTCCCAGCCATGCCATTCCTTGTTCTTTGAATTCATTTAGCAGTTCCTCTTTTAAAATGCCAAGGAGATCTGAATCTGAAATTAATGAATGGGGGGGGGCAGTCCTTAATTTTAGATTGGGAGTTAGAGTTGATGTTGTTTTGATTTCAAAGAAAGGCAACTAATGCTAAGAGGCAAGTTTATTATGGCTGCAAATTTAGTTATCCTATGGTCTGTGTTTTGAATGAAAAACCAGGAGAACCATACCCATGTCAAACTAACCCAACTACATGAAAAAAAGCTCATAAGTTCTTATCTGGTATCATTGCACTGGTGTTGAAGGCTGAGCAGGTTTAGCATAACCAATGGCATTCAAAAGCAGATAGCTTCCAACTTCTCAGACTGAGCAGTTGGAATAGCTATTGGTTCAACCAATATGTTATTAAGTCTGAATTATCTTGGAGGATCCAGTGATACTCTGGTTTATGAAAGAAGATAATCAACCTATTACAAATGCAATCATGAAATGTATTGTTAGATGGGGCCAGATATCAGTTTTCTATCACTTAGTTGTTTTGCATATTTACATGTCATTTTTATTTCTCACCTCAATGTTAGCTAGCAGTCTAGAATGGCTACTGTTACTATTTCTCTTGATTGTTCTCTGACCTTTTTTTTTTTTTTTTTTTTTTTTTTGGCACTGGGAGAATGTTTTCCTCCCACCTTAGGGAGGAAAACATAGGAGAAATGGCTGTTTCACCCAGGCCAAGAAATTCATAAAAGAAAAGCAGAAACTAGAAAGAGGCTTCACCCAGAATTTGCAATGACTATAGTGTGTCCTAAATTTGCACATTCTTACTGTGAAAGGTCTTAAAAAAAAATATGCTAATAGAATATTTTAACAATCTGAATGAGCTGCTGTTGTTTCGAGCCTGTCACCACCAAATACGGAGGATGCGGAAAGGTCAGGGAATGACCACCGCATATTCCGGAGCAATATGGCCTTAGTTGCTAATGCTCCTAAAAACAAACAAACAAACAAAGCTGCTGTTGTACACTGGTTATAGATATTTCCAAGTATCAGTAATCAAGGCCATTTTAAAAGTATTGAAATCTAATATGGGAAATGTAAAACTGAAATATATTAGTTGGTTTCATATCAGGTAATTCAAGGAAAGTACAGTTAATGAAAAAGTTTTTTTTTTTGATTTTTTATGAAAACCTCAAACACGAAAGATATTAGAACCTACAGTACTTAGTACCAAGTGTAGGTTGAAGGTTGAGAAGATAAAAGAAGATAATTTGTTAACATTAGACTTGAATTTCTATAGATTGTAATTTTCAGGAAATATATGTGAAGGGAGGTTGTTCCAGAAAACGGAGGTCGAAGGAATAAATAAGGAAGAAGAAAAGTTGATTCTATGAGTTTGAAGTCTGATAGTAAGAGTAAGCTTGCTGGCTGTGGCATGAGTTCAGAACAGTTTGGAAGAGAAAAGGAGAATTATTGAGGCCAATTCAGAAGAACAGCCATGGAAGTATCATGGAAGAACAGTGCCCATAGAAAATATGCAGCAGAAACAGAACATCTATGAGACAGAGAGTGGAGAGACTTTGTAAGAGATGGGTCATTAATTAACCTAACTGCCCTCTTTTGGATGGAGTCTAGAAGACTGAGAGAGAGGTTATGGGGGATCACCCCATATATTGGAACAATATCCATGGTAGGGCACATCTGCAATTTATACAGAGTGAGCAGCTGTTTGGAAGAAAAGGAATGCCAAGAGTGAAAGAGGTTTTTAGATGCAGAGGAAGCAATATTTGTGATGTACTTATGTTAAGAGAGATTAGAAGTCAGGATAATCCCTAATAGAGATATGTGATCTTGTTCTAGAAATCTGAGTGTCATTGAAGATAAGCATAGAAATAGAAGAATCCTTTTTGGAAGATATACAAAAGGACTGAAATCAACTAAGTTATCTTTTCCCCACTAGAGAATTACCTGGAGATCAGCATTTAAGAAATTGATATGGAATATTCAAGAAATTGAAGCTGTTTGTGGAAGACAAGGTTTCTCAAACTGGAATGTGCTATCATCAGCAAAAGTATGGGTAGGATTTCCAGTCAGAGGAAGGTCACTAATTTACAAGAGGAAGAGAGTAGGAGAAAGAACTGAACCTTGAGGAGCACCAGCATTAGTGGAATTCACCCACAGTGAACAGTCACAGAGAAAACTGGATACCAAATTAAAAAAATAGTTATCAAACCATAAGATTGAAGCTTATTTAGACCTTTATGCCAAACATAACATCAGCCACTACAAAAAAGCTCCAGGCCTTCGAAATGTGGCTCTACCGAAGAATGCTGAAAATTCCGTGGACAGCCAAGATAACCAACGCACAGGTCCTGCAGGACATGCACACGGAACGGGACCTGCTCAAAACCATCATCAGCAGGAAATGCAAATACCTAGGTCACATCGCTAGGAACCAACAAAAATATCACCTACTACCACTCATCCTGGAGGGAAAGATCGAAGGCAAGAAACGCCCAGGCAGACCGAAAATGGCATGGCTAGATAACATCAACACCTGGCTTCACATGACAACAGCACAAATTCTACACGTAGCGCTAGACAGAGAACAATATCAAAACGAAGTCGCAAACGCCATTCGGCAGCATTAAAGAAGAAGAAGATGCCAAACATAATCAAAAGCTTCTGAAATGTCAAGAGCAACTGTGTGAGTTTCACCAAATATGTGAGTTTCTTTCCATTGTGAGTTTCTTTCCATTGAATTTGCCAATGGATAGTAACATAAGCCAGTATATCACCAGTGATTGACACCGACAGAATACATACCAGCGATCATTGATCAGATGGAAGGCATCTAGATGATTTAGGAGTTGGGGTAAATGGATTTCTCCATTACTTTAGAAAGAGTAGAAGCGCAATGGAACAATAATTGGATGGGAGAGATTTGTCACCCTTCTTTAGGAACTGGCTAGATATGAACAAATTTCCAAGTGAAAGGAAAAACAACCGTGGAATAAGAAAGTGTAAAAAAGGGAACACAGAACATGAGTAAGCTCAAGAGCACAAATTTTGAGAACAGGTGGTGAAATACCATCAGGATCTGGTGCTTTCTTGGCATCAAGACTGTTTAAAATTCTTCTGACATCCTCTTGATGGAAGACCACAGGAGGCATTATATGCAGTGTACCAGGAGTTCATAATTTACTGTCACATGTGTAGGAAATTATGGAAAAAAATTGAAAGAAAAATTGCAAATGGCTTCTTATCCACAGAATTCTTGATATGAAAAGTGGCAATATAAAGTATATTTAAAAGTATATATATTTAAAACAAGACATGGGCATCTTTCAAAATTGCACTTTTTATTTTTATTTTTCCTTTCTGTATTTTGCTGTGATTTGTTTTTTTATTAATTGTTTAAAATAAAACTTTATTTATATTAGTAATAAAACAGCAGTTTGCAATGTTTGGGATACAGAAATTAGATATGAACTTTAAAAAAAAAAAAAAAGATCTTGAAGGAGATCAGCCATAGTATGCTGAGTTAAGGAGATTGTTATACAATGTATTAAGAGGTTTAAATCTATACTAGCTACTTGACTAAGTGTATATTACTTTGGATTTTCTTTCACAGAAAGTAATCAAATAATAAATATAAAATACAAAAAATACACACCTCTGATAATCACTAAATATAAATTCAGTACTTTAACACAAAGAATATACAATCAAATTCGTGTACAATGCATTTCATTTGAAATCAAAAGGATGATCCTTTTAAATTTTGCCAAGCAACCATGACTTGTGTTTTAAATAAGCATCCAGTCTAGAGTTAGCATACTCCTGAAAAACAATAATGAAAAAAAAAAAAAAAAGAATAATAATAAATAAGAATGAACTGGAAAGGTTTAATGAATAAGATTAATATAATTATTATTACAAGGAATGTCTCTTCTCTAATAAGATATGTATTTTGTTGTACAGCATGAAATACAGAATAACTCTACATTAAAAAAAAAATCAGCTATCTTTAAAATGTATACGATAAGGTAATGATGACAGTTATAATAATTATTTAATATAGGATAAGACAAATATTCTTTTATAAAACAATATTTTATTAAAAAGGAATCATCTATATTTGATTCTGTTGGCTCAGAAATTATTTTTATTAGGTTCTCATGCAACCAATTTTTGCATCTGAAAAAATGTATCAAGAAGATACTAACTTAAGTAATTATTATTATTATACTAAAGGGCATGAAACAACTAGATATACACCAATATTGTAAAAGAGCATACTACTCTACATTCTTGGCATAATAACTTTGAAACTATGCATAAATTTATAATGTCTGGCATTGCAGACCTCACTATGAGCTCTTTCTCAGTGACTCAAAATTCAAAGAATTAAACATCATATGTTGTTAGTTAGAGCACCAGATTTGTTTTAACCAAGCATGAAGGAGTGTTTAGGGATGGGAATAGCAGCCCCAAACACTCTTTCCAAGAAGTATACCAAGTTATAACTGGGAGCTATATGATTTTGAGATAACTTAGAAAAAATTGGTAGAGACATTGCTGAAGCTAAAAGTAAATAAAGTACTTGGAGCTAATGGAAACTAACTAATTATATTAAAAAGAGCAACAAAAGAGGTAAGCAAACCTTTGGCCATAATTATGTGAGCATCTGTGTATTTGGGGATGTTCCAAATACATGAAAATAGGAGAGATATATGCAAATATCTCTCCTATTTTCAAAGGGGGAAATCAAAGAGGAATCAAAGCAAGTAATCCTAGACCTACATGATGGACTTTTTTTCCAAGGAAAAACAATGGAGTCAGTGGTTAAATTAGTAATGCACACTTGCTATACTTCACAGGAATGAAGTTATACAGCAATTGCAGCACAGATTTGTTAAAGGGAGACCTTGTCTGACCAATATGATTTGCAACTGTGATGCAGTAACAAAACAACTGGATGCAAAAACTAATTTTGACATCATATACAATAAAATGTTAAGGGGAAGTCTTGCCTGACCAACTTGATTGGATACTATGATGCAGTCACAAAAGAACTGGATGCAGGGAATAACTTTGATATTATATACTTGGATCTTAGAAAGGCTTTTGATACTGTTGCACATGGAAGACTGCTACACAAATTGGAGCAGTGTGACATTGGAGGCAAATTGCTGCTATGGATAAAGGGGTGGTTGAGGGGGAGAAGACAGAGAGTGGTAATCAATGGACACTGCTCATCGTGGACTGATGTCATTAGTGGAGTCCCTCAGGGCTCAGTGTTGGGTCCATTATTGTTTTCTGTATTTATAAATGATATTGATGATGGTATATCCGGAAAGGTTGAGCAGATGGGCTGAGAGGTGGCAAATGAAGTTTAACATTGACAAATGTAAAGTACTACACATGGGAAACAGCAACCCCGGAGCAATGTATCAACTCTGTGGTACTACACTGACAGTGGTAGAGAATGAAAGGGACTTGGGGGTGGTTGTGCAGGCAGATATGAAGTTCTCTGAGCAGTGCAGACGGGCTGCAAGAGTAGCTCATGGAGTATTGTCAATGATATACAGGAATTTTTCCAGCAGGGATAAGGAGGTGATTATTCCATTGTATAAGGCGATGGTCAGGCCACACCTAGAGTACTGTATACAGGTCTGGAGGCCTCATTTCAAGAAGGATGTAGAGCTGCTGGAACGAGTACAGAGAAGGGCAACAAGATTAGTGAATGGAACAAAGGGGTGCTCTTACGAAGAAAGGCTTAAGTTTTGCAAATTACAGTGTCTGGAGACTAGGCACCAGCGAGGTGATCTGATAGAGGTGTATAAAGCCTTGAATGGTTTAAGCATGCTCAATGCTGATGGGATTCTTCGTCTAGCTCAGAAAAATCACCTGAGAGGGCATAAATTCAAATTGAGGAAAGACAGATGTAGGATAGACGTGTGGAAATTTGCCTTTAGTCAGCGGGTGGTTGGTTGGTGGAACAGACTTCCATCCCTTGTGGTGGAGGTTGATAGCCTAAATAAGTTTAAGGCTCAGCTGGACAGGTATTTTGAACGAACAGAGGGGTGAAGTGGAAGTGGGTTTTTTTTTTTTTTTTTTTGGCTGATGCTGCATAAGCTTGCTTTCTTGCATCAAATGCTTGTACTAATGCTAATGCTAATGCTAAATCACGTTAATACAAACTTGGTTCATACAAAGTACTCGTTTCTTTGAAGTATATACCATTTAACTGTGAAAGGATAGGCTTTTCTATGTAAATATATTCATTTATTGCAAAATTCAGTTAATATATATTACAAAGTTCATTTTTGCCCCATGAGAAATAAATATTGTTATTTTGTACATTTAATACAAATCTTAACACAGCTGTTTGGATTATTGCCCATATTATTGCCTCTGACCACCCAGTTTCCTGCTTCCCAGGCAAATGGCAGTGACTTGTTAGAAATTATTTTTGTGTAAACAAAACCAGTCTATAGTAGCTACAACATAAGTGCATTCGGAAAAACATCATGTTAAATTAACAAAATAAAAACAGTTTTTCTAAGTTGTTTACATACACATAGCAGGATTAAGGTCAGTTACAATTGTTATGCCAGTTCAAAGAATCTTTTGCTACAGTATATAGTAATCTATTTTCTGTGCCATTTTATCTGATGTCTTTTTCAGAACTTGTGTCTTTAAATTAATTTGAAGTTTGTTTATATTAAATCTCATCTAGTGGTGTTATGGTTACAAAATGTAAACTGATGGAATTGATCCTGGAAATTAAACTGAAAATTATACAAGAGGCTGATAGGGTTAAACTTAGCAAAGTGGACATTGCAAAAGAATACAACATCCCTCTACCTACTTCATCTACAATACTGAAAAACTGAAAAAAACTTGAAGAACTGCGTGGCACTGGAGTAGCGATAAAAAAACAGGAAACGAATACCTGGTTCAAAACACAAGGAGCTTGAAACAAAACGTTTTGAGTGGTATGTTATTGTTGTTATTTGATTTTTAGGAGCATTAGCAACTAAGGCCATATTGCTCCGGGGATATGCAGTGGTCATTCCCTGACCTTTCCGCATCCTCTGTATTTGGTGGTCACAGGCTCGAATCCCGGTCTAATCAAGACGCGTGTGCTACGCACTGCTGCTCCTGCCCACCTGGCTAAGGAGGCGCCATTTTAAGTGGTACCAACAAATGTGTGCATCTAATTTGCCAATATCAGGTCTGATTTTGCAAGAAAAAGCAAATTATCTGGATCAGCAATATGGAATTAGCAACTTCAAATGCAGCAGTGGCTGGCTCCAAAGATTTAAAGACAGGAATAACTTGGTTTCGTGAAATGTTTGCGGCGAGTCTGGATTAGCCGACAAGGAAAAGGCTACAGACTGGTTGTGTTCTGTGTGGTCCATTCTTGAAAAATATGAGGCAAAGAGTATTTTTAATCTTGAAGAGACAGGTTTATTTTATAATTTGCTGCCAAACAAAATATTTGCTGTTCGTGGTGGAAAATTAAGTAAACATGGTGGAAAATTAAGTAAACAAAGACTCACTATTCTGTTATGCTGCAATTCAAATGGCAATACAAAACTATGCCCACTGGTGATTGGTAAATTTTCCAATCCAAGATGTTTTAAAGAAGTTAACCAACTTCCCTGAGATTATGTGGCCAACAGAAGTGCTTGGCTTACGGTCAAAATTTTTTGGTCTTGGTTATCAAATGTGGACAGAAGAATGGTTTCAGAAAAAAGGAATATTTTGATGATTTTAGATCATTGTACAGCACATTCTGCCAAGACACAAGTTGACAAATATATGGCTGTTGTTTTGAACCTCCCATTACCATCTGTAGCCGAGTGGTCAGGAGGGGGGGGAGTGTAGTAGCACATGCTCTTTGAGTAGACTGGGGATCAAGCCCCTGCAGTTTGCCTTTTTTTTACCACCAGTTTTATGCAGCCACTGGATCAAGGCATTATTTATAACAAGTGAGCATATAAAGCCTGCCTGATAAGGTACCTCAACGTAGGAAGGAGGGAACAATTTGCAGCTAAATTGGAATGTCTTGGATGCTATCCATAATCTTGTTATTGCTTGGGACAGTACTGCATTAAGCGTAATAATCAGCTGCTTCAGAAAGAGTGGCTTTGGAGAGAATATCATCGAAAAACATGGTACAGCACAGAAATGTGATAGCAACTTTGAGGAATGGGGAATTTGAAGGAGCTATGGATTTTGTTGGTGAATTTAAAGAGTCTGTGAAGGTATACATGTAGTTTATATCACAGCAATGCAACGCCAGAAGAGCTACTAAGCACCAAGCAAATCGATGATGTTTTTGTTACCAGCAACAGCGAAAGTGAAGAAGCACACATACTACCATCTAAAAAAGATACCAAAAATGCATTGAGCATAATAGAGAATGTGTTGGCCTGCAGTAATGTTGATAAAGAAAGAACTATTGCATTTTATAATGTCTGTGCTGTAGTTAAAAAATATAGGACAAAAACTGTGCAAACAACATTGGATTCTTTCTTTAAATTAGATTAATTTATCAAAAAGTTAATGGATTGTATGTCTCCTTTTATATTAAGGTTAATTCTTTTACTGTGATAAAAAATATTGTATATATCAAAATATATACTGCACAATATTTTCATTTCTGTTAATTGCTTTTCTCTTAGTTTATCTTATAAATAAAATAAAATCTTTAAAAAGTGTGTTAATCCTACTGTATTGTTAGACAAGGCTTTTGTTTTTATTATTTTTTATTTTAATTATTTTATTTTATTAATTCAAATTAATTTATTATTTTTATTTATTTTTGATAGTATTATTTACTGGTGTCTCCGTACCCAGGTGGGCAGAAGCAGCAGTGCGTAGCACATGCTTCTTGATTAGACCGGGGCTCGAGCTGTGACCACCAAATACGGAGGATGCGGAAGGTCAGGGAATGACCATCGCATATCCCCAGCCCAGATAAAGGGTGAGAGCTGGCATCAGGAAGGGTATCCAGCCATAACACGTTCATGCCAAAACAATAAAAACGCTGACCCCATATAGCCACTGGGAAAAGGCGAGGACAAAAAAAAAAATATATATTATTTACTATTATTCTTAGTTATATAGTATGTGCCAAAAATAAATAAATAAATAAAATAATAATAAAGGTAAAATTTTGACACTTTTGGGGGACCTTGTTATTACAAACCTCGTTATTACAAAATGTGAAAATTTAGGTCTCTTGAACTTTGTATTAACGAGATTCTAATGTACTTAGATTTCAGCAAAGTTTTTAATATCATTCCATTCTTTGTTTATATTAACATTAGTTATTGGTCCAATGGATATGAATGGCATACCTATCAATGATTCTGTACAGGTTGTTGAAAAATTAAATATTTTGCAGCTACATTCATATGAATAAGTCTTGAGAGAGAGAGAGAGAGACAAATAATATTAGGATAACTGAAAGGAAGCGGGAAGAGAAACTGTTGAAGCTAAAAATAAATAAGGTATTTGTGCCAATGGAATCTGTTTATATTAAATAAAAGCACTAAAAGAGGTAAGCAAAACATTAGCCATAATCATAAAAGCATCCTTGGATTTAGAGGAGATCTCTACAGATTGGAAATGTGCAAATGTCTCTCCTATTCACAAGGTCGGGGGGGAGAATCATGGGAGCAAAGTGAGTAATTACGGATCTGTAAGTTTGATTTCTGTTCCAGGGAAAATAATGAAGTTAATGGTTAAGGGAGTAATGCAGGATCACTTTGATATGAATCAAGTTATACAGCAATCAGAGAATACATTTATAAAGGTGAAATCTTGTGTGACCAATCTATTAAGCGACTATGAGATAGATACAAAGGAAATGGATGCAAAAAACTGAAGTTTTATATTTAAATTTCAGTAAAGCTTTTGATACTGTTCCACATGAATGACTGTTGTACAAATTAGAGCAGTGTGTAAGTTGCTGTTGTGGATAAAGGGACGGTTCAGTGGCAGAAGACAGAAGGTAGTTATGAATGGGCACCACTCCTCTTGAACTGAGGTTATCAGCTAAGTCCCACAGGGTTCAGTGATGGGCCCCTTACTGTCTTAAATATTTATTAATGATACTGATGAAGGCATATCTAGCTCATTGTCTAAGTTTGCTGATGATACAAAGGGTAGCAGGGTGGTTAATGACAGGAATCAAGACACACTCATGCAACAAAATTTAGAAAAAGAAGGCTGACAGCTGAGAAGTAGGAACTGATTTAATTTATAAATGCAAGGTGCTGCATATGAGTATCAGGAATCCCAGAATAACATAACACAAATAACATGCCACACTCAAATGGCATGTTATGTGAATAATAAAAGAGAGCTAGAAGTAATTGTACTGTCCAACAAAGTTCTCTGTGGAGCACAGACAGGCTTCTAAGACAGCTTATGGGGTTGTTTGATGATATATAGTAATTCTTTCAATGGGAGGAAGTGGTGATTATCCTTTTGTATAAGACATTGGTTAAGTCTTATCTTCAGTAATACACAGGTCTCGAAGGCTCATTTTAGGAAATGAGGTGGAGCTATTAAAATAGCAAACACTTGAAAAATACCCCTATTTTAAAATAAAAATAAATTATAAACAAAAAAAAAAAAAGACCAAAGAAACACCCATCTCTGGAGGAGTGAACAGCTCTTTGTTCAAAGACATAAACACCCACGCTACCAAAGAATGGGTGCCACTTATAATACAATACTACAAACAGGAACATGCAGCTCACAAGTACTATTCTTCAAATGGACACCAGCACCACTACAAAAATGGTCCTATTTCAATCAATTGCCATCACAGTCAAGTATCAGTGGGTGTCCTGATACACCCTGGACACAAAGAGAAATAATGAACCAACTGAACACAGAATACGTTATAGCCACTGCCCTCTATACAATAAATAAGAAAACAGAACACACAAAATACAAATTTATACTTGGAGCCAGTTTATACTTGGCTCTATTAACTGCATTAACTGAAAACCAAATGATAGAATACATAAATTTGAATTTGAAAGTGTCTGCAATTCTGCCCAGACACGATAGGAGGGAGTATATGATGAGAGCCTTGTCGATCAATTCGGCCCTGGAGGGATTGTGCAAGGCTCAAGGGGTAGAATTTTTTTCAGCCTGGACTGTACTTGTTAACAGGAGAGATTGCTTCTACAGGGATGGGATACACTTAAATAGAAAGGGTGCAAGAATTTTTGCTGATGCTGTCGAGGCAGTGTTAGGTGAGTCGGAAAACTGCTAGTTGGGGGGGGGGATACAAGGACTAATAGATTAACAGTAGCCACTGGCAGAGGTGGAACTGATTCTTGCACTGCTTCTATTGAAATGAGCAGAAGCCTGAAAAACAAGATGCAGGATATTTCAGAGACTGCTGGGAGTCATTGCGGTACAAGTAAACACATGGGTTGTGTTAGGGTAGCTAAGAATAGAAACAGGTGCATGTATACCTGCGTGTACACCAATGCTAGGAGTTTGGTAAATAAATTTGATGAACTTGAGGTATTGCTCAACACATCAAAGGCAGATATTGTTGGGATATCAGAGACATGGTGTCACACAGATATAAGTAATGCGGAACTGGAATTTGGGGAATACAATGTGTATAGAAAGGATAGACAGGACAGGAGGGGAGGAGGGGTTATGCTATTAATTAAGAAACACATAAGGTCCAAGGAAGTGAAGCCAGTCGACATCGATGGACAGGGCAGTGTCGAGTCAGTTTGGTGTGACATAAGCATAGGGAAATCAAAATTGAGAGTAGGAGTGTGCTATAGGCCTAATGACTCTGATGAGTATAATAAGATATTGTACAGGGAAATAGAGTGGGCCAGTAAATCAGAGAGTCTTATAATGGGGGATTTTAATTTCCCAGATATTGACTGGAATTTGTGGGTTGGTCACTCGCACACTAGCAAGGCTTTTGTGGATTTATTGGATGATTGTTTTCTACATCAGCATGTTCGTGAGGCAACAAGAGGGAGCAATACTCTTGATCTGATTATCAGTAGTGATTCTTCATGCATTAAGAATCTGCAGATAAATGAACCACTAGGTGGCAGTGATCACAGTGTGTTGAAGTGGGATTTACTCAAGGAGGTAACTACCATCAGAGGTAAAGGGAAGGGTTTTTGTTTTCGTAAAGGAGACTATGATGGTCTGAGACAGTATTTAAATTCTATACAGTGGGACCAACTGATGATGTTACCAACAGCGAACTCAAAATGGGAAGCATTCAAGGAACTAATCTTGGAGGCTACCAGGCTTTACATACCAACTAAGAAATATTGTTCAAGGTTTAGGCCTAAATGGTTGTCAGATGAACTAATGAGGCATGTGGCAGAGAAGAAAAATGCATGGGATACATACAAATTAATGGGTGACATGGAAGCCTATGATAGATATAAGTTGGTCTGTAACCAAGTCACAAAGGAGATTAGGCAGGCAAAGGCAGACTACGAAACATCCTTGGCAAAGGATGCAAAGAAAAACAGAAAAGAGTTCTTTACATATTTAAACTCAAGAAGGAAAGGGATGAATCAGATTGGTCCACTGGATATTGATGGTTCAACAGTTGAGGATCCTGCTCAGGTGGCTAACAATCTAAACGAGTATTTTGCATCTACATTCACGCATGAGGAGTTATTCAGGAAGGAGAATGATGTAGGTAAACATTGGCAGTGAGCTGGATGATTTTGTAATAACTGAGAGGAAAGTGGAGGAGAGATTGTTGAGGATAAACATAAAAAAGGCACCTGGGATGGATGGGATCTATCCAGTTATATTAAAGGAGGCAGCAAAGGAAGTAAGCAAACCCCTAGCCATAATTATGAGAGCTTCTTTGGACTCAGGGGAGGTACCCATAGACTGGAGATGTGCAAATGTAACCCCAATTCACAAAGGAGGATCAAAGGCTGACACAAGTAATTATAGACCTGTTAGTTTAACTTCTGTTCCAGGTAAGTTAATGGAGGCACTGGTTAAAGAAGCACTGCAGGATCATCTAGACAAGAATTCAGTTATAGCTCAGACGCAGCATGGTTTTGTTAAGGGCAGGTCTTGCCTGACCAATTTGATTGGATACTATGATGTAATCACAAAAGAACTGGATGCAGGGAATAACTTTGATATTATATATTTGGATCTTAGAAAGGCTTTTGATACTGTTGCACATGGAAGACTGCTGCACAAATTGGAGCAGTGTGGCATTGGAGGCAAATTGCTGCTATGGATAAGGGGATGGTTGAGTGGCAGAAGACAGAGAGTGGTAATCAATGGACACTGCTCAACGTGGACTAATGTTATTAGTGGAGTTCCTCAGGGTTCAGTGTTGGGTCCGTTGTTGTTTTCGGTGTTTATGAATGATATTGATGATGGGATATCAAGTTTAATGTCCAAGTTTGCAGATGATACAAAGGTTGGCAGGGTTGTTAAGGACACTACTGACGCTATGCTGCTGCAACAGGATCTGGAAAGGTTGAACAGATGGGCTGAGAGGTGGCAAATGAAGTTTAACATTGACAATTGTAAAGTACTACATATGGGAAACAGTAACCCCAGAGCAACGTATCAACTCTGCGGTACTATGCTGACGGTGGTGGAGAATGAAAAGGACCTGGGGGTAATTGTGCAGGCAGATATGAAGTTCTCTGAGCAGTGCAGACGAGCTGCAAGAGTAGCTCATGGTGTCTTGTCAATGATATACAGGAATTTTTCTAGCAGGGATAAGGAGGTGATTATTGCCTTGTATAAGGCAATGGTTAGGCCACATCTTGAGTACTGTATACAGGTCTGGAGGCCTCATTTCAAGAAGGATGTAGAGCTGCTGGAACGGGTACAGAGAAGGGCAACAAGATTAGTGAATGGAACAAAGGGTTGCTCTTAGGAAGAAAGGCTTAGGTTTTGCAAATTGCAGAGTCTGGAGACTAGGCACCGGCGAGGTGATCTGATAGAGGTGTATAAGGCTTTGAATGGTTTGAGCATGCTCAATGCCAATGGGATTCTTCATCTTGCTCAGAATAATCACCTCAGAGGGCATAAATTCAAATTGGGGAAGGACGGATGTCGGATAGATGTGCGGAAATTTGCCTTTGGCCAGCGGGGTGGTTGGTTGGTGGAACCGACTTCCATCACTTGTTGTTGAAGTTGATAGCCTAAACAAATTTAAGGCTCAACTGGACAGGTATTTCGAACGAACGGAGGGGTGAAATGGGAGTGGGTTTTTATTTATTTTTTTTTTTTTGGCTGATGCTGAATAAGCTTGCTTTCTTGCATCATATGCCTCTACTAATGCTAATGCTAATGCTAAAAACATAAAGAAAACATTAAAAATAAACGAAAAAAGGACAGAAGAAAGCAATCAATGTAAAATAGGGGAAAGGATATATCGGATAGTATTATAGTCTTGTGAAAATCAATGTGAACAAAATGGGAAATGATAGGAAGAAATGTGGTTTAAAGAAGAATGGAATGGAACAGTTATTTATGACTATTTTCATTTGTTTCTTTTACAGGATTGCTTAATGTCATGAAAAATGTAGTTTAAAGAAGAATGGAATGAGTTATGCAGAGAGCTGTGCTTTAAACAGAAATCTGAGGAGTGCTTTAGTTTCAAAGATCTTTTTTGTAGAAATGGATTTGGCTCCTAAATAATAGTCTAAGATTGTATGTAACCCTTAAATGAATGTACTCCCTTTACTCAAAAGAAGACAGCAGAATAATGTAAAGTTAGTTTGGGAGCTGTTAAACAAACTAAGCAAGCTGGAATATGAGACAGGTTTAATTTCACTAAAAGAAAAAGCTGATGTGGACAGACAAGAAAAACAACACCAAAACTGATGCATATACAGGGTGTCCGTAAATGATGTTTCCGATTTTTATATTCAGAATTACTTCAATCTGCACTCATGAAACAAATACCAGCTGAAAGACCAATTCAATAAGTTTTATTAAAATTGGCACTCGACTGCCAGTTTTGCATCCTACCTGCTATGCAGCACTACATTTGCCAGAATGGCAAAATGGCGACAGGGAGCAAGAGAAAGAATTCTGTGTGTTAGCATTTCATGAATCCTGATCTGACACCAATGGATTTCTTTTTGTAGGGTTATGTGAAGGACAATGTGTACATCCCTCCACTACCAATGACACTGCGGGAGCTGAAGGCATGGATCATAGAGACCTTTGGTAAAATTGATCATGAATTGAAGCACAGTATGTGGCCGCAAATTGAATATCGCTAAGATATTGTTTGAGCTACTCAGGTGCCCACATTGAACTTTACCAATGACTTTATGTACCTTCATAAAATTTATTGAATTGACCTTTCAATTAGCATGTGTTTTATGAGTGTAGCTTGAAGTAATTCTGAATAAAAAAATATCAAAATCGGTAACATCATTTACGGACACCCTGTATATAGACCAGTTAAAGGATATCTGAGTGGAACAGTTATTTTGTGCAAAATCCAGAGCAATACACTTTAATATGACCTCCTTTGGCCTTTATAACCATCTTTACTTGCTTTGGTATCAATCAGTGTTTTGCAAGTTTCATTTATTTCTGAATAATGGAACCAAATCTTTATCACAGTATAGATTATCTCTTCTGTTGCACAGTTCATTTTTTTTTTTTAAAGCCTTCCCTTACAGACAGCACACAGATTTTCAATGGGATTCTCAGGGAGTTTCCAGGCCATTCCAAGCACTTTATATTGTTTATTTATTTATGTTTTTTATTTATGTTTTTTATAGTTAGTATGAATCAGAGCTGTAATATTTCTGGAGAGTATCATACGGAAGTGTTCTAAGTACTATATTGAGGTAAATTCCTCTTATTATTTTACAAATATTATATTTTTTATATAAGTCTATGTTTTTTATTTACATAGACTTTTAGAGGTTGTCAGGAGAACTCGCAAGCCAATCAAAAAAACAAACCAACTTGTCACAAGCTATGAAGTAAAAATGACTGAACTGGACCAATTAAGCATAAAAGTTGGGTATAAAAGCCAGACTAAAGAAGATTGGAAAAAAGTTCTCTTCTGATAAAAGCCATTTTGATGTAGCAGAGTAACAAACACCTATTTAAAAACATGTTTTGCAGTTGTTTTTTGGATCAAGATATTGGATTCCCTGTACTTATAGATGGGATGATGAATAGTTTGTTTGTTTGTTTGTTATTTGGTTTTTTAGGAGCATTAGCAACTACGGCCATATTGCTCGGGATATGCGGTGGTCATTCCTTGACCTTTCCGCATCCTCCGTATTTGGTGGTGACAGGCTTGAACCCTGGTCTAATCAAGAAGCGTGTGCCACGCACTGCTGCTCCTTCCCACCTGGCTAAGGAGGCACCTGATGAATAGTGACAAATACATATTCATTTTGCCAAAGTGTTGTTCGAACTGAATAACCAAAGCAGGACTTTGCACCAGGTCATTCATCCAAGAAAAATTCAAATTTTTAAGAGGAAACAATATAAGGTGCTTGGAATGGCCTGGAAACTCCCTGACCTCAATCCCATTGAAAATCTGTGGGCTGTCTGTAAGGGAAGGCTTAAAAAAAAAAAAAAAAAAAAAGGATTGTGCAACAGAAGAGATAATCTATACTGTGATAAAGATTTGGTTCTGTTATTCAGAAATAAATGAAACTTGCAAAACACTGATTGATACCAAAACAAGTAAAGATGGTTATAAAGGCCATGAAAAGGAGGTCATATTAAAGTGTATTTCTCTGGATTTTGCACAAAATAACTGTACCAATCTGAAAAATATTGCTATGACACATTAATTTGCACAAGACTATATATTTTTTTGTTTATAATTTATTTTTATTTTGAAATAGGAGTGGTTAGGTTTATAGGAACAGAAAAAAACAGCACCTAGCCTTACTTACAAGCTTATTAAGTATTAATTTTCCGTATTTATTTTGTGGTTCCCTATTTTAATAATAATATAATTACATTGTTTTCTCCCATAGTAAAGAGTACAATGATGCATATCTGCTGGAATGGTGCAAAGGAAAGTAAATAAATTAGTCAGGGACACAAAAAAGTGCTCTTACAAAGACTACTTTACAGAGCTTTCCGACTATATACCTTCAAGGAGACCTAATTGAAGTGTTTAAGCTGATGGATTGTGTAAACTAAATGTCAATGACATCCTTACTCTCTTGGACAACACACATAAGGAGACAAATTTACAGGAGGCAAATTTAAAAAGTATGGCTGCAGAATAGATGTGCAAACGTTTGTTTTCAGCTAGAGAGTAACTAATTGTTGGAACAAAACTTCCATCTGGTGTTGTTGTGGAACAGGGAAGTTTGAATATATTTAAGCAAGCATTACATAAATTGTTTGAGGGGATGTACAGAAGACGTGGGTAGTTTGTCCCCACCCCTTTTTTTTTTTTTGCTGGTGCTGCATAAGTTTGCTTTCCTTGCATTATTTGCTACTATTTATTAATGACAACACTGATTAGGTAATAAAAATTTTTAAGAAAAACATGCTTGTTTTTGAGTACCAAAAATGTTACTTTTCATTACTCCAATATCATTTGATGCATTATGTCATTATTCCAGCATCACTGAATTCATTACAGTTCTGACTGCAGAATTTTATTATTATTATTTTTTTTACATGCTATATGTTTTCTTTCTCTTTTGCATTATATCAATAAAAATTCATGTCATTTTAGTGTTTTCTGTTTTTCTCTTGCTTCATTCAAAGCAGAAGTTCAGTTCCCTTCTTAAAAAAAAAACCCCATAACTATTAGCATTAGCATTAGTAGAGGCATATGATGTAAGAAAGGAAGCTTATGCAGCATCAGCCAAAAAAAAAAAAAAAAAAAAAAAACACTTCCATGTCACCCCTCTGCTCGTTCGAAATACCTGTCCAGCTGAGCCTTAAATTTATTTAGGCTATCAACTTCCACAACAAGGGATGGAAATCTGTTCCACCAACCAACTACCCGCTGGCTAAAGGCAAATTTCCGCACATCTATCCTACATCTGTGGGCGCCTCCGTATCCAGGTGGGAAGGAGCAGCAGTGCATAGCACACGCTTCTTGATTAGACTGGGGTTCGAGCCCGTCACCACCAAATACGGAGGATGCAGAAAGGTCAGGGAATGACCACCGCATATCCCGGAGCAATATGGCCTTAGTTGCTAATGCTCCTAAAAACCAAATAACATAACAACCTACATCTTTCTTTCTTCAATCTGAATTTATGCCCTCTCAGGTGATTATTCTGAGCAAGAGGTAGAATCCCATTAGCATCAAGCATGTTCAAACCATTCAAGCCTTTATCCACCTCTATCACATCACCTCGCTGGTGCCTAGTCTCCAGACACTGTAATTTGCAAAACTTAAGCCTTTTTTCATAAGAGCAACCCTTCATTCCAATCACTAATCTTGTTGCCCTTCTCTGTACTCGTTCCAGCAGCTCTACATCCTTCTTGAAATAAGGTCTCCAGACCTGTATACAGTCCTCAATGCCATTGCCTTATACAAGGGAATAATCACCTCCTTATCCCTGCTAGAAAAATTCCTGTATATCATTGACAAGACACTATGAGCTACTCTTGCAGCCCATCTTCACTGCTCAGAGAACTTCATATCTGCTTGCACAATTACCCCCAGGTCCTTTACATTCTCTGCCACTGTCAGTGTATTACCACAGAGTTGATATGTTGCTGTTTCCCATATGTACTAATTTACATTTGTCAATGTTAAACTTCATTTGCCACCTCTCAGCCTATCTACTCAACCTTTCCAGATCCTGTTGCAGCAGCATAGCATCAGTAGTGTCCTTAACAACCCTGCTAACCTTTGTATCGTCTGCAAACTTGGACATTAAGCTTGATATACCATCATCAATATCATTTATAAATACAGAAAACAATAATGGACCCAACACTGAACCCTGAGGGACTCCACTAATAACATTAGTCCATGATGAGCAGTGTCCATTGATTACCACTCTCTGTCTTCTCCCCCTCAACCAGCCCTTTATCCATAGCAGCAATTTGCCTCCAATGCCACACTGCTCCAATTTGTGCAGCAGTATCAAAAGCCTTTCTAAGATACAAATATATAATATCAAAGTTATTCCTTGTATCCAGTTCTTTTGTGACTGCATCACAGTACCCAATCAAATTGGTCAGACAAGACTATGATATATACTTCCCTTAACAAAACCATGCTGTGTCCGAGCACACACAAGCAGGACTTTTGTGGATTTATTGGATGATTTTTTCTACATCAGCATGTTTGGGAGGCAACTAGAGGGAGTAATACCCTTGATTTGATTATCAGCAGTGATTCTTCATGCATTAAGAATCTGCAGATAAATGAACTACTAGGTGGCAGTGATCACAATGTGCTGAAGTGGGATTTACTCAAAGAGGTAACTACCATTGGGGGTAAAGGGAAGGGTTATTGCTTCCGTAAAGGCGACTACGATGGACTGAGACAGTATTTAAATTCTATACAGTGGGACCAACTGATGATGTTACCAACAGCAAATTCAAAATGGGAAGCATTCAAAGAACTTACCTTGGAAGCTACTAGGCTTTACATACCAACAAAGAAATATTGTTCAAGGTTTAGGCCAAAATGGATGTCAGATCAACTAATGAGGCATATGACAGAGAAGAAAAATGCATGGGATACTTACAAATTAACACATGACACAGAAGCCTATGATAGATACAAGTTGATATGCAACCAAGTTACAAAGGAGGTTAGGCAGGCGAAGGCAGATTACGAGAAATCCTTGGCAAGGAATGAAAAGAAAAACAGCAAAGAGTTCTTTACTTATGTAAACTCTAGAAGGAAGGGGATGAATCAGATTGGTCCACTTGATATTGATGGATCAACTGTTGATGATCCTGCTCAGGTAGCTAACAAACTAAATGAATATTTTGCATCGACATTCACACATGAGGAGTTATAAAGCGAGGGGAATGCCAGAGGTGTATTCAACTCTAGCAGTAAGCTACAGAATCTTTAAATAACTGGGAGTAAAGTGGAGGAGAAATTGTTGAAGATAAACACAAGAAAGGCACCCGGGGTGGATGGGATCTATCCAGTTATATTAAAGGAGGCAGCAAAGGAAGTAAGCAAACCCTTAGCCATAATTCTGAGAGCTTCCTTGAACTCAGGGGAGGTACCCATAGACTGGAAATGTGCAAATGTGACCCCAATTCACAAAGGAGGATCAAAGCCTGACACAAGTAATTATAGACCTGTGAGCTTAACTTCTGTTCCAGGAAAATTAATGGAGGCACTAGTTAAAGAAGCACTGCAGGATCATTTAGACAAGACTTCAGTTATAGCTCGGACCCAGCATGGTTTTGTTAAGGGGAAGGCTTGCCTGACCAATTTGATTGAATACTATGATGCAGTCACAAAAGAACTGGATGCAGGGAATAGCTTTGATATTATATACTTGGATCTTAGAAAGGCTTTTGATACTGTTGCACATGGAAGACTGCTACACAAATTGGAGCAGTGTGACATTAGCATTAGCATTAGCATTAGCATTAGTAGAGGCATTTGATGCAAGAAAGCAAGCTTATGCAGCATCAGCCAAAAAAAAAAAAAAAAAAAAAAGTAACATAAATAAATAAAAATAACCACTTCCACTTCACCCCTCTGTTCGTTCGAAATACCTGTCCAGCTGAGCCTTAAACTTATTTAGGCTATCAACTTCCACGACAAGGGATGGAAGTCTGTTCCACCCACCAACCACCCGCTGGCTAAAGGCAAATTTCCGCACATCTATCCTACATCTGTCTTTCCTCAATTTGAATTTATGCCCTCTCAGGTGATTTTTCTGAGCTAGAGGAAGAATCCCATCAGCATTGAGCATGCTCAAACCATTCAAGGCTTTGTACACCTCTATCAGATCACCCCGCTGGTGCCTAGTTTCCAGACACTGTAATTTGCAAAACTTAAGCCTTTCTTCGTAAGAGAACCCCTTTGTCCCATTCACCAATCTAGTTGCCCTTCTCTGTACTCGTTCCAGCAGCTCTACATCCTTCCTGAAATGAGGCCTCCAGGCCTGTATACAGTACTCTAGGTGTGGCCTGACCATTGCCTTATACAAGGGAATAATCACCTCCTTATCCCTGCTAGAAAAATTCCTATATATCATTGACAATACACCATGAGCTACTCTTGCAGCTCGTCTGCACTGCTCAGAGAACTTCATATCTGCCTGCACCACCACCCCCAGGTCCCTTTCATTCTCTACCACTGTCAGTGTAGTACCACAGAGTTGATACGTTGCTCTGGGGTTGCTGTTTCCCATATGTAGTACTTTACATTTGTCAATGTTAAACTTCATTTGCCACCTCGAAGCCCATCTGCTCAACCTTTCCAAATCCTGTTGCAGCAGCATAGTGTCAGTAGTGTCCTTGACAACCCTGCCAACCTTCGTATCGTCTGCAAACTTGGACATTAAGCCTGATATACCATCATCAATATCATTTATAAATACAGAAAACAATAAAGGCCCCAATACTGAACCCTGAGGGACTCCACTAATAACATTAGTCCACGATGAGCAGTGTCCATTGATTACCACTCTCTGTCTTCTCCCCCTCAACCACCCCTTTATCCATAGCAGCAACTTGCCTCCAATGCCACACTGCTCCAATTTGTGCAGCAGTCTTCCATGTGCAACAGTATCAAAAGCCTTTCTAAGATCCAAGTATATAATATCAAAGTTATTCCCTGCATCCAGTTCTTTTGTGACTGCATCATAGTATCCAATCAAATTGGTCAGGCAAGACTTCCCCTTAACAAAACCATGCTGTGTCCTAGCTATAACTGAAGTCTTGTCTAGATGATCCTGCAGTGCTTCTTTCACCAGTGCCTCCATTAATTTTCCGGGAACAGAAGTTAAACTCACAGGTCTATAATTACTTGTGTCAGCCTTTGATCCCCCTTTGTGAATTGGGGTCACATTTGCACATCTCCAGTCAATGGGTACCTCCCCTGAGTCCAAGGAAGCTCTCATAATTATGGCTAAGGGTTTGCTTACCTCCTTTGCTGCCTCCTTTAATATAACTGGATAGATCCCATCCACCCCAGGTGCCTTTCTTGTGTTTATCTTCAACAATTTCTCCTCCACTTTGATCTCAGTTATTACAAGATTCTCTAGCTTACTGCTAGAGTTGAATACACCTCTGGCATTCCCCTCGCTGAATAACTCCTCATGTGTGAATGTCGATGCAAAATATTCATTTAGTTTGTTAGCTACCCGAGCAGGGTCATCAACAGTTGACCCATCGATCTCAAGTGGACCAATCTGATTCATCCCCTTCCTTCTAGAGTTTACATAAGTAAAGAACTCTTTGCTGTTTTTCTTCGCATCCCTTGCCAAGGATCTCTCGTAATCTGCCTTCGCCTGCCTAACCTCCTTTGTAACTTGGTTACAGATCAACTTGTATCTATCATAGGCATCCGTGTCACGTGTTAATTTGTATGTATCCCATGCATTTTTCTTCTCTGCCATATGCCTCATTAGTTCATCTGAATTGGAGGCAAATTGCTGCTATGGATAAAGGGGTGGTTGAGGGGGAGAAGACAGAGCGTGGTAATCAATGGACACTGCTCATCGTTGACTAATGTTATTAGTGGAGTCCCTCAGGGCTCAGTATTGGGTCCATTATTGTTTTCTGTATTTATAAATGATATTGATGATGGTATATCAAGCTTAATGTCCAAGTTTGCAGACGATACAAAGGTTGGCAGGGTTGTCATGGACACTACTGACACTATGCTGCTGCAACAGGATCTGGAAAGGTTGAGCAGATGGGCTGAGAGGTGGCAAATGAAGTTTAACATTGACAAATGTAAAGTACTACACATGGGAAACAGCAACCTCAGAGCAACGTATCAACTCTGTGGTACTACACTGACAGTGGTAGGGAATGAAAGGGACTTGGGGGTGGTTGTGCAGGCAGATATGAAGTTCTCTGAGCAGTGCAGACAGGCTGCAAGAGTAGCTCATGGAGTATTGTCAATGATATACAGGAATTTTTCCAGCAGGGATAAGGAGGTGATTATTCCCTTGTATAAGGCAATGGTCAGGCCACACAGGAGTACTGTATACAGGTCTAGAGGCCTCATTTCAAGAAGGATGTAGAGCTGCTGAAACGAGTACAGAGAATTGCAACAAGATTAGTGAATGGAACAAAGGGGTGCTCTTACGAAGAAAGGCTTAAGTTTTGCAAATTACAGTGTCTGGAGACTAGGCACCAGCGAGGTGATCTGATAGAGGTGTATAAAGCCTTGAATGGTTTGAGCATGCTCAATGCTGATGGGATTCTTCCTCTAGCTCAGGATAATCACCTGAGAGGGCATAAATTCAAATTGAGGAAAGACAGATGTAGGATAGACGTGTGGAAATTTGCCTTTAGCCAGCGGGTGGTTGGTTGGTGGAACAGACTTCCATCCCTTGTCGTGGAGGTTGATAGCCTAAATAAGTTTAAGGCTCAGCTGGACAGGTATTTTGAACGAACAGAGGGGTGAAGTGGAAGTGGGTTTTTTTTTTTTTTTTTGGCTGATGCTACATAAGCTTGCTTTCTTGCATAAAATGCCTCTACTAATGCTAATGCTAATGCTATAACTAAAGTCTTGTCTAGATGATCCTGCAGTGCTTCTTTAACCAGTGCCTCCATTAATTTTCCTGGAACAGAAGTTAAACTAACAGGTCTATAATTACTTGTGTCAGCCTTTGATCCTCCTTTGTGAATTGGGCTCACATTTGCACATCTCCAGTCTATGGGTACCTCCCCTGAGTCCAAGGAAGCTCTCATAATTATGGATAAGGGTTTGCTTACTTGCTTTGCTGCCTCCATTAATGTAACTGGATTGATCCCATACACTCCAGGTGCCTTTCTTGTGTTTATCTTCAACAATTTCTCCTCCACTTTACTCTCAGTTATTACAAGATTATCTCGCTTAGTGTCAGAGTTGAATACACCTCTGGCATTGCCCTCGCTGAATAACTCCTCATGTGTGAATTTCGATGCAAAATATTCATTTAGTTTGATAGCCACCTGAGCAGGATCATCAACAGCTGAACCATCGATATATCAAGTGGGCCAATCTGATTCATCCCCTTCCTTCTAGAGGTTTACATAAGTAAAGAACTCTTTGCTGTTTTTCTTTGCATCCTTTGCCAAAGATTTCTCGTAATGTCTTTGCCTGCCTAACCTCCTTTGTAACTTGGTTACAGACCAGCTTATATCTATCATAGGCTTCTGTGTCACATGTTATTTTATATGTATCTCATGCATTTTTCTTCTCTGCCATATGTCTCATTAGTTCATCTGACATCCATTTAGGCCTAAACCTTGAACAATATTTCTTAGTTGGTATATAAAGCCTAGTAGCTTCCAAGATAAGTTCTTTGAATGCTTACCATTTTGAATTTGCTGTTGGAAACATCATCCGTTGGCTCCACTGTACAGAATTTAAATACTGTCTCAGACCATCGTAGTCGACTTTACGAAAGCAAAAACCCTTCTCTTTACTCCTGATGGTAGTTATCTCTTTGAGTAAATTCCACTTCAGCACACTGTTATCACTGCCACCTAGTGGTTCCTTTATCTGCAGATTCTTAATGCATTAAGAATCACTACTGATAATTAGATCAAGAGTATTACTCCCTCTAGTTACCTCCCGAACATGCTGATGTAGAAAACAATCATCCAATAAATCCACAAAACCCTTGCTAGTGTGTGAGTGACCAACCCACAATTTCCAGTCAATATCTGGAAAATTAAAATCCCCTATTATAAGACTCTCTGATTTACTGTCCCACTCTATTTCCCTGTACAGTTTCTTATTATACTCATCAGAGTCATTAGACCTATAGCACACTCCTACTCTCAATTTTGATCTCCCAATGCTTATGTCACACCAAACTGACTCGACACTGCACTGTCCAGCGATGTCGACTGGCTTCACTTCCTTGGATTTTTATGTGTTTCTTAAGTAATAGCATAACCCTTCCTCCCTTTCTATCCTGTCTATCCTTTCTGTAGACGTTGTACTCCCCAAATTCCAGTTCTGCATTCCTTATATCAGAGACGTGTGACACCACGTCTCGGATATCCCAGCAATATCCACCTTTGATGTTTTGAGCAATACCTCAAATTCATCAAATTAATTTAATCAACTCCTAGCATTGGTGTACACGCAAGTATACATGCACCTGTTCCTATTCTTAGCTACCCTAACACAACCCATGTGTTTACTTGTACCACAATGACTCCCAGCAGTCTCTGAAATATGCTGCATCTTGTTTTCCAGCCTGCTGCTCATTCCAATAGAAGCAGTACAAGGATCACTTTCACCTCTGCCAGTGGCTACTGTTAATCTATTAGTCCTCGTATCCCCCCAAGCTAGCAGTTTTCTGACCCACCTAACACTGCCTCGATAGCATCAGCAAATATTCTTGCACTCTTTCTATTTAAGTGTATCCCATCCCTGTAGAAGCAGTCTCTCCTGTTAACAAGTACAGACCATTCTGAAAAAAATTCTACCCCTTGGGCCTTGCACAATCTTTCCAGGACCGAATTGATCGACAAGGCTCTCATCATATACTTCCTCCTATCATGTCTGGGCAGAATTGAAGACACTTTCAAATTCAACCCTAATTCACGGCTTTTTTTCAACAGTAACCTGTACTTGTTAAGTAATTCTGCCGGTTTCCTAACCTTAATATCATTAGTGCCAATGTGTACAACTGTACCACCTTTTGTGCCCTTAAAAGATGATATCTGCTCTACAACGTCATCAACCTTTGCTCCTGGCAGACATACCCTGGTCCTGTTCCACCTATCGGTGGAACAGGATAGCAACCCCAGAGCAACGTATCAACTCTGTAGTATTACACTGACAGTGGTAGAGAAAGAAAGGGACCTGGGGGTGGTTGTGCAGGCAGATATGAAGTTCTCTGAGCAGTGCAGACGGGCTGCAAGAGTAGCTCATGGTGTATTGTCAATGATATATAGGAATTTTTCTAGCAGGGATAAGGAGGTGATTATTCCCTTGTATAAGGCAATGGTCAGGCCACACCTAGAGTACTGTATATAGGCCTGGAGGCCTCATTTCAAGAAGGATGTAGAGCTGCTGGAACGAGTACAGAGAAGGGCAACAAGATTAGTGAATGGAACAAAGGGGTGCTCTTACGAAGAAAGGCTTAAGATTTGCAAATTACAGTGTCTGGAGACTAGGCACCAGTGAGGTGATCTGATAGAGGTGTATAAAGCATTGAATGGTTTGAGCATGCTCAATGCTGATGGGATTCTTCCTCTCGCTCAGAATAATCACCTGAGAGGGCATAAATTCAAATTGAGGAAAGACAGATGTAGGATAGACGTGCGGAAATTTGCCTTTAGCCAGCGAGTGGTTGGTTGGTGGAACAGACTTCCATCCCTTGTCGTGGAAGTTGATAGCCTAAATAAGTTTAAGGCTCAGCTGGACAGGTATTTTGAATGAACAGAGGGGTGAAGTGGGAGTGGTTTTTTTTTTTTTTTTTTTGGCTGATGCTGCATAAGCTTGCTTTCTTGCATCAAATGCCTCTACTAATGCTATCCTTTTTACAAAGCACGTTCCCGGTTTCCCTGACAATAGAGTCACCAACAACTACTATTTCCTGTTGGACCTGCGCATTCTGCCTTGGGGGTTGCCGCTGTGTTGCGTGATGACCAAGTGCAAGCTCTGACATTGATGTGGGCAGCTGAGAGCTTGATGGGCCCCTCAATTTAGATCCTTCGAGGGCATCCACCCTATCCTTCAAGCTCTCATATAGGCCCATAACAACGCTGCTCCACAAACATCATGCAAGCAGTGCATTTTAAAAGGCTGTAATTCAGAGGGCAACTGCCCCCTCAGTTCTCCCCTGGGCCACAACACTCCCATTAGCTTGAGCTTTTTGCTTTGCTGCTCTGGTCTGTGTCATGATTTCGATTTAATTTCAATAAAATTTCAATTTCAGTACAAAATTATAACTCTAAACTTGTATCCCAACACAGTTATAATGCTATATATATTTTTCAGTATCGAGTATGATCTACGAGTTCTGTTTATATAACTCCGTATCATGTTATGTATTAATTAATTATGTTACGTTTGTAATCTAAGTCGTTATATGTATTTAGTTAAAAGTACAATTTAACTGACAATGAAGTTTAACAAGATTAATAGATTTTACTGATTAATTGGCAATATTATATTATATACTATTCTATACTAAGCTTACGCTATCTAGTTCGGGATATAATGTCATGTCGTATAACAATGGCGGCAAGTTACGAATGGTAAATCTACGGACACTTAAGTATTAATTAACTTCCAAATCTCGCTGTCTCAATTCAGAATAAACTAAGGATCCTGACTAGGTCTATAAGCTACTTATAGAAAATAATTTGATGTAACAATTGGTCAATAAAGCGGCTAAATATGGCTAAAAAACTTCTCGTTCAGCAGAGCTGCAGCTTGTAACACGTGGATTTGATACCCTTACCGATACTTTTATGCAATTACAAGACCCAGTAAAGAATAACTACACCAGATTAATCATAAAATCACAAAATAATGCTATACTACTAAATTTAAATCAAAAGTTTTAGAAAAACAATAATTTCAAATCAATAAATAAGAAAATCCACTTAGTGGCTTTGAACATTTCTGAATTCCACTAGCCTCGTCAGCAGATTCGCAAAATATACGTCTTATGTTTTATGGACACCCTCTATATATAAAAATTAAAGGCCTGATGTAGCCAATGGTTAATACAAGGTTGTAGTAATAGAAACATTTGACTATGGCTATAATCCACATGATTACTAAATGTGGTTAATGTTCACACTCTTGTCAGAATGTCAAGAGTATGAAATCCTCTGACTTATGTGATTGTGCCAGAGTATAAACATAACTTAGGAGTTGTAGTAATAAATTTAGTTATTACTATTATTATTATTAGCCACATGGTGCAAGGAAGCCTGAGGTTCATGCTGCGGCGCTTGCCAAAAAAAAAAAAAAATTCCCAAATTACCCTAAGAGAGAGAGAGAGAAGTAGAAAGGAATCACCAAGAGAGAGAAGAATGATGATATCTAGCTCAGGACCCTGGGTTTGCCAAGCCCATACTCACAAGATGTGAGCCCCTGGGGTTAGAAATACTTTATGAGAAATTTTAAAAAGTTCATATATGTTAATGCAAAGAAAAGCTCTTGCAAACTACATTAAAAATATTAATTACAATGCCTGGAGGGCACTTGTTCCATATGTTTAAAGAGCCCCAGATGGGATATAGGCAGAATCATTTGGAATAGATATATTTGCTTGGCAAATGCTATATCTGTATGATCAACTAAAATTTTGACTGTGATGTTTTTATCAGAAATTCAAGGTTATTCATGACCCAATGCAACAATGATCGATTACCTACTTGCTTTCTCTTTAATATATTCAAGTATAAATTTTTGATATCGCATGGCAATTAAATTAAATGTCTAAAGCAGTCCTTACAACTGTCGATTCCTATAACACTGATGTAATATGGGTCTTCTCTCTGCTTTTCGTTTATTAACGTATACTTCACAACTGTTGATTTGGTAATTCCTAAAGTCTGTACTACTCTTTCATAAATACTGCAGTACTTAGGTTAGTTGTTTTTCTTTCTCTTGTAAAATAGGCCATAACATTTCTCACCATGATTTCTGAAGCGAACTGTAAGCTTCTTCCTTTCAAAGACACACTCTTGTTAACATATTCACTTGCATTTGCCACACTGTACTTCAAAGAAGATAGGCAGGGAAATATTACTGACACCCAATCAGGGCATTTGCTAATAGCAAATACATTTGCATGTGAAGGATTGTAATAATTACTGTTTATTTAAAAACAATTTCATTCAGTTCAGTTATGCAAAATTGTTTAGTTAAGCCAATCAGTTTAATATAGTACTCCATTCCTCTGTATGGAGTACTATATCCTGTGTATAGTTTTGTGTTTCACCAAAGGAGAGTCCAAAGTTAACTAGACTTCAGAATTCCATATAGTACATACAATTTAGTATATGCTAACTAGGAAATTGAAGTATTAAAAAAATCAATTAAGGAAGAAAAAGAATCACATTGTTTAAAAACTGTTCATAGAAATGGAAGACAAGTATATGGAATAAAATGTAGCAGGAAAGAGCACATGAAGGTTCATCTACACAAAGGAGGCAGCTGACATTTTTTGATGTGAAATGTCCTTGGGGAACCTCGACCGAGTAAATTTGATAGGTCATAAAAAATGCAACATGGAAGTGACATCATCTGCAGCTTCCACCAGAGGCAGATTATCATAACTTGCATTGTTGCAATCATACTTCCTGCAACTGTCATTTGACTAACATTGTTTGCAGGAGAGTAAGTAGTGGGCATACACCTGATACTTACACTACTGAATCAACGTTATCTAAACATCATTCCAAGCAAAGGATATTTCACATAAAACCATCTCCCGCTCATACTCCATATAATCTCATTTCAATTTTGTGCATACACAAGATTGCAGATGGAAGGTGTTTGCTTTGACACCATTTTTAATTGTGAACACTGTTTCTGCTGCATGCCTTTTCTACAGATACTCCATGGATGCTGTTCTTCTGAATTGGCTTCTATAATTCCTGCTCTCTCTCTTTCAAAACAGTCCAAACACGTGCTGCCACCAGCCAACATCCATTTACTGTCCAACTTCAAACTCACAGAACCAACTTTTCATCTTCCTCATTTATTCATTCAACTGCTGTTTTCTGGAACAACCTTCCTTCACACGTATTTCCTGATAATTAGTCTACAGAAGTTCAAGTCTAATGTCAACAAATATCTTCTTTCAACTTCTGAACCGCCAACCCAAGCATGGTACTAAGTACTATAGGTTCTAATACCTCTCATGTTTGGGGTTTTCATAAAAAAATAAATAAAAAAAATAGTGGGTCACACTCTTCCCTCTGTCATAAAGATATTTATTGGTGAGACCATAAGCTATTTGCTATTATAAACACTTGGGGAAATGTTTGTTTAAAAGTTCTAGTGAAAGTCTAAATTCACTCTAGTCAATCAATTGGTTTCTATATCATTACTTACCCAATATCCAAATTTGATTTTTGGATCAGAACCTGACTTTATACTCCATATGCATGCCAAGACATGTGAAGCAAGAACAAAAGCATTGGCTTCTCTGAGAATATGCTCTTCCTTGTTTATGGTGCTGTACTTCTTTCTTATATGTGGAGATAGACTACTTAAATAAATTCTAATGAACTCAAGCTAGAGGAAAATATAAAGCAAATTAATTAATAGATTCATATACCATACATACATACATACATACATTATATATACGAGGGGTTTCCGGAAAGTAAGGTAACACATTTTTTTTTCTTAATAATGGTGAAAGGGAATGAGATGAAACATGGTGGACAGATAGACCCGTTAATAATGTTCAAAAAGACTGCCAGTGCAGTGTTGCAGTACTGTCACCTCACAGCAGATTCCAGTTGCAAAATGGTGGCTACCGTGCGAGTGTGGCCCAAAACAGGCATTCGTGAAGTTATTTGCTTTTTGCAAGCAAAAGGGTTTTCATCAAGTGACATTCACTGTGAACTGGTTGCTGTATGGTGAAAATGTGATAACAAAGAAGCAGGAAGCAGGCCATGTTGACACTGAAGATTGACATGGGGGGGGGGTCTTCATCGAGCAAGACAGAAGACAACATTTTGCGCATTAAGGGCATCGTTCTTGAAAACACGCAAGTGAAACTGTGTTAAATTGCACAAATAGTGAACATGAGTAAGTCGACTGTTCACAAAATTGTTCACAATGTCCTTGGTTTTTGAAAGGTGTAATATCACTGGGTGCCCCGACAACTGTCAGAGGAGGACAAAGCAAAATGCATGGGGATTTGTCTGGAGAACCTGTTACGATACAGCAATGAAGGAGAGGATTTTCTAGCTCACATAGTCGCAGCAGACGAAATGTGGGTTCATCACTTTACCCCGGAGAGCAAACAAGACTCCATGACCTGGAAATATCCACAATCTCCTGGGCGCAAAAAATTCAAAACTGTTCCCAGTGTCCAAAAAGTTATAGCCAGTGTTCTGGGATCGCCAAGGCATTCTGTTGGTGGATTTCTTGCCAAAGGGAGGAACAATCAATGCACAGCTTTACTGTGCAATGTTGGAAAAACTGAAGGCCAACGTTCGACGCAAATGACCAAGACTCCTGACAAGCAGTGTGATTTTGTTGCATGACAATGCAACTCCACACACTGCCCACACCACTTGTGAGTCACTGAGCCGTAATCATTGAGAAACTCTGTCACATCCCCCCTACAGTTAAGACTTAGCACCTTCAGACTTCCATTTGTTCGGCCCTCTGAAAAAACACCTTTCAGGAAAGAATTTCACCACGGATGAGGAAGTTCATCAGGCGGTGCGATGTTGGTTACTGCCTGTGAGCACGGACTTCAGTACTGGTATTGATAAACTGATCCATCGTTGGGACAAGTCCATCAATAAAACTGGAAACTTTGTGGAGAAGTAGTGCATGTTCACTTATTTCTTGGTGTGTAATTTCAACTTCGTATTATTAAACATCACCGAAAGAAAAAATGTGTTACCTTACTTTTTGGAAACCCCTCATATATATATATATATATATACAGGGTGTCTCAAAAATACATGGCATAACATCAGGAATGAGTTCCTCATATGTAGACAATAAAAATATTTTATATCAACATAGTTCCGGAAATGCTTGGTTTCCGAGTTTTGAAGGTCTGTCTATGACACTTAACTGTTCACATCACCTTATAGTAATTGTTCAAAATGTCCACCTTCTGCCTCACATTGATGTCTCATGGACTCGTGAAGACGATGCCAAATTCCTGGCATGTTTTGTATTGTCTCACAACCTGCCACAATTCGACTGCGGAGAGTTTCCACATCAGCTACCGGAGTCAAATACACCAATGACTTTAAATGGCCCCACAAGAAGAAATCTAGTGGGTTTAAATCAGCTGAGCGTGGAGGACAGGCAGTTGGTCCACCCCTCTACTTCAGGAGTTGTAGATCTTGGTCGTCCTCTGTCGGCAGCATGAGGTGTAAAGGTCCCATGTTCACAAAGGCAGCGATGGATACCTTCAAACGTTTTCCTGTCTGGACATTTTCATTCTGGGAATCTTTCATGGTACAAATGACGAGCCTCCAGAGCATTGTTGTCCTCCAAACCATACATAAAGTGCATATCCGCTTGCTCCTGATTCGAGTACATGGTCGGAATGGAAAACCACCAGATTGTGTCAGTACCTTGTGATGAGTGAAATCACCTGCGGGAGATAAGACATTCCGGTTAATAACTCGGAAACCAAGCATTTCCGGAATTATAAAATATATAAAATATTTTTATTGTCTACATATGAGGAACTCATTCCTGATGTTATGCCACGTATTTTTGAGACACCCTGTATATATTTAATATGAGTAATATGGAAATAAAGTTAAAAAATATATATATATGGAATGGATATGAATTCTAGAAATGTGTTTAGAGCTAACAATATTTTTATAGAATGTAAGCATTTTTATTTTCATATTTTCTATTTTATTCACCTTCGATTTTTAGTTTCATCAATTTCAATGACTGAATTGTGAGATGTGAATTTAAGAAGAAAATAGAATAAAATATTGTTCAGTATTTATAAAACAATATCAAAGATGTGAACAATGGCAAAGCATTTAGCATAATGTTTTTTATGCTTTACTGAGAGGGAGTCAAAATACATCTACAAAAACAGGGCTGATAGTGGGACACATCCAGATTGTAAATAGCTGAACAGTTACTCCAGATCAAGGGCTTAATTACAAGTATGCAGAGAAATAAGAAATGCAGGCAATTTGACTACAATGATAAAAAAAAGCATGTTGGGATGTGTGCTCGATGTCAAATAAGTATACAAATCTGCCAAAAGATCAGAGGAAAAATAACATGGCCTAATGTTCAGTATGCATGTGTGTGAGATGAGGAGGAGGAGTGTTCAGTGGGAAGCCTGAAATAAAAAAGGTAAAGTGCAGCCATTATGAACCCACTGCAGGATGGAAGGCTCCTCAACAATTCATGCTGAGGAAAATGGACCATAATCTGCCATGCTGGTCCATTTTGGGTTGGCAGATCGACCGTATTCAGCAGTCAGGAGCTTGAACCCCGGTCTACTCAAAGAGCGTGTGCTACTGCACTCCCACTCCTGACCACTCGGCTTTGGAGCAGATACAAAACTCAAAGTACGTTTGTTCTCACTCCTCCTTCCTTACATTATCTTATATATATTAATTCACTGGTATGGAATCCTTGGAGTGTTCAGTGGGAAGCCATTATGATGAATGTAATTATCATAATGCATTAGTTCTTATGGTAGTAATATCTGAGCTGAGTGTAATTTGCATGAATAATGTGTGCATTCACAGTTGATCTTTGCATGTTGTGCAAGTTTAAAACCCTGGAATAACTCAGAGGAAATCTCACCCTCTGCTAACTATAGTCCCAGCTGAAGCTAAAGAAGCTTTTAAGAATTATTCTAGTCTCTGATGGAATTCAACCTCAGACCTCTTCAAATGAGTGAAGCACTACTTGTCACATTATATAGTGAAGTGTGTGTGTGTGTGTGTGTGTGTGTGTGTGTGTGTGTGTGTGTGTGTGTGTGTGTGTGTGTGTGTGTGTGTGTGTGTGTGTGTGTGTGTGTGTATTAGTTGCTATGGCTATAGTGCACCTATTCATAGGATTATTAAAAAATAATTAAGAATGAAGCCAGCTCAATTTCATTTCAGTTCAGAAACTTATTCATAAAAGTTTATACACTCCAATTTGCTTTAAAAAGCAAAAAAAAAAAGTTCATTAATATTTGCCTCCTCTCCAATGATATAATGTAATGTCAACAGTGCTCAAAGTTTAGCCATATTTTGAAGTATTGAATCAAAATATGTTTAACTGTTAGATTTTCTGAGAAGTGTGGACACTGAGGAGGATTATCAGTGTTCACACTGCTCATGAGTAGATGGAGGTGAGCGAGATGGATTGTTTGGGTCTTGTTTCAACTGGAAAAATTTGTTATTCATTTGGTTATGCCACAACTCTGTCCACTGTGCATGGCAATGGCATGCTGCTTGAATTAAGATATTATAATCAGACACTGGAATATGGACAGAGGTTAGGTATAAAGTTGACGGACTTTTGGCGGATATATCAGCAAGTTCATTTCCTTTTATGCATGAATATGCTGGAATTCAGCAAAACTTCACTAGTTGTTTACGATCTTCAATTTGCAATAGCAAAAATAAGGTGATTCTTATGAGAGGGATTCTGCATTGCTCTAATTGAGCTGAGAGAGCCAGTCTAAACTAATATTTTGCAGATGGGTATAGAGTAAAATTTTCTATAGCTAATTTTATTGCATATAGTTCTGCAGAAAAGTTGTTGTCAGGTGGAAGAGAAGCTGATATGATAGCAGAGGGAAATGCTGCTGCTGCTGCTGCTCCAACAGTTGAATGAGATTTAGAACCATCAGTATATATCAGCAAGAAGTCAGCATAGTTTTGAATATGGCTAGCATGGAGTTTTTGCACATTTGGGGTCAGTAGATGATTCTTTTCCTATTGGAGAAAATAAGTATCATGGGTCACTTGAGGAAAGGGAGTCCACGGTGAATGAGAGTAATTCTTTATCTGTTGCCTATTGTGGAGAGGAACATTCCAATTCTGTGATATTTCAAGGAGCCATAGGCCTGCTGGTCATATTTTACTTGGTTTATTTCTATAGAGGTTGAGTAGTGGTTGAATAAAAAGGTATGGGCTGAATAGGATGCAAAGAGAAAGTCTGTATTTTAGCTGAATATTTAAGTAATAGCATTTTTCTGGGGAGATACAGAGGGGGGCTCATGAGCTTCAATGTATAGACTGAGTTGGAGATGTCCTATATGCACCAAGTGCAATCCACAGTGCATTATGTTGAATAGGATCCAGCCAGCGTTGTACACTCCTTCGGGCAGAATCATAGATTGGAGCACCATAATCCAAATGGGATCTAATCAGTGCTCTATATAAGAGCAGCAAAGTCATACGATTTGCTCCCCAAGACAGGGCAGATAAAGCTCTTAGCATGTTGATCTTTTTAAGACAGGTAGTACATATTAATTTAATATGCTCAAAGAAGTTCAGCTTACTGTCCAGGATTAGTCCCAAGAATCTGTTATTGCTGGCAATCGGAATGGTGGAATTTGATATCCGAAGTTCAGGATCTGTATACAATTTGCGTTGACTACAAAAGTGGATCACAACTATTTTCTGTTGGGAAAGATGATATCCATTGAGCTCAGCCCACTTTTGAAATAATGAAATGTGTACTATACTGCCAGATAAGAAAATCTGAACAACAACAACAAAAAAAAAAAAACAGTAGATGTTACAGTGGATTCTCAATAAAACCCAATTACAGAATAAAAAGAGCATGAATATTAGTGGAGTCCCCCCCCAGGGTTCAATGTTGGGCCCATTCTTGTTTTAGGTATTTATCAATGATATCGATGAAGGTATATCAGGTGCAAAATGTCTAAGTTTGCAGATGATAGGAAGGTTGGCATTGTTGTTAATGACAATAATGATAATGCACTACTGCAACAGGATCTGGAAAAGTTGAGCAGATTGGCTGAGAGGTAACAACTGAAGTCTAACATTTACAAATGTAAATTATTGCATATGGGTAGCAGTAACCCCAGAATAATGTATCAACTGGTTGGTATTACACTCAGAGAATAAAAAGGACCTGGGAGTAATTGTGCAGTCAGATATGAAGTTTCGTGAGCAGTGAAAAAAAGGCTGCAAGAGTAGCTCATGGTGTCTTGTCAATGATATACAGAAATTTTGCTAGCAGGGATAAGGGGTGATTGTCTCCTCGTATAAGGTAATGGTCAGGCCGCACCTTGAGTACTGTCTACAGGTCTGGAGGCCTCATTTTAGGAAAGGTGTAGAGTTGCTGGAATGAGTACAGAGAAGAGCAACGAGACTGGTGAGTGTCAATAAAGGCATATGTTCTGCAAATTGCAGTTTCTGGAGACTAGGCACCTGCGAGGTGATCTAATTGAGGTGTATAAGGCCTTGGATGGATTGAGCAAGTTCAATGCTAATGGGATTATTCCTCTTGCTCAGATTACTCATCTGAGGGGGCAGAAATTCAAATTTCACACATCTACAGTTGTCTTTTTGACAATTGTAGATGTGTGGAAATTTGCCTTTAGCCAGTGGGTGGCTGATAGTTGGAACAAACTTCCATCTGTTGTAGTGGAGGTCAGCAACTTAAATAAGTTCAAGAAAGACCTGGACAATCATTTGGAGTGAATCGATGAATGAAATGGGAAGGGTTTTTTTTTTTTTTTTTTTTTGGCTGATGCTATATAAGCTTGCTTTCTTGCATCATATGCCCTACTAATGCTAATGCTAGATCTCAACACCACTTTGCTCATGTGTAAGATGATATTAAAGCACCATAAAAAGATTCTTAGCAACTTTTTGAACCTCTCAATACAACAGAGAAAGAGAAAGAGAGAGAGAGAGAGAGAAATCCGAAAACATAAGATGCCTCCAAAGATAAAGCTCTGATAAACAAACAACTATACTGCTAGGCAAAGCTTAAGGACCAGTCAGGTTTTCAACTGTAGCTTCTCATAGGAGTGGTCTGGATACGGGAAAAGCATACCAAAGGAACCTCGTGAGGTACAGAAATGATGAAGGAAACAACACAGACACAGCAACAGAAAAAAATGGTACAGAGGGACTTTATTCAAAAATGGCAACATAACACTGGCTGCCATGATAAAGATGCATCACTGCCAAAGATGGAACAAAGGGAAGAGGTGGTCCTCAATAGGAAATATGGCCATCCCTAATGTCGATGCAGGCTTTGCACCACCTGTCCATACTTAGAACAATGTTGTTGATAAGTTCTTGTGGTAACATCGTCCATTCCTCTGTCAGTGCCATCTTCAGATGGTGAACATTTTCTGGTGGGCGTGGATGTGCCGCTAGGTGTCTCCCCAGAGCATCCCATATGTGTTCAATGGATTTAGATTGGCAGAATGGGCAGGCCAATCCATACGAACAATGTCCTCACTTTCCAAAAGCATATCAACAGCTGCAGTTTGATGGGGTGTGGTGTTTTCATCCATAAACACGAACTCATGGCCAAGGGCACCTCGGAACAGACGCACATGGGGAAGGATTACCTCAGTACAGTATCGTGCACCAGTCACAGTACTGCCTTCCAGTATCTGGAGTTGTGTACATCCATCCAAGATAATGCCTCCCCAGATGAGAATACCCTGACTGCCATATCGATGCCTTTCAGTGATGTTTGCGGGGTGATACTGTGTGCCAACCTCTTGCCAGATTAGCTGATGTCCAGAATCACTACTGAGACTGAATTTACACTCATCAGTAAAGAGTACCTTAAGTAAAGATTTTGTGGTTGTAACCTTTAGAAATAGTGTTGGTCCTTAAGTTTTGCACACTAGTGTATAATCATAATACAACTCTGGAGTCATATATGAATTCGAATTCTCTTTCCAAGGTATCTGAATCTATATTATATGGTATAGTCTGCCAGGGATGAAAAGTAGATGACGTAGAGCTGATATCGTCTTTTAAGAGCACATAAGGCGATATTGTTGCACTAATTATCTTAAGAGTAGGAGATCTAGAGACTTACTCAACAAGTATAGGGTAATGGTGGGAAAAAGTCAAGAATTGGGATTGAATTTGAAAGTGTCTGCAATTCTGCCCTGTATGATAGGAGGGAGTATGTGATGAGAGTCGTCAACCAATTTGGCCCTGGAGAAAATGTGCAAGGCTCATGGGGTACAATTTTTCTCAGCATGGTCTGTGCTTGTTGACAGGAGATTTTGTTTTTACAGGGATGGGATACACTTAAATAGAAGGGGGTGCAAGAATATTTGCTGATGGTATCGAGCTCAATGAGAAGGGGTAGCTCACAGTATCTGGACCCATAATACTTCAAGAGGGGCCTGGCCAGGACCTTAATTAAATTCATTTTTAATAATTAATAAAAAAATTTAAACTTAAAACGACGAAAAACATTTTTATTTTATTAATTTTTATCTTATTCATTTATTATAATCCTGTCCTGTCAAGACATTATGACATCCTCCCCCCATGGTTTAACAATCAGTCATTCCTCCCCACATGGTGGCCACATGTCACGATGAGACATACAGCATGATAAATGTGATACTGCAGGTTCATGACATGCAGTTCATACAAAGTACTTGTTCAAAACGGGTAAGGGACATATATGATAGACTGAAAAAAAAGGGATGATTGTCAGGTACTGGTTGAAGGGTGGCAGTATTACAGAAGCTGCAAATTTTGCAGGCTGTTTGATTTTGGTTTTTATGGTGCAAGGGAGACTAAGGCCATGATGCAACAAGTCCATCTGCTGGCTGTCTGAGGAGTGCTGTAGTTAAGGCATTCCAAGAGTGGATGGATAGTGAAGAGAGAATCAGCCAGTCATGATTATCAGCTGTCCTGTCTTGTGTGAGCCAATAAATGGAAAACAGTGGAACAGCTGATCGTGTACTTTAACCAGGGGAATGACCAGCAGTGTTTCCAATACCATGATCCAATGAACCCTCCTCTGTATGGCTACACACCCATTCAAGATACACATGCTTACAGCTACCCATCACCAAAAATGCCTAAAGTTTGCATCTGAATGGTATCATTGAACCATTGATGACTGGAAAAAGTTGCCTTTTCCAATGAATCACTCTTTGTGCTATGCCATGTGGATGGTAGATGGAGGGTACAGCAAAAAACTGCAAGTGGTGGGAATGTTTTAGTCTGAGGGATGTTTTCCTGGGAATCTTTTGGAGCCCTTATACCCTTAGACTGCAATCTGAATGCTAAAAATTACCAATCCATTGTGGCTGCTCGGGTATATACCCTTTGTGTTTTATGCATGTGAATTTGCAGGACAATGTACCCTGTCACATTGCTCATACTGTTCAAGAGCATTCACTCAACATAAAAGCAACTTCCAGGTACTACCTTAGCCACCAAATTCACCAGATACGGATCCTATAAAATAGCTCTGAGATTACATGGAGAGACAGATCTACAATTTGGATCCTCCACCATGGACTATTGCAGATCTGCAGAATGGAATACTGGTGATGTGGTACAACCTACTTTCTGTATGTTGTACCACGTCACTAGGATGTCCATACCTTGCTATGTGGTGGCAGTACTCGCAGCAAGAGGAGGAGGACACCCACTATGAGGTAGGTAGGCATAATTTTTTCATTGGACAGTGTATGTAATAATTTACTTGTTGCTTTTTAACCTTCACATCAACATGTGGACACAGAAACACAGGGCAGGGACTCCTGTCATATAATTTACACCAGAGCCCACATTAGCCCTTAACTTGACTGACCAAAAAAGTAAGAGATATATGGGCAATTGCAAAAAGGATTTTCAATTCACAATCCTAATGCATAGTAGGCTCACTTCTGGTGTATACAACAGTCTCAACTCTTCCAGGTATACTTTCTACCAAGTTCTTATAGATGTCAGCAGGAATTTGGCTCTACTCCTCCTGCAAAACAGCTGCCAGAACAGGATTTGAAGGATGCGCATCTCAGCCATTAGCAATTCCAGTGTTCCAATTCATCCTACAAGTCTTCAGTGGGGTTGGAGAGTTTTCAGGCTGATACTAATAGGGCCTGTTTCCACAGTACTGCCATAGTATAGGAAATGCAAAAAAAGTGTACAATTGCCTAATTGGGTCACACACGTTTCAGGCATACTACAGCCAGTGAACCAAGTTCAAACCAATCAAAACAGCCCCCATACCATCAGACTGCTTCCACATGATTGAGACAACTTGATGGGAAGTGTTTTCTGGCCAATCCTCATACCCAAATGTGTCCAGTGGAACAAAACACTGAATAGCAAAATTTATCACTCTACAGAACTTTCTGCTACTGTTCAAACATGAATAACAGAAGTGATACCATTCCAACACCATATCACATTGATGCCCATGACAGTGGGCTTACGCACAGCTGCCCTACCATTGAACCCAATGCTATGCAGCTCACTTTGCATGGTTTACTAATAATAGTCCCCTGGCCTGTTGGATCCAGTATGTAATGTTTCCCACTGATGACACACGAGGCATTAACTATCTTGTATTATCTTTATGAAGCCAATTAAAACCTTTTTTTTTTTTTTTTTTTTTTTTGTTGAGGTGGTAGCCAAGTGTTTCCATCTTTGAAAATCCATTTTGTACAATGGATTTTGAGTGATTCATACAAGTAAGAGTTGCATGCATAGAAAGGTTATTGATGTAGCATCCAACCAAGTTTGAAAGAACGTACAAAAAGAAGAAAATACATGTAAAGGAAATTTGTTTCAGAAAGCAGAAGTAGAAAGGGATAAGTGAGGAAAAGTCAGTTCTGTGAGTTTGGAAATGGACAGTGAATGGATGCTGACAGCTTGTAGCATGTGTTCGGACTGCTTCAGAAGAGAATGGGAGAAATTAGAGATGCTAATTCAGAGAATCAGTGCCAGTAAAAGTATCCATAGAAAAGGAATGCCACAGAAACTGAATATCCATGGAGATGGAGACATTGTTTCCATAGACATTCCAAACTTAGAGACACTATAAGAGATGGATCATTAAATAACCTGAATGTCTCTTTTGAATGGAGTCTAGAATCTTGAGACAGGTTTTGAGAGCACTACCTCAGATGCGGGAGTAATATTACTCCCTCACATGTGGGAGTAGTATTCCATGATAGGAGGATAGATTTAAGATTTGTACAGAGTGAGTAGTTGTTTAGAAGAAAAGTAACACCAAAAGCAAAAGGAAAAAAAAAAAACCCAGTTTTTCTGATGTAGAACAGCAATATTTGATGTGGTTATCACAAGAGAGATTAGAAATCAGGGTAATTGTGATCATGTGATTTTGTTTAGAAATAGAGGCAGTAGACTATTGTCAGAAATAAGAGAGAGGACCAAGTTTGGAAGGATTAAAGTGTCTCAAACTGGAAAGTAATTAGAAAACAATGTCATCTACCGCCACCTGCAGTGAACAGCAAGAGAGAAAACTGGATACCCAAATGCAAAAAAAAAAAATAGTCAGCAGACCACAAGATGAGGGCTTGTTAGATCTTTATGCCAAACACGATCAAAAGCCTTAGAAATTTTAAGAGCAACTGCTTTAGTTGCTCCAAAGACAAGTAAAATAAGCCAATATATCAGCACCAATGAATTGGCGCTGAGAGAATCCATGCTGGCAATCATTAATCAGCAGGAAAGTTCTGAGATGATTAGAATTGGAGTTTGACGGATTTCTGCATTACCTGGGAAAGAGTGTGGATGTAATGGCAATTGGACAATAATTATAAAGGAGGGATTTGTCACCCTTGATAGTAACTGGTTAGATATGAGCACATTTCCAAACAGAAGGAAAAACACTAGCAGAGCAACAAAGTGTAAGGAGCTAACACAAAAGAGGAGAACAAACTCAGGAGTACATATTTTAAGAACAAGTGGAAAAATACCATCAAGAACTGGCATCAAGAATGTTCAGAATTCTGACATCCTCCTGCAGGAGGTACCAATGGAGTGTATTGGGTAAGATAAGAGGTAGTTTACCAAGATCATCAATACAAGAGTTAGAGGGAAAACAGGATGCAAAAAAAGTCAGCTTTTTCTTTAGCTGACTTTTTAGCAATAAGACCTGGTGTAATAGGACCATCAGGTTGTAACAAATGTGGGGATATTGATGAACAGAAATTGTGGCCATTAGCTTTGGGAAGAGACCAAATTGTTTGACTATCATTTGGACAAGAAGTAAGTTTTCTACTCTTATCCTATTCAAGATTGAATTTAGACCAAGTAAAAACTATTTTATGATTGTTGTAAGCTCTTGCATAAGTAGAAAATGAAACTGGAGATTTGAATACAAGCCAATTGCAATTTGCTACATACTTATCTTGAACAGCCTTAGCATATTCATTGGAAAACCATAGATTAAATAAGATGCAACATTTTAGGTTGTAATGCAGAATAAAGAATTTCATTCCTACAAGAATAATTTCACTGATATCACCCGAGAAAATATTAGGATCAGTAAATTTAAAAATATAATACAATCAGAGAAAAAATACAAATCACACAGATCATCTTCCATTTTGCATTACTGTAATGAAAAATAATATGAGGCTCAGAAGGGCCATGAAAAAGAGGTACCATTAAAGAAGAGATCATCACTAAGTTATGATCTGAAGTGCCTAGAGGACTAATAAGTCCTCTAGGTAGTGTACTTGGAAGGATTGTTGAGAAAAAGATCAAAAGTGTTCAGTATGTGGCTAAAATTGGCTGGTATTCTTGTATGTAAATGAACAAGTTGTGTGGGGTCATTACTGATTGCAAAAGCCTTGGCATCTAGAAAACTTAAGCCAAGTGGAATTGTGAACATTAAAAGCACCATGAAAAATTACCTCACAGTTAGTAAACTTAGACTGGAGAAAGTACAATTTAAAAGAAAGAATGTCAAACAGTTCAGAGCGATTAGTGGAATTGTAAGGAAAGGAAATAGATAAATTTTACAGAAAGGGACAAAGACATTTTAAGCCACAGGAGAATCAAAAAGGGGAGATTCCAAATTACAAAGTCTCTGACACAGAATATCAGAGTAGACATATACAAGTACTGCCTTCAAAGCAAAAGGAATCAAAGAGCAAATGGTTAGGACAACTAAGATGACTAGTGGTTGAAGCAACCGATAATTGGACTCTATCAGAAAAAGTAAGTGGGGTGGCTTGGCAAATTGTAGGTAGAAATGGACATCAATGAGATTGGAACCAAGACCATGTATATTTGTGAAGTGAATGAGAAAGCTTTTGGAAGATTTAGTTTCCTTTGCAGAGAAGTTTTGCTATTAGTTTGACTATCTGTGATGCATCCGGTAGATAGAACTGACTGGACTCCCTCCAGTCACTAGCTGGTAGAGTGGAGACAGTAAGATCATGCAATAGCTCATCCAGATGTCTCCCAGTTTTGTTTTCAAAGGTTTGGTCTAGTGGACCATCTGGCAGATGGCTGCAAATGCTGTTTTAGAAGTGTACCCTCAAAATTTAAGGAACACTGGATCTCACAGGATGGCTATCATAACCTCAAAAGACATCATTCATATTACATAATGGAAGCAATAGGGGTTGTGCTATATCAGCATTAGAAGGATAAACAAAATTAACAAGCTTTGTGTTAAAGGCAATCTTAGCTATTATTCAATTTCATCTCACAAAATTTTTTGCGGCTATAGTTAATTTATCTCAAGTAGTAAGGTTAATTTACCTCAAGTTGAGGTAAAATATAACAACCATGCTGCATGTGAGTTATTTTGGTTTTTGAGCTTGTAGTAGTAGTAGTAGTAGTAGTAGCAGTAGTAGTACTAGTGGCATGTGATGCAAGAAAGTAAGTGTATGAGCTTATGCAGCATCAGCCAAAAAAAAGAAAAAAAATCACACCATTCCCTCCAAATGCCTGTCCAGTTCCTCCTTAAATTTATTCAACCAATCAACTTCCACAACGACAGATGGAAGTTTGTTCCAGCAATTAACCACCCACTGGCTAAAGGCAAATTTCCGCACATCTATTCTACATCTGTCTTTTCTCAATTTGAATTTATGCCCCCTTAGGTTCGTAATCTGAACAAGTGGAATGATCCCATCAGAATTCAACGTGCTCAACCCATTCAAGGCCTTATATACCTCAATCAGATCACTGCGCAGGTGCCTAGTCTCCAGCCACTGCAATTTGCAGAACTTAAGCCTCACTTGGTAAGAGGATCCCTTCATTCCCCTCACCAATCTTGTTGCCCTTCTCTGTACACGCTCAAGTAAATCTACATCCTTCCTAAAATGAGGCCTCCAGACATGTACGCAGTACTCAAGGCGTGGCCTGACCATTGCCTTATACAGAGGGATAATCACCTCCTTTTCCCTGCTAGCAAAATTCCTCTATATCATTGACAAAACCTCATGACCTGCCCTGGCAGCCTGTCTGCATTGCACAGAAAACTTCATATCTGACTGCACAATTACTCCCAGGTCTTTTTCATTTTCTACCACCTTAAGTGTAGTACCACACAGTTGGTACATTTCTCTGGGGTTACTTCTACCCATATGCAGTACTTTGCATTTGTCAAGGTAAACTTCAGTTGCCCCTTCTTAGCCCAATGTGCAACTCTTTGGCTGAGTGGCTATCCCCATCTACCTCTTTAGAAGTCTCTCGTATTTGGAAGTTTACAATGGCTAGTGACTCAGAGATATAATACATCAAAGTATTCACATCCAAATTATTTCCCTGTCTTGATTCCCAACTACACTAGTCCCCATAACATGCCATTATTATTTTACTGAAAACAAACGAAGCAATAAAATCATTGCATATTTTATGTTATTGACCACAAAAAAGATGATTTTTAATTGTTCAGATAAAATATAACAACCACACAATATAATATAAACCTAATACTAACAGAATATTAGTATTAGTAGTTGAAAATGATGCAATAAAGCAAGCTTATACAGCATTAGCAGGGGAAAAATACTCCCACCTCATCTTTCCATTCTTCCTTTAATCAATTGTATAATTATTTCTTAAAGTTATTTATTCAAACTAGCCACCTCCACACAACCAGATGGAGGTTTGTTCCAAAAATCAATCATTCTTTGGCTGAAAGCAAATTTTCATACCTCTATCCTACAACCAACCTTTTTCAATTTAAATGGAGTGAATGGAGTAATTTGATGTTCAAAAAACATTTCTCAATACAAGTATAAAAGTTTAATATTGTTAATATTTCCTACCTGTTTTTCCGTTGTTGGAAAGTTCTCAAACCTTATAGAATAATAAGGATAATGTGGATAAGAATAATCAAACATCCATTCACAAAAATAATTTGCTATGTCATAGGCTCTGAAAAACAGAAGAAAGAAGCACATTAATTATAAAAAAAACAACATGCCATATAAAATAAATAAATTTTCTCTTTATACTCCAGGGTGGCAGCATAGTCAGAGGCATTCATGTTTACAGTGCAGAGATTTACAATTATTTATCCTATTTTGTGGTATCAAATAGATTTGAATATATTTTAGTATTAAATCAGCTCACACCAACCATAAGAATAAGTATTTACTGTAACTAAAATATTTATTTACATATTAAAATAAAATAAATATTTACAAAAACTGCTATTATATTAAATATACATGTAAAAACATTAAAACTGTGATAAAATCCTTGAGATAAAATCCTTGAGATAAAATACACTAAAATAAACCGGATTAAAAGCGATAAAAACGATAAAAATCTCTGGAGCTTTTGGAAGCTTGCGCTCCCTTCCTCAGCAGGAACAAAACTTCCTGCAGCACGTCCATATATATAACTGGCTCACGGTACCTATACATGTGGTGCAGTCGGCGCATGGTCTGAACTGGAAGCGGAAATAGCTCGGGAACGTGTTAAGCAAAACCGTTCATCCGTACTTAGGATAATAGTTTCAAACAGAGGATGCATACGCATACCTCTGTCCCTATTCATAATATTGTGGTCGGATGAACAGATTCGTAGGCTCTCGAGCCATTTACAGTTCCAGAACCCTGAGCATCTCGCTAGAATTTTGCGGGGCTATAAAACACGCTGTGTGCAGCTTCCCGGGCGGAGATTGCACACAGTGTTGTCTCAGGTAAAAGACCCAATAGCAAAGGACCTGAGTAGTGGAGTAGTATACAGGATAAAATGCCCGGATTGTGGGGAGTGTTATGTGGGCGAGACAAAACGACGGCTCAAGGATCGTCTGGCGGAGCATGCAAATGCTATAAAAACCGCTGATTACAATAAGTCTGCTGTGGCCGAACATTTTTGGGAGAAGCAGCATCAAATTTCCCCAGAGGATGCGGTTATCATGGATCGAGCGCATGGGTTCTGGAAATGTAAATGGCTCGAGAGCCTACGAATCTGTTCATCCGACCACAATATTATGAATAGGGACAGAGGTATGCGTATGCATCCTCTGTTTGAAACTATTATCCTATGATGCTTCTGATGCATTATCCTGGCTACCTGCAGGATTTGTGTCTATGAGTGTACTCAGTCTGGGTGATCACCCAGACCTTGCATCCCACGGTGATGTGTTGGATCGTTTCTGAGGCCAGGTGGCATCATCGACATGTGTCATCTGACATTCCTGGCTCCTTTGTGATGTATTTTCTATAATTTCTGGTGTTGATTACCTGGTCTTGGATTGCCAGCATGAATCCTTCAGTCTCGGGGAAGAGCATCCCACTTGTGAGCTATTCATTGGAAGCAATGATCAATGTGATATTGATGGAGGTGATTGTAGTGTCTGCAATGGAGTGTCTTCTTTGCCTATCTTTCTAGCTGCATTTTTTGTGCCATCTGGGCGGGAGGGTCTCCTCGCTTAGGTTGAGTGGGGTATACCACTTATTTATCTTCCTTATGGCCTGGTAAAGTGGTGCTGTGTTGTTCACGAAGTAATCCTTCAGGTTAACTATCGCTGTTTTCTGTTGCTCTATCAGGTCCCTTCCTCCCTCTTTCCGAGCTATTGTTAGTCTCTCACGGCTGACTTTGGGTGGTGCTGGCGGCCCTTGATCATTGTTGTCCTTGTCTTTTGCATGATATCCTCTAGCTCGGTGCTAGTCCAATCTATAAACCCAAAGGAGTATGTTAGTACTGGAGCTGCATAGGGGTTCATGGCCAGTGGCAGACTGGGTCTAAAAATATTGGTTGCCAGGGGTTAAAGGGGCCCCACCCGCAACTATAAGGCTATCATTTAATTTTTGCTTAATTATATTTTCAAGCTACTAAAAGGTTATTAACATTTTTAACATATTGTCTAATGTTTAAGGGGGCCCACTTGCCACTGGGCAAGCTGACACCCTGACAGGTCCGCCACTGTTTATGGCTTTAACTGTGTTCCCTCCAATCAATTTTGCTTTCAGCAGGCTTCTGAGTCTCTGATGATATTTTTCAGTTAGGCACTTCTTGATTTCCTTGTGCTCTAATTGCTGGGCCTGCATCATCCCTAGATATTTGTATGTCTCTCCTTCTGTCATAGCTTTGTTCTCTTTACCAGTCAGCAGGTGGTAGTTTCGGCCGACTAACATTCCCTGGTGCAGTATGTGGGTGTTGCATCTGTCTAGACCAAATTCCATTCTTCAGTAATCCAGAGTAGTTGCTGGAGTTGCTTCTCGGTTGCCATGTAGAGCTTGATGTCATCCATGTACATCAGGTGAGTAAGGGTGTACAGGTTCTTCCTTCCTTCCTTCTTTGAAGTTATATCCATACTTGCTGTCGTTAAGCATGGTGGATAGTGGGTTGAGTGGTAGACAGAACCACAGTGGGCTCAGAGCATCTCCCTGAAAGATTCCTCTTCTGATGGGGATTGGTCTGGTTGTTCTCAACCTTAATGGTGGTACTCCATTTCGTCATTTTTGCTCCTAGGAAGTTTGTCACTATTGGATCGACCCCTTGTAGATCTTCAGGGTCTCTATTAGTCAGCTATGAGGCCTTGCGGTAATTGATGTAGGCCGTTTATAGGTTGCGGTGCTTCTTGTAGGCTTGCTCCATAACTGCAGCATCTATGGTTAATTGCTCCTTGCATCCTTTGCTCCTCTGCTTGCATCCTTTCTGCTGTTTGGCCATTATGTTCTGACTCTCTAAGTGGTCTCATATCTTCTTGGTTATGCAGCTGAATGGCCTGTATTTCACCGGGTTTACTGTATCTTTGTCTTTAGGCTTATATGTGACTCCTTCAATGAGAAACTTCAGGATTGTCTCCAGGTGCCTTATCATTCAAGTGAACTGCTCTGCTAGGTGCTTGTGTGTGTGCAAGTGAGCTTCTTGTACCAGTAGTTGTGGATGTTATCAATTCCTGGGGTTCGCAAGTTGTGGATGTTCCTGATCGACTGTTTTACTTCTTCTTGAATCTCCCACTCTCTCATCTCTCATCTTCTCATCTTGATAGCACAGTATACGGCTGTGTGGATAGCCTCCAGCATTGTACCATTGTTGTCAAGATAATGTGGTATTATTATTATTATTGTTGCTCTTATATTATTTCTCCCCGATTGGGGGGACTCCACTCTGTGATGGGTACTGCTACCAAGTAGACAGGGTGGTTGTAATGTCTGGTGTTACTGCTTGTCGAGGAACTCTCTGATTATCCTACAGGTGTTCAGGATTGTGACTTTCTGGAGTTCCTTGTAGGTGTTCTCTGGGAGACCTATTGCTGCTAGGCTGTTATGTAGGGATTTTTTTGGCACCATACTGGTGGTTGAAACAATGATCGGGACAGTCATTACTTATTATTATTATTATTATTATTATTATTGTTATTAGCCATATGGTACAAGGAAGCCTGAGGCTTATGCTGTACCAGCCAAAAAAAAAAATTTCTGAATTACCCTTAGAGAGAGAGAGAGAAAATTTGAACAAAGTCAGAAGTAGAAGGGAATCACCAAGAAAGAGAAGAATGATGAGATCCAAATCAGGATCCTGAGTGTGCCAAGCCCATATCACCAAATGTTTTTTTTTTTTTTTTTTTTGATTTGGTAGTTGTTGGCGCATCGGCTTCTGTGGCCATATTGCACCTCCCAAGGTTTTTGCAGTACTTTGATCCAAGCCCGAAGCGGGAATCGAACCCGCGACCTTTGGGTTGCCGGGCAGGTACTTTACCCACTCGGCTAGCCCGGTCGGCTCGCCAAATGTGAACTCCCTCGGGTTAATACTTGCGTGTACAATGCTAAGGAGCACAGTAAATAAATTTAATGAATTTGAAGAGCTAGTCAAGTCATCAAATGCAAGTATTGTGGGAGATATCAGAGATGTGGTGTCACTCAGATCTAAGGGATTTTGAATTTGAATATGGGGAGTACAATGTGTGCAGAAAGGACAGGAGGGGAAATGGTTAAGCTCTTGGTTAAGAAGCACATAAAATCTAAGGCAGTGCATCCAGTTGACATGGATGACCAGTACTATGTTGAATCAGTCTGGTGACAGTCTGACATAAGCACTGGGAAACAAAAATGAAAGCAGGAGTGTGTTTTGGCCTAATGGCTCTGATTGTAGTTTTTATTTGGTTTTTAGGAGCATTAGCAACTAAGGCCATATTGCTCCAGGGATATGCGGTGGTCATTCCCTGACCTCTCCGCATCTTCCGTATTTTTGTGGTCACGGGCTTGAACCCCGGTCTAATCAAGAAGCGTGTGCTATGCACTGCTGTTCCTGCGTACCTGGCTATGGAGGTGCCTAATGACTCTGATGAACACCTGTGCAGAGAAATAGGGTGGGCCAAAAAATCGGAATGTCTTATAATGGGGGATTTTAACTTTCCAGATGTTGACTGGAACTTGTGGTTTGGTCACTCTCACACTAGCAAGAATTTTGTGGATTTATTGAATGACTGCTTTCTACAGGAAGCAGCATGTTAGAGAGGCAACAAGAGAGAGCAATACTCTTGATCAGATTATCAACAGCAATTCTTAATGTATTAAGAATCTGCAGATAAAAAAAAAAAACACTAGGTGGCAGTGATTAATCACAGTGTGATTAATGAGGAATTTACTTAAAGGTGTAACTACCATCAAGGGTAAAGGGGAAAAAAACAGTGATCTCAGACAGTTTTTAAATTCTATATCAACTAATGATGGTAGTGGGACCAACTAATAATGAACAACAAATTCTAAGTGCGAAGCTTTCAGAGATATAATCATAGAAGGTACTAGGCTTTTCATACTGACTAAGAAATATTGTTCAAGGTATAGACCTAAATGGATGTCAGATTAAATAATGAGACATGTGGCACAGAAGAAAAAATGCAAGGGATACTTATAAATTATCAGGTAATACAGAAGCCTACGGTAGTCATAAACTAGTCTGCAATAAAGTCACAAAGGAGGTTAGGCAAGCCAAGGCAGATTATGAGAAGTCTTTGACAAAGAAAGCCAAGAAAAGAACAATGATTTCTTTACTAATGGTAATAATAGAAGGAAGGGAATGAATCACATTGGGCCACTTGATATCGATGGGTTAACTGTTGATGACCCTGTTCAGGTTGCTGTCAAACTGAATAGGTATTTTGCATCTACATTCACACATGGGGAATTCTTTAGAGGAGAGGATGCCAGAAGTTTATCAATCTCTAACAGGAAGCTAAATGATTTTGTAAATAACTGAAAGGAAATTGTTGAAGTTAAACATAAGAAAGGCACCTGGGGTAGATGGAATCTACAGAATCATATTGAGGGAGGCAGCAAGGGAGGTAAGGTAACCCCTAGCCATAATTATTAGTATTAGTATTAGTAACGGCCGCATGGTGCAAGAAAGCCTATGGCTTATGCTGCACCAGCCAAAAAAAAATAATAATAATAAAAAATAAAAAATAAATAAAAAAAAATAAATAAATAATAAATAAATAACTAAATAATAATAATTAATAAAAAAAAAAAAAAAGGAAATTAAACCTATCATCCTATGCGCTTCCCTTACCCGAAAGTACTATCCAGATGACCTTTGAATTTCCCCAAACTGTCGGCCTCTACCACCCATGAAGGCAACTTATTCCAGTAATTTATAACTTGCTGGCTAAAATAAAACTTCCTGCAGTCCAATCTAAACATTTCCCCCCCATTATGAGAACATCTTTAGATTCAGGTGAGTTCACTGTGGACTGGAAATATGTGAATGGTCCCCAAATCAGAAATAGGGACCAAAAGGTGACATGAGTAATTACTGACCTGTTAGCTTAACTTCTGTTCCAGGGAAAATAATGTAGTCACTGGTTAAAGAAGTAATACAGAACCATCCAGACAGAAGGGCAGTTATACTTCAGTCACAGAATGTGTTTGCTAAGGAGAAATCTTGTCTGACCAATTTGATTGGCAACTGTGATGCAGTAACAAACGAACTAGATGCAAAAAAATAATTTTTAAATCATATACTTAGAGTCAGGAATGCTTTTCATTCTGTAGCACATAAAAGACTGCTGTACAAATTGGTGCATTGTGGCATTAAGGGCAAGTTACTGCTATGGAAGAAGGGATGGTTGAGTGGGAGAAGACAGAGAGTTGCCATCAATGGACACTGCTCTTCATGGACGCGGAGACGGGGGAAACCCCTGGTGCCATTTGACACTAAACACACTTTGCCCTTCATGGACAACCGTCTGCGTGGGTAGCACAGTGGTATCACCGTCACCGTCCTCCCTACACCGGGTGGAAAAGGCCTGGGTTCAAATTCCATCGACGATGCGAGGAACTTTAATGGGCTTTTTTCACTCCGTGGCTGAATTAGTAGGTCTCAGGCATAGATAGCAAGGTTTTTACCCCAGAAACTGGGATTTTTCGTCCAGCAAAACACACAAATCAAACAATGAACATACGCAATTAACAGACATAAGACACAGCACAGCAAATGAATTTAATTATTCAGGTGGCCTAAAAATAATAGTTTAGTTTAGTTTTGCTCTTCATGGATTAATGTTATTAGCGGAGTCCTCCAGGGTTTGGTGCTGAGTCTATTATTGTTTTCTGTCTTTATTAATGATATTGAGGAAGGTATATCAGGCTTAATGTCTAAGTTTGCAAATGATACAAAGATTGGGAAGGTGGTTAATGACAATAAAGAAGGTATGCTCTTGCAACAGCATCTAGAAAAATCAGGCAGATGGATTGAGAAATGGCAAATTGAAGTTTAACAAATGCAAGGTTCTGCATATGGGTAGCAGTAATCACAGAGTAATGATACTGCACTCAGTGTAGTGGAAAATGAAAAGGACCTGGAAAGCAGTGCAGACAGGCTGCCAGGAGAGCTCACGTAGTTTTGTCAATGATATACAGGAATTTTGCTAGCAGGATAAAGAGGTGATTATCCAATTGTATAAGGCAGTGGTCGCACCACATCTTGGGTACTGCTTAATGCTGCATGAATACTTCAGGCCTCATTGTAGGATGTATGTAGAGCTGCTGGAATGGATACAGATAAGGGCAGTGAGATTGGTGATGGGAACAAAGGGGTAGTTTCACCAAGAAAATCTTCAGTTTTGCAAACTGCGGCATCTGGAGACTAGGCACCTGCAAGGTGATCTGATTGAGGAGTTTAAGGATTTGAAAGGCTTGAGCAAACTCAATGCTGATGGTCACTTTGCTCAGACTATGCACATGAGGTGCATAAATTCAAATTGAGGAAGGATGATTGCAGGATAGATGTGCAGAAATTTGACTTCAGCTAATGGGTGGTTGATTGCTGGAACAAGCTTCCATCCATTGTTGTGGAAGTGAATAATTTGAATAAATTCAAGGAAGAACTAGATAAACTATTGAAGCAAAGGATAGGTGAAATGGAATTTTTTTTTTTTTTAGCTGGTGCTGTATAAGCCTGCTTCCTTGCAACATTTGACACTACTAATACTAACAGCAATCAGTGTTATGGGTGGAGGCTGACCTAGCCATTTCTGACTTTCATCTGTTCAGGCCTTGGAAATAACGTCTGGTAGGAAGGTGACTCAGGGATGAAGTTCAATGGTATTTTAAAACCTGGCTGAATGGGAATGTTTCCAAATTTTATGGTACAAGTTGAATGAACAAATGCCTGAATGGGATAGCACACTTGTCTGGTTGTGCAGCTTGACATGAATTGGTATTGACAATAGTAATAATATTCTTTCTTTTTTTTTTAATCCTGATATTTATGGTAATGGGGTACCCATTTGTTCTTAAATTGAGGAGAAAGTGGTATGTTTCAGAGTGCTAAAATTCATATTTTCATAAGTTTTAAATCGAGTGTTATTCTTAACAGTATCTTGTGAAAAATAAAAAGATAACTGCTTTAACTTATACAATGAGTACTTTCAAATTCAAGGTGAACTAACAGTAAATAAAAGGACAAATATAAGAACATCCTTCTTACCTCTTAAGCTATTGACATCACTTTCCCACAGACAGTATTTCAGCAGGCAAACATAGCTGCCTCTATGAAGGTCCTGTCATTGAATTATTCTTTGTGTGTGTGTGTGTGTGTGTGTGTGTGTGTGTGTGTGTGTGTGTGTGTGTGTGTGTGTGTGTGTGTGTGTGTGTGTGAGGAAAAGACTACAAAATGTCTGTCAGACACATTTTTGGAGGCAGTCATGTTTGATGACTGGTACAGCAACAATGCCTGTAGATAAAGACTGTCGTTAGCATAATATGAGGCAAACAACTGTACCTATACAGCGTACAAGTAAAAATGCTATAGAATAAATATCGTAAATAACTGTGGGGCATCAGTTTTGGAGTACGCATTATATTTCAATAGCCTTGACTCGGGAACAAACCTGCAGAACGGAAGTTCTAAAACTCAGAGATATTTCAAGGCCCCCCCCCACACATTAATAAAACTAATGATTTCATTTGGGATAGAGGTAAGCAAGAAACAAATATACCACTTACTTTTAATAATTATATTTTAAACTGTATATAAAATAAAACAATTATATAAACCTTACAACATTATAAAATAAAACCACTTCATTGGAAATAAATAAAAAAAGAAATTTAAAATCCGAGGTGAAATTTTGTGATTCGCCCCCCTTCCCACCTCTAAGTTGTTCGTGACCCTCCTGGGGGGATAGTCATGACCCACAGTTTAAGAACTCCTGTTGTACAGAATTTTTTTTTTTAAATTTTGACACAGAATTTTGTTTGAACTTACCTAAAATTATAACCAGAAAACTCAAAGTCAATAAAAACAATGTCATCATGTTTAGTGTCATCATGAATATCACTGGGAAGAAGTATATTAACTGTAATTTAAAAAATATAATTAATTAATTGATTTTATATTATTTTAATAGTAATAAATAATCATTCAAATATACTGGATTTTGCAACAAATAATTTCTATAAGAATCTGTTTTGTTTTTGTTTTTTTTAAATATCTGCCAGTGTCCATTATTTAAATTTTTTCTCAAAGAAATTATTCAATAAACAATATCATTATTAGTAAAGCAACTGGTCAGCCAAGAAAAGCCTACAATGCAATTTAATCCAATTTGAAGTGATTTTCATGTATTATTAAGTATTTTACAAGGGCTTTTATACATGAAATTCATTTTTTTTTTTTTTTTTTTTTGTTATTTACCATATTTAAAGGTAAATCGGTGGTTAAATATTGAACATTTTTAGATTTTTTTTTGTTTTGATTTGGTAGTTGTTGGCGCATCGGCTTCTGTGGCCATATTGCACCTCCCAAGGTTTTGCAGTACTTTGATCCAAGCCCGAGGCGGGAATCGAACCCGCGACCTTTGGGTTGCCGGGCAGGTACTTTACCCACTCGGCTAGCCCGGTCGGCACATTTTTAGAACATGACTGTTAAGTATTGAGAAAAACTGGCTGACATTAAGCAGCTTTCTTTTCAGTCAGTGGCAGTTGAGACTATACTCTCTGCCACATGATAAAAAAAAATAATCTGGATTTCTTTTACTGCTATATGATGATTAAAGCTCAATGATTCCACCAGAGCACTGCTTTACCCCCCCCTCTCCAGGACCATCAGTGTATTCAGACAACCACCAACCACTAGTTCAAATTTACAAATACGCACAATAGCAAAAAAATTTTAAATAAATTAATTGATGCTTTATTGTATAGAGAATGACTGTACGTAATAACTGAGATAAGTGCAAATGACTAAGTGAAGAGAAAGTGAGTCATATTGCACGATCCACTTTGACTCATATATCTTCAAGCAAATTTTGTCAATAATCAAAGCACTATAGTAAGTTTGTGACTTTGCCTATTGACTGCTTTGTTGTCAGTAGTTTGTAACCTCATCAGCCATAAGTCTGTTGAATATCTATTAATGATTTAGCTGTTCTTTTCATTATGTTATTAAGGAAAATGAAATGGAGAGCTCGATAAGAAACAAAGTGGTTGCTAAAAAGAATACACTTTCTCACATAAATTCGTTGTAACTAACTACCACTGATCAAGTAGAAATTGGTTGCCCCCCCCCCCAGTATACAAAACAAAAAGAAAAAAAGATTTTATTCATACCATAAAGATGCAGGTTTTTAACAAATATCATACACAAATGCCAACCAGATCTTTTGGCAACCAAAATGGGTGACTTGGTTATAATGCAACTGAATTACATATTTAATATTTTAAAAATGTGCCACTTTTTTGAATATAAAATTAAAGACAGCCATAAAAAAAAATCAGAAAGTTATCTTTTTACTATATCCACTAATTATTATATAAATTAATATTTAATTACTATAATATAATTACTATTTACTATACGGGGCATCTCAAAAATATTGGTAACATCTGAAGGAATGTGAATCGCATAGGAACCCATAACCGGAAATGTCACGGGAAAGTAGTTGCAGAGGCACAAGAAGCAGAAATGACACAAGACAGTAATTAGTGGCAAACATTTATTTGACATAATATTAACAATGGAGTACGATGTGGATGCATTTCATGATGTTACAACAGATGCTCGAAGGTTCCACCATGAGACGCGATGCATGCGTGACACCGACGCAGCATGGATTGGCGGACACGGTCGAACACACCTGGAGTTTCTTTGACAGTAGCAGCAGCGAAGACGAGTCTCACCACGAGATCCATTTCCGTCTCCACAGGCGATTCATACACAATAGATTTGAGGGCCCCCACAGAAAGAAATCAAGGCTTGATAAATCAGGTGAGTGTGGGGGCCAGGCAACGGGTCCACCACGGCCAATCCATTCATGCCCAAAACGCCTGTTCAAATGGTCACGAACACACCTTCCATAATGGGCAGGCGGCCCGTCATGTTGAAACCAAATGTTGTGTCTCACATTTGCTGGAACATCGTCAAGTAACCCTGGTAGAACTTGTTCAAGAAAGATCTGATATTTAGCGGAGTTCATGCGGGATGGTAACAGGTATGGGCTGACTAAGCAGTCACCGACCATACCTGCCCACACATTTATTGCAAAGTGATGTTGTGCCGCATGGGGGCGCACTCCGTGTGGGTTGTCGTGAGCCCACACATGAGCATTGTGCTGATTGAATAATGCCTTCCCGAGTGAAATAAGCCTCATCCGTGATCAAAACATAGGCTGAAAAATTCAAGTCTTGAACACTTTCTTGGAGAAACCACTGCACAAAAGCCACACGTGCAGGATGATCTTGGGGGAGCAGTAACTGAACCCTTTGGAGATGAAAGGGGTGTAAGGAATCATCGTGCCAGACAGGCTGTACACTGCAACAAGACACTCCTAAGGCAGAGGCAACAGCACATGTGCTGGTAGTAGGATTATACTGGACGGCATTCAACACACTTTCTTCCATGGTGGGAGTTCGCATCGAACGTGGTCTGCCCACACTACTCCTGTTACCTCTAAATGACCCATAATCGCACAAATTTTGATGCACACGTGGAAACAAACAGTGATCCGGTACATGTCTGTCTGGGGAGCGTTCTCCACAAATTCATTGAGCGGCTCGTCCATTGCCCTCTGTTAATCCATACACTAGGTGCATGTCTGACAGCTCACAGTTCATATATCGATGCATGCTCTTCATGGGGTGACTACTGCTTGAATGAGTAAACCAGAAATTTTCCCTCTCACGAACTGATGAACAGCGCCGTGTACAGACTTACGGCGACATTTCCGGTTATGGGTTCCTATGCGATTCACATTCCTTTGGACATTACCTACCTCCCCTAAATGTTAGTACCAATATTTTTGAGATACCCTGTATATTAATAGCACAACTTCACGTACAAATTTTATTCATCATAGCAAAAAATGTATTCAATGCAGCATTGTTCCTGGTAAGCATATAGGTATATGAGGGGAACATATCCCTCATATATCTGGGTTTAAAAATTGGAAAGGTAAACAATGAATATGAAATATTTTTGAAATTATCAAAAATTCCTTCCCTTTTCAGTTTGTTACTAAACAATCTTGGGGAGATAGGGGACATATGCCCTTGTTTTAAAGTTTGAAAAATAGGTGAATCATTAATAAATTATCAATACTTTTCTTTTTAAATTGTTACCTGTTAGAAAACTGTGCTTGTACCTATCCAGGTTGCACTTAATCCTCTCACACTTCTTGGGGGGGGGGGGGGAGTTAAGCTTTATGATGCATTGGTGAATATTTCAAAAATTGTTTTTCAGTTTTGAGTGTTTATTTGTTTTTTGAATGAAAAAAATAAAATGGGGTTTCGCACAATTCAATATAGCATTATTTTCATTACATAGCTAAATTCAAAATTGATACGTTCAAATAAGTATCAGGAGAACTCATGCCCATAAAGATTTGTGGGATACTACTATATTCAGTTAATTGCATATAAGAAATATGAATTTTACTCTTAATGTTTTTATATTTCTCTTTGCATTTTTGACATTTATATGGCTTCCTAGTAATTTTTTTTTCTTGGCTTTTATTATTTCAAATGGTTTTCACTACAACCCACTATATTTAAAGAAAAATATGTTCTTATAGTTTGTAAAGATTTATTTTCAGTTTTAATTTCTCCCCAATGAGATTTTCACCTGACTTGATTTTTGTGAATACAAGTCAATAGCAGGATAAATGTGCTATATACACAAATATTAATTTAATTTGTACGCTAATGAAAAATAGAATAACTAGTGCTCACCTGCAAATAAGGATGTTCAGGAAAAAAAAAAAGATGTAAAATGGTGAATAAAATAAGTTTAAAGAAAATTTGCCAAACGAATGTATATATCGTTCTGGGATGTCCAGAACAGCTCATGTGATCTGTAACAGCCATACAAAACCAGCTCAACTGTCAAACCCCTGACTCCTAAGGCACTTTTGCAATAGTGAGCTTAGCATGGTAATTTCATGACTCGATAGGTATAATTTCATATGTTACCATCATCTGGCAACATATGAAACCATATAGAAATATGAAGTTCTTCATATGAAATATGAAGTTCTCTGAGCAGTGCAGATGGGCTGCAAGAGTAGCTCATGGTGTCTTGTCAATGATATACAGGAATTTTTCTAGCAGGGATAAGGAGGTGATTATTCCCTTGTATAAGGCAATGGTCAGGCAACACCTTGAGTACTGTATAGAGGTCTGGAGGCCTCATTTCAAGAAGGATGTACAGCTGCTGGAACAAGTACAGAGAAGAGCAACAAGATTAGTGAATGGAACAAAGGGTTGCTCTTACGAAGATAGGCTTAAGTTTTGCAAATTACAGTGTCTGGAGACTAGGCACCGGCGAGGTGATCTGATAGAGGTGTATAAAGCCTTGAATGGTTTGAGCATGCTCAGTGCTGATGGGATTCTTCTTCTTGCTCAGAATAATCACCTGAGAGGGCATAAATTCAAATTGAGGAAACACAGATGTAGGATAGATGTGCGGAAATTTGCCTTTAGCCAGCGGGTAGTTGGTTGGTGGAAGAGAGACTTCCATCCCTTGTTGTGGAAGTTGATAGCCTAAATAAATTTAGCCTAAATTAAATACCTGTCCAGCTCATCTGGACAGGTATTTCGAACAAACGGAGGGGTGAAGTGGAAGCTTTTTTTTTTTTTTTTTTTTTTCTGATGCTGCATAAGCTTGCTTTCTTGCATCATTGCCTCTACTAATGCTAATGCTAATACGAGATTGGGGGAAATGCTCTTTATATATGAAACAGGAAAAAATATCCCTTTAATTAATTAATAATAAAAATGAGGAGGAAGTAGGATTTTCCCACCTAGCTATTCCAGGTTTTTCAGCCCATAAAAACTGATATTATAAACATGGTGCAATATGGTCTAAGTCACCAATGTGCCTGGACCCCCCACAACATTAGGATCACCTAATGTAGGATTTTAGGCATTCTCTCACAGATCTAGACAAAGCATCTTAACCTATATCCTCCTTCTTCCACTGATAGAACCTCTTACTCTCATCCACCACTTTATTCTTCCCCATTCAACTCCCAATCTATCCCCCAGTGCTCATTTCCAACATTTTTGTTTTATGTAGGGTGCCCTGACCCTATGACTTTGCTTCTGTTATTCCCATCCTAAGGGATCTTTCTCCCTTAGGAATCCCTCTATCCCACATTTCACCTGGTGTATGCCTATTTCTCTCTTCTATCTCTATACTCTTCCCCTTTATCCATTGATCTCTCAATCTATCCTCCTCCCATGCTCAATTCCAACTTTTTTTTTTTCAGGCTATCCCCAGAAAGCTCAGGCAACTGTGGAGTTAGTCTCACGAGAGAACTGTTCCTACTGATCTGGACTAGCATCTCATGCCAATGGATGGTAACTAAGAGGTCAGTGATGTTCCATGGGCTTCTAGGCAACGTGACTAGATGAGAAACATAGCAATACAACTGTATGCTAAATTACACAAACACAGACTAATATACACTACTAGCCTTTTTTTATTTGTACACTTGGTCGTCGACTTACGACCTATGCGACTTACGACCGGCCGCACTTACGACCACAAAAAATTTGATTTTGTAAATTTCATTTGTATTAATTTTTACATTAATTTTAGATTGTATTTTTGTGTTTACAGTACATTATGTACAGTATTATTTTTCAAATTATGACAATACTGTATATGTAATTATAGATCGTAGTTTTGTATTTTTTATAAACAGTATGAATAATAAACCAATTAAAATGTACAGAGCGTTTGAATTTAACCTCCTAGAGAGAGATAGCCTAGGCGTAGAAACAAAGTAAAAGATAAAAGCATTACTGTATTTAAAATGAAAAATAAAAGATGATAAAAATTTCAAAGATTATAAAAATAAATTATAAAGATAATAAAAAGATTAGAAAGGTTAAAAAATACTGTTAATAAATATATGGCCGACATACGACCAGATCGACTTACAACCTGTCAGTCAGAACAGAAGTCGGTCGTAAGTCGACGACCAACTGTATATTGTAAATGACACAAGAAAAATAAATGAATGGGTGTTTTTTTTTTTTTTTTTTCAGTAGTTGTTGGCGCATCGGCTTCTGTGGCCATAATGCACTTCCCAAGGTTTTTGCAGTACTTTGATCCAAGCCCGAGGCGGGATTTGAACCCGCGACCTTTTGGGTTGCCAGGCAGGCACTTTACCCACCTGGCTAGCCTTGTCGGCAAATGGATGGGTGAAATCTCTCTGGGGATGCTTGACAATATATATTATAACCCACACAAATGGAACTGCACGCACAAAGCATCATGTGTTTGTATCATGCGATATAAATCAAGTATGCAGGGATGCTATGTGCACATGCAGCTCAGTGTGAGAATGAGCAATAGCATTAGAAGAGGCATATGATGCAAGAAAGCAAGTTTAGCTGACAGCATCAGCCAAAAAGAAAAAAAAACCCTTCCCATTTCACCCATCCGTTCTCTCCAAATGTTTGTCTAGTTTCTGCCTTGAATTTATTTAAGCTGTCAACTTCTACAACAATAAATGGAAGTTTGTTCCATCAATCAACCACCCACTGGCTAAAGGCAAATTTCTGCACATCTATTCAACACGAAAGGTTTAAGTGATTTTGGATGTGGCAAAGTAACTGTCACCAAACATGCTTTTTTTTTTTTTTTTTTATGAGAACCCGAAACACGAGAGGTATTAGAACCTATAGAACTTAGTACCGTGCTTGGGTTGGAGGTTGAGAAGACGAAAGAAGATATTTGTTGATATTGGACTTGAACTTCTGTAGATTGTAATTTTCAGGAAATACGTATGAAGGAAGGTTGTTCCAGAAAACGGCAGTTGAATGAATAAATGAGGAAGATGAAAAGTTGGTTCTGTAGGTTTGAAGTTGGACAGTAAATGGATGTTGGCTGGTGGCAGCACGTGTTCGGACTGTTTTGAAAGAGAGAGCAGGAATTATAGAAGCCAATTCAGAAGAACAGTACCCATGGAAGTATCTGTAGAAGAGGCATGCAGCAGAAACAGTGCGTCTATGAGAAAGCGTGTGGAGAGACTCTGTTAGAGATGAATCATTAATTAACTAACTGCCCTCTTCTGAATGGAATCAAGAAGCCTGAGAGAGGTTTTGGGGGCACCATCCCAGATGTGGGAACAATATTCCATGGCAGGGTGGATTTGCGATTTATACAGAGTGAGCAGCTGTTTGGAAGAAAAGTAACGCCGAGAGCAAAAGAGAAAACCAAGTTTTTTAGATGCAGAGGAAGCAATATTTGTAATGTGCTTGTGCCAAGAGAGATTAGAAGTCAGGGTAATCCCCAAAAGAGATATATCATTTTGCCTAGAAATCGGAGTGTCACTAAAGATAAGCATAGGAGCAGAAGAATCCTTTTTGCGAGATATAAGACAAGATTGAGTTTTAGAAGGGTTGAAATCAACTAAGTTGTCTTTGCCCCACTGGAGAATTACCTGAAGATTGGCATTTAAGGAATTGGCAGCAGATTTTCGAGAACTTGAAGCTGATTGAGCAGGACAAGGTTTCTCAAAATGGAAAGTTGAATGCAATGTGCTATCATCGGCAAAACTATGGATAGGATTTCCAGTCAATGGAAGAAGGTCATTGATATACAAGAGGAAAAGAGTGGGGGAAAGAACTGAACCTTGGGGGACACCGGCATTAGTGGAGAAGTTAGAAGACAGAGAGCCATCTACCATCACCCTCAGTGAGCGATCGGAGAGAAAACTGGATAACCAATTACTAAAAACAGTTGGCAAACCATAAGATGGAAGCTTGTTTAGAAGACCTTTATGCCAAACACGATCAAAAGCCTTTGAGATGTCAACAGCAACTACTTCTGTTTCACCGAACCTTTCCATTGAATTAGTCCATAAATGGGTAACATAAGCCAGAATATCACCAGTGGATCGAAACTGACGGAATCCATACTGGCGATCGTTGATCAGATGGAAGGTTTCTAGGTAGTTTAAGAGTTGGCGGTTAATTGATTTCTCCATTACTTTAGAAAGAGTAGAAGTAATTGCAATGGGACGATAATTGGATGGGAGGGATTTGTCACCCTTTTTAGGAACTGGCTGGATACGAGCAAATTTCCAAGCAGAAGGAAAAACACCTTCGGAATAAGAAAGTGAAAAAAGGCGGCAAAGAATAGGAGTAAGTTCAGGAGCACAGGTTTTGAGAACAAGTGGAGAAATACCATCAGGACCTGGAGCTTTCTTAGCATCAAGATTCATCAAAATCCTTCTGATATCCTTTTGACGGAAGACCACAGGAGGCATTGAATGGAGCGTGTTAGGAATGGTGGGAGGTGTTTTACCAAGATCATTAATACATGAGCTGGAAGAAAAATGGGATGCTAGCAGGTCAGCTTTATCCTTGGCTGAAGTGACAACAGAACCATCTGGTTTGGACAGAGGTGGGAGCAGAAATGGGCAAAAGTTGCGGCCAATAGCTTTGGTAAGAGACCAGAATGCTCGGCTACCATTAGGGCAAGAAGCAAGTTTTCTACTCTTAGCCTGTTCAAACTCTAGTTTGGACTGATTAATAACTGCTTTACAATTGTTGCGAGCTTTGGTGTAGGCAGAAAATGAAACTGAAGAATTAGCAAGAAGCCAATTACGATATGCAACATTCTTCTCTTGGACAGCCTTAGCACATTTATTGGAAAACCAAGGTTTAGATAAAGGACGAGATTTTAAAGTGGAGTGTGGGATAAAGGATTCCATTCCTGCGAGAATAATTTCACTGACACGATCTGAGCAAACGTTGACATCAGAAGTTTTGAAACAGTAATCAGACCAAGGAAAAGAAGAAAAGAAGTCTCGCAGGTCATCCCATTTTGCATTCTTGTAATGCCAAACAACACAAGGCTAGCAATAGCCATGAGATAAACTTTCCATTGGAGAAGAGACAATCGCCAAGTTGTGATCTGAAGTGCCTAAAGGACCTCTCACTTCAACCTTGTGCTTAGAAGGGTTGTTTGTGAGAAAAAGATCAAGCGTATTGGCTGTATGATTAGGATTGTCCGGTATTCTTGTAGGTAAATGAATAATCTGTGCTAGGTCATTAATAATTGCAAAAGCCTCAGCATCTCGACCTGCTGGGTTGGTGTGACTAGAAAACGGAAGCCAGCTGGAGTTGTGAACGTTAAAATCACCAAGGAAAATTACCTCACTGTTAGGAAAGTTGGACTGGAGAAAGTCAAGTTGCTAGGAGAGGAAGTCAAAGAGCTCCAAGTGATTAGTGGAGTTGGGAGAACGGTAGAGACAACAGATGAATTTTTCACAATGAGGTAGAGAGATTTTAAGCCAGAGAAGATCAAAGAGAGGAGATTCCAAATTGCTAAGTCTCTGACAGGGAATATCAGAACAGACATATGCACAAGTACCACCTTTGAGGCGAAAGGAATCATACAGCAAATAATTTGGACATCTGAGATGAGCAGTAGTTGAATCAACTGATAACTGAGATTCAGTCAGAAAAAGTACATGGGGTTGGTTTGGAAGACTGCAAGTGGAAATGGACATCGTTGAGATTGGAATTGAGACCACGTATATTTGTGAAATGAATTAGGAAGTCCTTGGGAGGTGTAGATCTTTTCGCAGATAAGCTTGCTCTATTATTTTGACAATTCATGGTGTATTCAATAGTAAGAAAAAGTGGGTGGGACATGCTGTATGAAGTAATGAAATTTTTGGATATGGCGTACATGTAGTAAGAATATACCCAGATCCTTGACATAACGTGGCCTCGACAATGCTCCCCGCATACACACTACTCAGACTCCCTCCAGTCACTATCTGGCAGAGTAGAAGTAGCAAGATTATACACTAGCTGATCCGGAAGCCTCCTAGAGAGTTACCAATAGGTTTGGTCCAGTGTACTATCTAGCGGCCGGCCTGCGAACACCGTTTTAGAGCTGTACCCTCGAAATGTAAGGAATATTGGATCTCGCCACGACATTCATCATAACCTCAAAAATCATCAATCATACTGCATGATGGAAGAGATAGGGAAGGGTTGGCCGGAACTTAGCTCTAGAGACTAAACATGGGTTCCACCACTTCAAGCCTCCAATAAGCAAAGTGGTGGTATTTCACTGGTTGATGAGGGTCATCTACCACCTAGTACTGCCTGGTAACATAGAGGGGCGGCGTTCCTCCATGTGGTGTGGGCGCCACACCTCGACCCCTGCTTACGTTGGTTCACACCTGGGTGGTCACCCACCATGTACTTGAGCATGAAGGTTATACCCAGGATTACTAACAGTCCCACCATCGTGAAGGTGCAAGCAGAGGATTTGGTTGTCATAGACCGTCCGGACTTCGCCGAAATTGGGTCCACTTGACTTGAGTGTCACCCGAATATCAGTTCCATCAGCGTTTTAGACTCCCAGGTAGCAAGAACAGCTTGTCTGGCATATCTGAGAGAATGTCTGAGACAACCTCAAGGACCATGCTGATATGAGTATTTCATAAACTGCAACCCTGCTGGAGTTTTCCCACATGATTGTGTCTTGGGTGTTATGATTGGTCCCATAACTAAATAACATCCAGTCAATAATGATTCTGTAGTCTAAAACACCTTGTTGATGTGAGAGGTCAATGGAGGCTGACAAGGCTTGAAGGGTAATAGAAAGGCTATAGTCAGCTAAATAACAACCTAGTGTGCAACAGCCAATGGTAAACAAAAAGGCATTTCAGAACTCACAACTATTGCAGATTATAACCCTGATACCCCAACTATCATAGTTGGGTTATTGCAGCTGATGACTAAATTGAATCTCACTCCTGTCTGGGAAAAAAAAAAAAAAAAAAAAAAAGTACTCTCACAGTTGGGTCACAAACACAACGATGGAGTATTCGGAACACACTGCCTGGTTTGACGAACCTTGGTTCCTGCTGTTTCACACTGAAGGGAGGACCAAAATATGACAAAAAGAGCACATCCATGGAACCATTGTGCCAGGTATCCACGATGCAGGGAGCTAGTGTGGTGGTGCAATGGTGTTGGAAATGTTTTCGTGATGCACACTGGGGCCCCCTCTTGATACCATGCCACTGGTTATCTGAAAATTGCGTCCAACCAGATGCATCACTTCATGGATACAATGTAGCTATCTGCAAGCAGAGAACATGAAAGAAAATTCAGCATACTGCAGTGGCCTACCCAGTCTCCAGTTCAGCCTAATTGAACACCTGGTGAATGAGGCACTTTGGAGTAGAATCTGCAATAATTCAATTTGCATAATGTGCGAGTCATTTCAGTCACCACAGACCAGCATCCCTGTATAGTGTTTAGACACCTCACTGAGTCATTGCTACTACGAATCCATGCTTTTCTGAGAGCTAAACGAGAGCTACACTAATCATTATTAGGTAACAATTCGTAATAAAGTGGCCAACTGGTGTGGTTTGATGAAGTAGATGTTATGGCAAAGTATATTTAGCAACTTTATAATATTACAAGTCTTTTACAAAAATAATTTGATCTATGCATTTCTTAATTTTACTAAATTCAACAGTTCAAATAAACCTTAGTCCTTTTACAACACAATGGCAGTATAAGGAAAAGCTGATTGCTAAGAAGACCAAAGGCAAATTTGCAAAGTAAGCATTAACATTAAGTGAACATAATGTTTTTAAAAAAGGTTAAGCCTTCTGTTTGGTAATTATGGTTTAGATAAAAAATAAAATTATTATTATTATAATGGTGGCAAATGAAGAAAGAAAGCAAGCTTATACAGCATCATCCAAAAAAAATCCCATTTCACTGATCCATCCTGTCCAATAGTTTGTCTAGTTCTTCCTTGAATTTATACAAGCTATCTACTTCCACAACATCAGATGGAAATTTGTTCTAATGATCAACCACCCATTGACTAAAAGCAAACTTCCAAACATCTATTCTACAACCATCCTCTCTCAATTTGAATTTATGCCTTCTCATGAGCGTGGTCTGAACAAGAGGAAGAATATCATCAGCATTGAGCCAAGGCATTATTCCACACATCGACTCTACAACTATCCCTCAATTCGAGTTTAAGCCCCCTCAGGTTTGTAATCTGAGCAAGAGAAAGAATCTCATCAGCACTAAGCCCACTCAAACCATTCAAGGCCTTATACACCAATCAGATCACCTCACAGGTGCCAAGCCTCCAGATAATGCAATTTACATAAGTTAAGCCTTTCTTGGTAAGAGCACCCCTTTGTTCCCCTCACCAATTTTGTTGCCCTCCTTACTCATCTAGCAACTCCATATCTTTTTTAAAATGAGGCCTCCAGACCTGTACGTAGCATTCATGGTGTGGCCCGACCACTGCGCTACACTATGGGGCAAAAGGTGGTAGATGACTTTCATCAACCGGTGAAATCCCACCACTTTGCTTATTGGAGGCTTGAAGTGGTGAAACCCATATTTAGTCTCTCGACCAAAGTTTCCGGCACCCCCCTCCCTCCACACTTCTCCTTCAACCCATGTACGGTACTAAGTACTATAGGTTTTGATACCTTTCGTGTTTGGGGTTTTCATATAAAAAAAAAAAAAAAAAAAAAACATCTCCCGATCACTGCTAGCAAAACTCCTGTATATTGTTGACAAGACCCCATGACCTGCTCTGGCAGCCTGTCTGCACTGCTCAGAAAACTTCATATCTGATTGTACAATTATCCCCAGATCTCTTTCATTCTCCATTACCCTGAGTGTAGTATCACCCAGTTCGTACATTTCTCTGGGGTTACTGCTACCCATATGCAGTACTTTACATTTGTCAATGTTAAACTTCAGTTGCCACTTCTCAGCCCAACTGCCAACTTTTCTAGATCCTGTTGCAGTAGCATACTGTCATTACTGTTATTAAAAACCCCGCCTAGCACTATGTCATCTGCAAACTTCGACATTAAGCCTGCTATACCTTCATCAATATCACTGATAAATGTAAAAAACAACAATGGGCCCAACACTGAAGTGGGGGGGGGACTCAACTAATGACATTGGTTATTAGTTGCTCCATGAAAAAAACTGCTCCACGATGAGCAGTTTTTTCCATCGATTATTACTCTCTGTCCTCTCCCACTCAACCATCCTTTTATCCATTGTAGCTACTTGCCCTTAATGCTATACTGCTCCAATTTGTACAGTAGTCTTCCATGTGCAACAGTATCAAAAACTTTCCTGGAATCCAAGTATATGATATCAAAACTATTTTTTGCATCCAGTTCCTTTGTGAGCACATCATAGTATCCAATCAAATCGGTCAGGCAAGACTTCCCCATAATAAACCCATGCTGTGTGTTTGAATTATTACTGTAGTCTTGTCTAGATGATCCTGCAATGCTTCTTTAACCAGTGACTTCATTATTTTCCCCGGAACAGAAGTTAAACTAACAGGTCTGTAATTACTCATGTCACCCTTTGAACCCCCTTTGTGAATTGGGGATACAATTGCACATCTCCAGTCCATGGGGACTTCCCCTGAGATATGCTCTCATAATGGCTAAGGATTTGCTTAATTCCTTTACCGCCTCCTTTAATATAACTGGATAGATACTGTCCATCCCAAGTGCCTTCCTTATGTTTAACTTCATCAATTTCTCCTCCACTTTGCTCTCAGTTATTACAAAATCATTTAGCTCTATGTTAGAGTTTAATAAGCTTCTATCCTCCACTTCTGTATAGAATTCCTCATGTGTGAATGTAGATGCAAACTACTCATTAAGTTTGTCAGCTATCTGAGCAGAATCAGCAACAGTAGAACCACTGATATCAAGTGGGCCAACCTGATTCATCCCCTTCCTTCTAGAATTTACATAAATAAAGAGGTCTTTGATGTTTTTCTTTGCATCCTTTGTCAAAGATTTCTCATAATCTGCTTTGCTTGTCTAACCTCCTTCGTGACTTCATTACAGACTAGCCTATATCTACCATAGGTTTCTGTGTGCCAGATAATTTATATGCATCCCACGTATTTTTCTTCTCTGCCGCAAGTCTCATTAGTTCATCTGATCTATTTAGGCTTACACCTTGAATAGTATTTCTTAGATGGTATGAAAAGCCTAGTAGGTTACAAGATTAATTCAGGGTTGAATGCTTCCCATTTAGAAGTTTCTGTTGGTAACATAATCAGTTGGCCCCACTATATAGAATTTAAAAACTGCCTAACACCACTCTAGTAACCTTTACAAAAGCAAAAATCATTCCCTTTACACCTGATGGCAATTACATCTTTAAGTAAATCCTACATCAGTACACTTTGGTAACCTTGTGGTTTCTTTATCTGCAAATTCTTAACGCATGAATAATCACTGCTGATAGTCAGATCAAGAATATTACTCCCTCCGGTTGCCTCTTGTACATGTTGCTGTAGAAAACAATCATCCAATAAATTCACAAGAGTCTTGCTAGTGTACGAGTGACCAATCCACAAGTTCCAGTCAATATCTGGGAAGTTAAAATTCCCCATTATAAGACATGCTGATTTACTGGACCACTCTATTTCTCTGTATAGTGGTTCATTGTACTGATCACAGTCATTAGGCCTATAACACACTCCTACTCTCATTTTTGCTTTGCCAGTGCTTATGTTAAAACAAACTGACTCCACATTGCACTGTGCACCAATGTCAACTGGATGCACTGCCTTATATTTTATGTATTTCTTAACTAACAACATAACCCATCCTCCCTTCTTATCCTATCTATCCTTTCTGTACACATTGTACTCCCCCATATTCAATGTCTGCATCCCTTATATCTGACTGGAATGTCTGAAATTCCATCAATGTCTGCATTTGATGTCTCAACCAGCATTTCAAATTCATCAAATTTATTTACTATACTTCTAGCATTTGTGTACATGCACCTCTTCCTACTCTTAATTACACTAACACAGCCCATGTATTTACTTGTTTCATGATGACTCCCAGCAGATCTTGAGATCCCCTGCAACCTGCCTTCCAGGCTACTACTCATTCCAATAGAAGCAGTGCAAGAATCACTTCCATCTCTGCCTGAAACTATGTTAATCTATTACAATGTGTGTGTATCCCCCCCAAGCTAGCAGTTTTCCGCCCCTCCCAGCACTACCTCGATAGCATCAGCAAACACTCTTGCACCCATTCTATTTAAGTGTATCCCATCCCTGTAAAATAAAAACAGTCTCTCCTGTTAACAAGCACAGACCATGCACAATCTTTCCAGGGCTGAATTGATCGACAAGGCTCTCATCATATACTCCCTCCTATTGTGTCTGGGCAGAATTGGAGACACTTTCAAATTTAACCCTAACTCTTGACTTTTTTTCAACATTGACCTCTACTTTTTAAGTAATTCTTCAGGTCTCCTACTCTTAATGTCATTAGTGCCAATGTGTACAACAATATCACCTTTTGTGCCTATAAAAGATTTTATCTGCTCTACAATGTCATCGATTTTTGCCCCTGGCAGACATACCCTGGTCCTGTTCCACCTATCCTTTTTTTGCACAATATATTTCCCATATCCCTGAACAACAGAGTCATTAACAACTAGTTCTTCTGAGACCAGCACATTCTACCTTGGAAATTGTCGCTGTGTTCCCTGATGATCTGCTCTGGCATTAATGTGGGCCATTAGCATTTTTAGCATTAGTAGAGGCATATGATGTATGAAAGCAAGCTTATACGGCATCAGCCAAAAAAAAAAAAAAAAAAACCCTTCCCAATTCACCAATCCATTCACACCAAATGTTTGTCTAGTTCTGCCTTGAATTTATTTCAGCTGTCGACTTCTACAATGACAGATGGAAGTTTGTTCTTGCAATCAACCACCCACTGACTAAAGGCAAATTTCAGCACACCTATTCTACAACTGTCTTTCCTCAATTTGAATTTATGTCCCCTCAGGCAATTAATCTGGGTTAGAGGAACAATTCCATCAGCATTGAGCTTGCTCAAACTATTCAAGGCCTTATACACCTCATTCAATTTACCTTGCAGGTGCCTAGTCTCCAGAAACTATATTTTGCAGAAGTTAAGCTTTTCTTCTTAAGAGCAACCTTTTGTTCCATTCACTAATCTTGTTGAACGAGTAATTAAGACTAATTACTCGTTCCAGCATCTCTACATCCTTCCTAAAATGAGGTTTTCAGACCTGTATACAGTACTCAAGGTGTGGCCTAACCATTGCATTATACATGGGGATAATCACCTCCTTATCCCTGCTAGAAAAATTTCTGTATATCATTGTGTTATAGTTCCATCAATACATTGAGATCACTGTCACCTAGTGGTTCTTTTATCAGCAGATTATTAATGCATGAAGAATTATTGTTGATAATCAGATCAAGAATATTGCTCTCTCTCTCTCTCTCTCTTGCTGCCTCTCTCATATGCTGCTGTTAAAACAGTCATCCAATAAATCCACAAAAGTCTTGCTAGTGTAAGAATACCCAACCCACAAGTTTCAATCAATATCTGGAAAGTTAAAATCGCACATTGTAAGACATTCTGATTTACTGTACACTTTATTTCTTTGTATAGCTGTTCATTGAACTCATCACAATAATCAGGACTATAACACATCCCTATTCTAATTTTTGTTTTTCCAGTGCTTATGTCACACCAAACTGACTCAACATTACACTGGCCATCACCCATATTAACTGGATGCACTGCCTTAGATTACATGTGCTTCTTAACTAAGAGCATAACCCCCACATTCTGTCTGTCCTTTTTGTATACATTGTACTCCCAATATTCAAATTCTACATCCCTTATATCTGAGTGACACCAAGTATCTGATATCCATACAATGTCTGCATTTAATGACTTGACCAGCACTTCAAATCATCAAATTTATTTACAATGCTCATAACATTGGTGTACATGCCGGTATACTTGTTGTTGTTGTTTATTTGGTTTTTAGGAGCATTAGCAACTAAGGCCATATTGCTCCGGGATATGCGGTGGTCATTCCCTGACCTTTCCGCATCCTCCGTATTTGGTGGTGACGGGCTCGAACCCGGTCTAATCAAGAAGCGTGTGCTACGCACGGCTGCTCCTTCCCACCTGGCTACGGAGGCGCCTGCCGGTATACTTGCACCTGTTCTTAATCTTATTCTTACCCTAATACAGCCCATGTATTTCCTTGTTCTGTGATGACGCACATCAGGTCTTGAAAACCCCGGTACCTTGCTTACCAGGCTGCTGCACATTCCAATAGAAGCAGTGCAAGAATCACTTTATAAAAAACATTTCAGTACAGCTTATGTGCAAATTATAACTATCTGTCATTTTATATGAAATAAAGTTAAATTCTTATAATTATAACTCACGTTTGTGCAGGTCATTGTGGCAGAATAATATTGGAGAATTAACAGATAATAGGAAGTCTCTGAAATTAAACAAAATAACTGTATATTGTAAACTAAATGTATCAAAACTTCAATAAATTGTTCACTATATCTGACATGGCAGGTACATTGTTATTAATGGTCTTTTTTTCACTATTCTTGGTAGTTAAGAACAAGACATCCATTAATATAATTTAAAACAAGTTAGTTAATATATGCAGTGTGTTACATTTAAATCATGCTAATTTTTTTTTCTTAAATTAATTGTATTTGTTTTCTTTTTCTGTGATTAGTAATTATAGTTGTTGCCTTATCAATTAATTACTAAGACTAATTGATAAGGTAACAACTTTATACAATTCTAGCTTCATAGAACATTCAATAAAGATCTATTGTGCTATATCATGCACTTAGCATGAATTTAATTACAACTGTATAATATTTATTACTCTAATCCCATATGCTTTTAATTTTTTTTTTTTAAGAAACTAAAACTGCTACATGGTTCAACAGAACTTCCATAAGGCACATGACAGTAAACCTCCAGCATACTTTAGTGCATATGTAGGTATGCAGCCATATTTCTACAAACATATAAGCCCAGGGGTTCACATCTGGTGAGTACGGGCTTGACACACCCAGGGTCCTGAGCTGGATATCATCATTCTTCTCTTTCTTGGTGATTCCCTTTTGACTGTCTCTCTCTCTCTCTCTCTCTCTCTCTCTCTCTCTCTCTCTCTCTCTCTTAGGATAACTGGGGAATTTTTTTTTGACTATTGCAAAATAAGCTTCAGGCTTCCTTGCACCATATAGCTAATAATAATAATATGTAAATAAATTTATAGACAGACATTGTTATACAACATAATGGAGAACATTGCCCAAGCACATGTGCTAAATTTTATGTTAAATGTGTAAGAGAAACATCTCTGACATCTGTTCATACAGGCAAGGCAGTTAGTAACGTTAAATGAGAAAGCAACTAAGCCCATGAGGCATTAGTATATTGCAAACTGCAACAGGATCAGGCGACACAGAAGCCTACGGCAGATATAAGCTAGTCTGTAATCAAGTCACAAAGGAGGTTAGGCAGGCAAAGGCAGATTACGAGAAAGCTTTGGCAAAGGATGCAAAGAAGAACAGCAAAGAATTCTTTACTTATGTAAACTCTAGAAGGAAGGGGATGAATCAGATTGGTCTACTTAACGTTGATGGTTCGACTATTGATGATCCTGCTCAAGTAGCTGATAAAGTGAATAAGTATTTTGCATCTACATTCACACGAGGAGTTATTCAAGGAGGAGAATGCCAGAAGTTTATCAAACTCTAACAGGGAGTCAAGTGATTTTGTAATAATTGAGAGCAACGTGGAGAAGAAATTGTTGAAGTTAAACATAGAAAGGCATGTGGGGCAAGTGGTATCTATCCAGTTATATTAAAGGAGGCAGAAAAGAAAGTAAGCAAACCTTTAGCCATAATTATCAGAGCATCATTGGACTCGGAGGAGGTCCGCCATGGACTGGATATGTGTAAATGTATCCCCAATTCACAAAGGGAGTGCGAAGGTTGACACAAATAATTCTAGACCTGTTAGTTTAACTTCGGTTCCAAGGAAAATAATGGTGTCCTTGGTTAAAGAGGTCATACAGGATCAACTAGACAAGATTGCAGTAATAGTTCAGACACAGCATGGGTTTGTTAAGGTGAAGTCTTGTCTGACCAATTTGATTGGATACTACAATGTGGTCACAAAGGAACTGGTTGCAAAAAATAATTTTGATATCATATACTTGGATTTCAGGAAATCTTTTGATACTGTTGCACATGGAAGACTGCTGCACGAATTGGAGCAGTATGGCATTCAGGGCAAGTTGCTGCAAAAAAGTCCAGCATCAAACACTGGAGTCCCCCAGTGTTTGGTGCAGGGCCCACCCATTGTTGTTTTGTGTATTTATCAATGATATTGATGAAGGTATATTAGGCTTAATGTCCAAGTTTGCAGATGATACAAAGGTTGGCAGGATTGTTAATGAGTAAAGATAGTATGCTACAGCAACAGGATCTAGAAAAGTTAAGCAGATGGGCTGAGAAGTGGCAACTGAAGTTTAACATTTACAAATGCAAAGTACTCCATATGGGTAGCAGTAACCCAAGAGAAACATACTAACAGTGTGGTACTACACTCAGGAGGTGGAGAATGAAAAAGACCTGAAGGGGTAATTGTGCAATCAGATATGAAGTTTTCTGAGCAGTGCAGATGGGCTGCCAGAGCAGGTCACAAAGTTTTGTCAATGATATATAGGAATTTTGCTACCAGAGACAAGGAGGTGATTATCCCTTTGTATAAGGCAATGGTCAGGCAACACCTTGAGTACTGTATACAGGTCTGGAGGCCTCATTTTCGGAAGAGTGTAGAGTTGCTAGAACGAGTACAGAGAAGGGCAACAAGATTGGCGAGAGGAACAAAGGGTGAGGAGACAGAGAGTGGTAATCAAAGGACACTGCTCATCGTGGACTAATGTTATTAGTGGAGTCCCTCAGGGTTCAGTGTTGGATCCATTATTGTTTTCTGTATTTATAAATGATATTGATGATGGTATATCAAGCTTAATGTACAAGTTTGCAGACAATATAAAAAAGTTGGCAGGGTTGTTAAGGACACTACTGACACTATGCTGCTGCAACAGGATCTGGAAAGGTTGAGCAGATGGGCTGAGAGGTGGCAAATGAAGTTTAACATTGACAAATGTAAAGTACTACATATGGGAAACAGCAACCCCAGAGCAACGTATCAACTCTGTGGTACTACACTGACAGTAGCAGAGAATGAAAAGGATCTGGGGGTAATTGTGCAGGCAGATATGAAGTTCTCTGAGCAGTGCAGATGGGCTGCAAGAGTAGCTCATAGTGTCTTGTCAATAATATACAGGAATTTTTCTAGCAGGGATAAGGCGGTGATTATTCCCTTTTATAAGGCAATGGTGAGGCCACACGTTGAGTACTGTATACAGGTCTGGAGGCCTCATTTCAAGAAGGATGTAGAGCTGCTGGAATGATACAGAGAAGGGCAACAAGATTAGTGAATGGAACAAAGGGTTGCTCTTACGAAGAAAGGCTTTAAGTTTTGCAAATTACAGTGTCTGGAGACTAGGCACCGGCGAGGTGATCTGATAGAGGTGTATAAAGCCTTGAATGGTTTGAGCATGCTCAATGCTGATGGGATTCTTTCTCTTGCTCAGAAGAATCACCTGAGAGGGCATAAATTCAAACTGAGCAAAGACAGATGTAGGATAGATGTGTGGAAGTTTGCCTTTAGCCAGAGGGCAGTTGGTTGTGGAAATTGACAGCCTTGTTGTGGAAATTGACAGCCTAAATAAATTTAAGACTCAGCTACACAGGTATTTCGAACGAATGGAGGGGTGAAATGGAAGTGGTTTTTTTTTTTTGGCTGATGCTGCATAAGCTTGCTTTCTTGCATCATATACCTCTGCTAATACTAAAGGGGTGCACTTACGAAGAAAGGCTTAAGTTCTGCAAGTTGCAGCATCTGGAGACTAGGCACCTGCAAGGTGATCTGATGAGGTGTATAAGGCCTTGAATGGTTTGAGCAGGCTCAATGCTGACAGGATACTTCTGCTTGCTCAGATTAAGAACCTGAGGGGGCATAGATTCAAATTGAGGAAAGAGAGTTGTAAAATAGATGTATGGAAGTTTGCCTTTAGCCAGCAGGTAACTGATTGCTGGAACAGACTTCCATCTATTGTTTGAAGTTGATAGCTTAAAGAAATTTAAGGCTGAACTAGACAAACATTTGGAGTGACTGGATGGGTGAAATGAAAAGGGATTTTTTCTTTTTTTTTTTTTTTGGCTGATGCTGTATGAGCTTGCTTTCTTGCATCATATACCTCAACTATGCAAATATAATAGCAAATATTCTTTGATCAGTGAGAGTGTGGTTCACCAGACAAAAAAACTTGAGTTTATGAAATAAAACCCTGCAGTCCTCACTAATGACCTACTAACTCAGCAGATTTGTGACAAAATGTCAAAAGTTCCTTCTGTAATGACAAGTGATGTAAAATGAGAACAAATAACGCGGGAGAGTGGCAATCATAACCACTGGGCTAACCATAAAAGTATTGAAACAGCCATCAAAGAATTAGAAATTCCTCGTGTGACTGTATTTGTATACCCATAAGCTGCAAATATTACATATGATAAAGCCTGATGATAATAATTAAAGCAAATAAGAAATAAAAAACATAATTATAAAAAAATTTCATGAAATATATTCTTCAACAAATTTGGCTTTCCATGTTTTTTTTATTATTATTATTAGCCGTATGGTGCAAGGAAGCCTGAAGCTTATGGCAAAAAAAAAACCCAGGCAAAAAAAAATCAAAAAAAATCTGAATTACCCTGTGAGAGAGAAAGAGAGAGAGTAGTAGGGCATTGCCAAGAAAGAAAAGAATAATGATATCCAGCTCAGGACCCTGGGTGTGCCAAGCCCATACTCACCAGATGTGAGCCCCTGGGGTTAATTGGAATTTACAACAAATATAATATTCACCTTCACAATGGTGGGACTGTTAGTAACCCTGGGTATACCCCTGTGTACAAGTCCTGAAATGTGGCACCTAGTATATTGGAGGTAACTACCCAGATGTGAACCAACATAAGCAGGGGTCGAAGTGTGGCATCCACATCACACAGAAGAATGTCACCCCTTTGTGTTACCAGACAAAGGTGGTACTCGGTGGTAACTCTAATCAAAGAGTCCAATACCATCATTTTGCTTACTGGAGTAATGAAGTGGTGAAACCCATTTTTAGTCTCCAGAGCAAAGATACAGCAACCCATCTCTTCCATCATACAGTATAAGTGATGTCTTTTGAGGTTATGATAGCCATCATGGCGAGATCTGATCTTCCTTAAATTTTGAGGGTACAGCTCTAATATGGTGTTCACAGGGCAGCCGTCAGATAGTCCATGGAACTGAACCTATTGGTAACTCTCTAGTAGATAACTAGATCAGTTAGTGTATAATTTTGCTGCTTGTACTCTGCCAGATAGTGACTGGAGGGAGACCAAAGAGTCAATACAAATGCTAATAGTATTTGGCAGTCAAGGGCTCGAACCCCAGTCCACTCAAAGAGCATGTGCTACTGCGGACACATTAAAATAAAATTTTAATGTGTTCCTCACTCTTTGCTGTGAATGGCCCGACATCCACAGGATCACAGCCGAAGGTCCCAACCTGACCATGGACATATCAAATCCCCCATGAAATTCTGAGTGACTGAAGACATTATGTCAAATATATTATGGTGTAAAAGTAAACCTCAAAAGATAAAATTTTAATAAAAACACGATGACGAGATGAAACCAATTTATGAAAATTTCCTCCCTTAAGTGGACTTACATCTTGTTCACAGGTTGGAAAACTGATGAGAGGTGAGAGGTATGTGTGTGTGTGCTACAACTAATAGGAGATTAATTGTTATTTCAATTTATAGCATGGAAAGCCAATGGACTTACATTTATAGCATGGAAAGCCAATTCTGATGCTGCAGCATGCGATGCCCGGACTGATGCAGCATGCTGCCTTAGTCTTAGATCCAAAGTACACCTGCTTGATCCTACAGAGTCACAATCACCACACAAAATGATTGGGCAGCCCTGAAGGCTTCTATAGATTTAAGGTATGAGGCCTTGGCAACTGAAATACAAACCAGACATTTTAACAAAGTACAGACGTTACAAAGCTCTAATCAGACTCATAGCAATACAACTGATATCCCTACATGTGGGTGCAATGTACCACCTGCAACTTCTTTGCATGTGAATAATATGGTTACACAAAACCAGAACAGCAACCAAAATTAAACTCACTCCCTATCCACACAGTCGAAGTGCAATGTGCTTTCACATGGTCAGGATCCTTTCTTCACACACATTATTAGGGCATCAAGTTTCCCTCTTAGAGAAAGGGTTAAATTATAATTTACCTCCACATATACTTCCTAAAAAAACAGTTGGTAGTGGATTTGTAATTTTGCCTTAGGGATATCCAGCAAAAAGATTTATTGATTCAACAGGCAAACCATGTTATAAACAGCTTAAACACTCTGCAGTTACCAAGGTTAAATAAAAATGAAACTGTAGCCTTATGGAAACTACTTGAGAACAATGATATTGCCACACAGAGGGCTGATAAGGGGGATACAATAATGGTTGTCCTTAACAAGACAGACTACATTAATAAATTGGATAATATTATGATGGACAGTTCTACCTATTAAGAGGCTGACACCACCATATTTAATAATCCTGTCAATTAATACAATGAATCTCTTACCTTATATCGAAAAAGAGATTATATATCGATGGCCCAATTAAAACAGCTTAAGACTAGAACAAATAATATACCTGTACTTTTCGGACATTTTTATTTACACATTTCTCTTTATTTGTATAGGCAAAGGTTAAGCCAACATAATGCTCACTTTCAATACTGTATGTTGGGTACAACAAACAAGTCTTTACATATTTCTATGCCACCATGTGGTCATTTGCTGATGAGCCCCTCCCCAGCATCCCCTGCAAGGCCCAAATCGCTTGCCGCCTCCGTAGCCAGGTGGGAAGGAGCAGTGCGTAACACACACACTTCTTGATTAGACCGGGGTTCGAGCCCGTCACCACCACATACGGAGGATGCGGAAAGGTCAGAAATGACCACCGCATATTCACGGAGCAATATGGCCTTAGTTGCTAATGCTCCTAAAAAAAAAAAAAAAAAAAAAAACAAATAACCAACCAAGCCCAAATCGCCAAAATTTTTAAGTCTGTAGCTGCACAAAATGTAGCTCACCTCTTGCACCAAATCCCCTTATAGGAGATAGTAATAGATGACACTACAGGCTGAATATTGTTATATTCCAAGGCTATTGCATTTTTAAAACTAATATCATTATAATAATTTTTCTTTTGTCTATGCAATACCTCCAGATCATCACCTGTTCCTACGATTTGTGCGTCAAGAAGGACCAGGGACTCACCTCTTGCACACAGAAGGTCAGGCTTATGTACCCCTTCCATAGTATTGAAACATGGTTCTTTACAAACCTGCCAGCCCTTCTGTCAGAGCCTGTTCATCACAATATCTATAACAGCATCATGGCATCACACTCTCAAGCCATGAGTTCTTATGCACTGTTGTGATATGTGGGTGAGCAACTCGATCGATTTGCATCCAGCTCTGTATATTCTCTCCATACTGCATCCTCTAGATGTCCTTGAGAGGGTAGGGAGAGCATTTATCCTCGTTCTTATGAGGTCTATATATGTATGGCCGGACAACAATTTGGTTCTGTCACTCACCCACTGGTGCTGAGAGTGGACTTTTGCTGATTCCTTTAAGCCCCAACCATTGAAGGAGTCATGCAAGAGGCAGGTCCACCGCCCCTCCACAGACGCCTTTGAGTCTAAGCATACAGATCCATCTTACTGTAGCTTTCGTATTTTTCCCAACTCTGACTCGACATAAGGTAAGTTAGCAATATGACGAGTTAATGCTGAAGATGAATACCAGAGCTTCTCCAGCCTATTCTTCTTCAACAGAGGGATAGTCCACTTATAAGACAGGATCCCCAAACCTCCTTCAGGAATGCTGGCACGAATGTAAGCCCGGCTGGAAGGCGTCAAAAAGATATTATATCTCGATTGCCCAATTAAAACAGCTTAAGGCATGAACAAATAATGTACTTGTACTTTTCAAACAGGTAAAGCTTCACAAACCAGGTCCCCCATTCGACCTATAATCTCCTGTAAGAACTCCGCATTCTTACCCTTGGCTACACATCTGTATCACATTATAAAACCTTTCAGACAAGTGCTGAAATTCATATTAAGAGCTACAATACCTTATTCACTAATCTAAAAGATCGCAAGATTGGGCACAACGTTAAACTGTTTTCATTGTACGTTACTTCAATATATACAAACATTAATGAATACGTGTTAAATATAATTTGTGATCTTTTGAATGATGCTACTATTGGCATTAATCAGACCAGGTTACCTAAGAAAAAAAGTTTTTAATTTAGTTACATTTTTGACCGAAGTGAATTACATTTCTTTCCAGGACAGAATTTATAAACAAAATTCTGGTTTGCCGACAGGCCTAAGCCTCAGTGGCCTAATAGCAGAGATTTATTTAGACAAAATTGAGCATATACATTTAACACCATTTCTCCCCTGTATATGTAGTATGGGGGATACCTAGATGATATACTTATCATCACGGATGATATTACTACAAATGTTTTACAGACATTTAATAACATCCATATGAAATTGAAATTTACACTGAAAAGTGTGACTCCACTTATATAGGATCGACCAGGTGTACTTTGGATCTGAGAGTAAGGCAATATGCTGCATCGGTTCGGCATCCTTTCCTCATTTCTGATTTATGGTTGTTTGCATGCATGCGCAATAACAATTAATCTCCTATTAGTATCGTAGCACACACATACCTCTCATCGGTTTTCCAAACTGTGAACAAGACATGAGTCGAAAAGCTAAGTCCACTTAAGGGAGGAAGTTTTCATAAATTTTCATTAACGTTGTTGTTGTTGTATTAGGGTTTTTGGAGCATCAGCAACTAAAGTCGTACAGCTCCATATATACTGTCTGTAAATTGTGTATGCTCCGTGATCCATTTTCTGTTTGCTGGAAAAACTCAAGTTTCTGGGGGGGGAAGGACCATGCTACTCTCGCTTGAAACCAACTAACTCAGCCATGCTGTGAAAAAGGCCCACAAAAGTTCCTCACATCATTGACGGGATTCAAACTCGGGTCTTTTCCAACTGGTGTGGGGAGGACGGACGTTCTACCAACTGTGCTACCCATGAGGGAACCATTTTAATGCATTAATGCAATGCATTTGTGGCCTTTTTATGTCTCTGATTGTGGTAATACATATTGGGTAGTGCTAAAGGTATAATTTTAATGCACAATAACCTGATGAAGAGAAAAAATAAGTTTGCAACATGGCATTATTACTGTAACATCTCATATTACCTACTCGTCCAGTGAAGAGCGAACAAAAATTTTCCAACCAATGCAGTCTGAATGATGGCACTAAGCTGGGAATAAATAACAACAAGTCTTCTCTATCATGGAAGTGTTACTTATTCAAAAGTGCAAGGTTAAGCAAGTCACAAGGGATTTTACAATATGAAATGTTATACTAATGGTGCTATATTGCAAACTTCATGTGCTCATTTTGTGAGATTAAAATTATGCTTTTCAACACTACACAATATATATGTACTAAATAAATAACCTTTATCGTGATATTTGAAAAGCAATATGTACAATGCATATCACAGCTGGGCCCAAGGGTTTAACAGCACAAAATGACAAGGGATGAACTAGCAAGGATTAAACAAACTATTTACAACACAGCAAGGTAGGCTTAAGAATAGCGAATATTACAAAATAACATATATAAAGAGGAGTTCCTGGAGTGTAGCAACAGTTTTTTTTGGTTAATAGAGTACAAATGACAAAAATCTTATGAAACAGGATATATCAAAGCTATAATACTCACTATTTAGGATTATTTATTGATATGCCTTATCGGAAAGAAATTTTTGGAAGTTACAATCTATTGACAGTTAATGACAGATTTTGGAAAGGGAGGAATCTGTCCATCAAGGCGAATCTATATTTCTTTGCTGTGAGTGATGTCACGAAATTAAGGTGAGGCCGGGGATTATCAAGTTCTCCAGATGCTGCATTCAGTGACTTCTATGGTGAAACATTTAATCATGAATGCTAGTCTTCGTTCACGAATCAAGGATAGCACATCCTGATGTTTAAAGTTTCAGCCATTTCAATCATGCTAAGGTCTGAAGGGAAATGACTCATTTCATGAGCCAGTAGTTGTCAGGCCAGTGAGCCCCAAATCTGGCCAGTAGAGTATTGCACAACATATGGTTGAGATCATATACCTGCTGACAATTGCCTGATCTCTTATGTAGAGTAGTTGCTGACAAGGCATCAGCAAATGTGGAGGGAAAGGTTTCCTTTTGGGATATTTAAATTAGCCATATTTTGAAACTTCAGGTGCACTATTGCACAGTGAGGCCTCCAATTAAAACCAGTGTGGGGAGGACGGACGTTCTACCAACTGTGCTACCCATGAGGGCACCATTTTAATGCATTAATGCAATGCATTTAAAGACATCTTGAACAGTAACTTTAAAAACATCTTTTTAAAATTACTGTTCAAGAATTACACTTAGGTTTCATTAAAATTTCTGCTGTTTCAAACTTACTGTGTTTTTGTCCTTTCTGGAAGTGGTTATATCATCGAAGCCCCACAACTGGAAAACAACTATGTTTGGATTCCATTAACAATTTGAGGAATTTTCAAAAGGATTTTTTCACAATGTGGCCAATTTAGTTGGTCTCAAGCAAGGGTTGCATGGTTTTACATTAGAAATTTGGGTGTTTCATTTGTCAAACAGGCAAATCAATCAGAGAATATACAAAATTACAGACAACTGTTGTCGCCTGATACCCTTAGTTTCTTTGGCACTTAATGCTCACCTACTAACATTTGTTTCCATTGAAATGTTGCCAGTCACGTTACTCTGATCCAATAAATACGAGCATTAATGCAGCAGTTAAGTCCTAACTGACATTCTGGTGACTCAAATTGTTGCTGCTGTTATACATATTTGTATAATTATACTGTTCTAGTATTCCTCAAATCTTAACATTATTTCCTAGTTTACAAAAGAGCAGTGCCTCTGAAAAGTTTTCATAAAGAAAAATGGAATGTTTAAAATGTAATTCAGCTATTAAAGTTATTAAAGAGCATGTTTTCTAGACATTCCATGTCTAGAAAACATGCTCTTTAATAACTTTTCTAGTTTTACTTGTTGGTAATTATTTACATTAGAGTATGTTAAGTACTTACTTTAGCCACTCGAGTTCCTCTTCATAATTTATGTCTAACAATCTAGAAGCCAAAGCTCGAAGTTTTGGAGGCAAATTATCCATACAAGTATGGACATCGCTATGAAAAGTGTGTGCCCATCTGAAAAACATTTAGTAGCCATACTTTTTAAATAGTCACTACATTTTGTTAAATATCAGCTATTTATATACAGTGGCGACCAAAAAACCTGCATCACTTGTGAATTTTGCAAATAATGTGTTTTGCACTGCATTGTGGGGTGCAGAAATGTTCAAAATGCATTTGTTAGATGGGATATATATCTCTGTGAATGAAATAAAATAAAAAGACCCCACCTGATATACCTAACTGCCATAAATATCTTCCCAAAGGGTAAAATCCATAATTAATGGAAAAATTAGAAATCATGACAACCAAACATACATTTTATTGCATTTACGTGTACAAACTGAAATGACAAGTTAACATAATAGTATTATGTACTGTAAATCAGCAAAATAAGTTTTCAATATTTTGTTGTTCCTCCTCAAGTTGCAATTACAGCCTTGCAACAATCTGGCACAGAGTTAATCAACTTCTGGATATACGGTTGCCCAATTTCGTGGTATCACACCCTTACAATGCTCTCCTGCAACTGAATCTTACTTGTTGGCTCCTTCTGAGAAATTTTAGATTACAATATGTACCAGTAATTTTCAATAGGGTTCAAATTTGAACTGTTGCCGGGCCAGTCCAACACTAATGCCAGCATTTCTGAGGTATGACTGCACCTTAAGGGAGAAAAACAAGGGAAAACATTGGTGTAAATATGTTTTAAGCCTTGTGAGACAAGAAGACAACCTCATCATTAAATCTAAATAGCATAAAACTGACCAATTTTGCTGTGTGGCAAGGTGCTGAGTCCTGTTGAAAAATGCAGTTTTGGAAGTCTGTGTGGTGATCCCCTAGTAACAGGTTTCAGGCACTCCTCCAAGGTAGCAATGTAGGTTTCTGCATTCACTGTTCTTAAACTTAATTCAATAAACTTAATTCGCCCCACCCCTTTGCTTGTTATGCATCCCCAGACCATCTGACCGGCAGGGAACTTTACAATCCGTGTTATGCAGTCAGGATGGTATGCCTCCGATTTTCGTCTTCTGACATATCGCTTCCTATCCGAGCCATGCAGGTTGAATTTTGATTCATCAGAAAAGATGACGGTGTCCCACTGCTCTTTTGTCCGTGAAACATGCATTTTAGCCCAAGCAAGTCACTTCTTCCTCATTTGTTGGGTTAACATAGGCTTCTTCTTGGGCTGATAGGCATGCAGACCACATTCCAAAAGCCGTTGTTGTTGTTGTTATTTGGTTTTTAGGAGCATTACCAACAAAGGCCATATTGGTGGTCACAGGCTCAAACCCTGGTCTAATCAAGAAGAATGTGCTACGCACTGCTGCTCTTGCCCACCTGGCTACAGAGGCACCCCAAAAGCCATCTTTGGATAGTTTGTGCACTTGTTTCAACACCAGAGGCCATTCCAAAGTCCAGCTTTAGATCAGGAGCACTAGCATGGCGATTATGATGGCATAGCCGTTTCAAATATCGATCTTATGGCCTGATCCAGGTCTTTTCTTCACATCACCGGTTTCACGCTTTAGTTTCAGACGCCTCTGTAGCCAGGTGGGAAGGAGCAGCAGTGCGTAGCACACGCTTTTGATTAGACCGGGGTTCAAGCCCGTCACTACCAAATACAGAGGATGCGGAAAGGTCAGGGAATGACCACCGCATATCCCGGAGCAATATGGCCTTAGTTGCTAATGCTCCTAAAAAACCAAATAACAATAACAATAGCTTTAGTTTCAGCACCAAGGATACTGTTCACTGGTGGCCTATTTTATCAGCGATAGCACGTGTAGAATATCCTTCCTGGGACAGAGGAACAGCTACATTTTTTTTTCTTGGTGTCAACTGAACATATGGAACCATGCTTACACATCTGCAAAACAGGATACTAATGAGTGTGTATACCCTTCCAATGCCGTATTTATAGAAACGTCTGATGCAATACCTTGCAATTACTGTCTGATGCAATAGAAGCATTATCTGATACAATACCTTTGCCTTGTGACAAACAAAATAACTATAATCAAACAATATCTTATACATTTCACTACAAATGTTACTTTTTTTAAGGTGATGCATTTTTTTTGTCTGCCACTGTAGTTTTAGAAGATATGTAATCGTCATATATGAGTGGTTTTGGGTTTTTTTTAGGAGCATTAGCAACTAAGGCCATATTGCTCCGGGGATATGCGATGGTCATTCCCTGACCTTTCCGCATCTTCCGTATTTAGTGGTCACAGGCTTGAACTCTGGTCTAATCAAGAAGCATGTGCTACGCACTGCTGCTACTGCCCACCTGGCTACAGAGGCACCTATATGAGTGGTAACAACTGCCAGAGTAATGAACTGGTGCACTATGGCTATAGTTGCCGACACACATAACAAATCCCCAAACAAACAAGTAATGAACATTCTATTAAATTGCATTTCTAGAATAATTTAAAAATGAAGTCAAAAAAGACTAATACAATTTGAATAAATAAACTGATGGTTAAATAGCTTCTTCTGTTTGGAAAAAAGGCTGGTTAGTCTTTACAATCTAATAACCCTTCCTATTGATTGTTGTCAGTAATAGTGATGATATGCCTAGCCCACTATGGTCAGTCTTAGGGTGGTTATCCCCATTTTGCCGCTGTTTTAAAATCGGAAAATGAGTATCCAATTTTAAAACAAAGGCAAGGGAGTGATAAACACTCTAACTAAGACTAACCATTGCATGCAAGGTGTGTCAATCATTGCTACTCACAGCGATCAATCGGAAGGGGTACCAGATTGTAAAGACTAACAAAAAGGGCAAATGTAATTACAGTCAGTCCTCGTATAACACGTGTTTACATTACACGAATTCGATCATACACGATTTATAAATAGGGGAACGATATCTTATATAACACGAACCGAATTTGCTTATACACTATTCGCCTTTGTGTTTACAAGAAATGGCAGTCGAACGCAAAATCACCCCAACTGAACGCAACACGATAGGAATGAAGAGGAGATTCTGAAAATGTATTTATGTTTTTTTATATCAGTGAAGGGGAAACACATTTCACCATAATAACGTAAAATTCCAGCTATCGGTATTATCGCGAATGCAATTAGATCGAGTTTACTACCAGTTTATAACAGATTCCACTAGCAGAAACGCAACTGGAAATTGTTTTTATTGTTTTATGGTAGTAACCCCTAGAAATGTGCTTTAGTAAAATGTGAGGTGTTAATAGTGTATCTTTACGGTGGGTTAAGAGTTGGCAACACTAAGCCTGATACATTTTCACAAGTGCTGATGGCTTTAATAGCTTGGAAAAAGGTGTTCCTTATGTAGTAAGCCATTTTTTAGCCATATTTAGCCGCTTTATTGTCCAATTGATACATCAAATTATTTACTATAAGTAGCTTATAGACCTAGTCAGGATCGTTAGTTTATTCTGAATTGAGACAGCAAGATTTGGAAGTTAATTAATACTTAATTATCCGTAGATTTACAGTTCGTAACTTGCGCCATTGTTATACGATACATTATATTCCGAACTAGATAGCTTTAGTATAGTATACATGTGTATAGTTTAGTATATAATATAATATTGTCAATTAATCAGCAAAATCTACTTATTTTGTTAAACTTCGTTGTCAATTAAATTGTACTTTTAATTAAATACATACGACTTAGAGTACAAACGAAACATAATTAATTAATACATAACTTGATACGGAAGTTATATAAACCAAACTCGTAGATAATATTTGATACTGAAAAATATATATAGCGTTATAACTGTGTTTGGATACAAGTTTAGGGTTATAATTTTGCATTTAATTTTATTGAAACCAACAGCATTTAATTTTATTGAAATTAAATCGAAGTCATGACTCAGACCAGAGCAGCAAAGCAAAAGGCTCAAGCTAATTGGAGTGCTGTGGCTCAGAGGAGAACTGGGGGGGGGGGGGGGGGGGGGGCAGTTGCCTTATAAATCACAGCCTGTTAAAATGCACTGCTTGTATGATGCTTGTGGATCAATCGGGTACGGGACATGATTTTGCCATGGGGGATGTCTTTGTGTATGCGCGATGCAAGGAGTGTAACGAAATCAGGCAACAACTCAGCGTTGTTATGGGTCTATATGAGAGTTTGAAGGCCAGGGTGGATGACCTCGAAGGATTTAAAGTGAGGGCCCATCAAGTTCTCAGCTGCCCACATCAACGCCAGAGCTTGCACTTGTCATCACGCAACACAGCGGCAACCCCCAAGGCAGAATGCGCAGTTCCCACAGGAACTAGTAGTTGTTGGTGACTCTATTGTCAGGGGAAATGGAGAACATGCTTTGTAAAAAGGATAGGTGGAACAGGACCAGGGTATGTCTGCTAGGGGAAAAAATCGATGACATTGTAGAGCAGATAAAATCTTTTATGGGCACAAAAGGTGATACTGTTATACATATTGGTACTAATGACATTAAGAGTAGGAGACCTGCAGAATTACTTAACAAGTAGAGGTCAATGTTGAAAAAAAGTCACGAGTTACGGTTAAATTTGAAAGTGTCTCCAATTCTGCCCAGACACAATAGGAGGGAGTATATGATGAGAGCCTTGTCGATCAATTCAGCCCTGGAAAGATTGTGCAAGGCTCAAGGGGTAGAATTTTTTTCAGCCTGCTCTGTACTTGTTAACAGGAGAGACTTTTTTTATTTTACAGGGATGGGATACATTTAAATAGAAAGGGTGAAAGAATATTTGCTGATGCTATCGAGGCAGTGTTAAGTGGGTCAGAAAACTGCTAGTTTGGGGGGGGTTACAAGGACTAATAGATTAACAGTAGCCACTGGGAGAGGTGAAAGTAATTCTTGCACTGCTTCTATTGGAATGAGCAGAAGCCTGGAAAACAAGATGCAGGATATTTCAACGACTGCTGGAAGTCAATGCGGTACAAGTAAACACATGGGTTGTGTTAGGGTAGCTAAGAAAAAGAACAGGTGCATGTATACTTCCGTGTACTCCAATGCTAGGAGTTTGGTAAATAAATCCGATGAATTTGAGGTATTGCTCAAAGCATCAAAGGCGGATATTGTTGGGATATCAGAGATGTGGGGTCACACAGATATAAGGAATGCAGAACTCGAATTTGGGGTGTACAGAAAAGATAGACAGGATAGGAAGGGAGGACGGGGTTATGCTATTAGTTAAGAAACGCATAAAATCCAAGGAAGTGAAGCCAGTCAACATCGCTGGACAGTGCAGTGTCGAGTAACTTTGGTGTGACATAAGCATTGGGAGATCAAAATTGAGAGTAGCAGTGTGCTATAAGCCTAATGACTCTGATGAGTATAATAAGAAACTGTGGGCCAGTAACTCAGAGAGTCTTATAATGGGGGATTTTAATTTCCCAGATATTGACTGGAATTTGTGGGTTGGTCACTCACACACTAGCAAGGCTTTTGTGGATTTATTGGATGATTGTTTTCTACATCAGCATGTTCAGGAGGCAAAAAGAAGGAATAATACTCTTGATTTGATTATCAGTAGTGATTCTTCATGCATTAAGAATCTGCAGATAGAGGAACCACCAGGTGGCAGTCATCACAGTGTGCTGAAGTGGGATTTACTCAAAGAGGTAACTACCATCAGGGGTAAAGGGAAGAGTTATTGCTTTTGTAAAGGCGACTACGATGGTCTGAGACAGTATTTAAATTCTATACAATGGGACCAACTGATGATGTTACCAACAGCAAATTCAAAATGGAAAGCGTTCAAAGAACTTATCTTGGAAGCTACTAGGCTTTGCATACCAACTAAGAAATATTGTTCAAGGTTTAGGCCTAAATGGATGTCAGATAAACTAATGAGACATATGGCAGAGAAGAAAAATGCTTGTGATACATATGAATTAACACTTGACACAGAAGCCTATGGTAGATATAAGTTGATCTGCAACCAAGTTACAAAGGAGATTAGGCAGACGAAGGCAGATTACGAGAAATCTTTGGCAAGGGATGCAAAGAAAAACAGAAAAGAGTTCTTTACTTATGTAAACTCTAGAAGTAAGGGGATGAATCAGATTAGCATTAGCATTAGCATTAGTAGAGGCATATGATGCAAGAAAGCAATCTTATTCAGCATCAGCCAAAAAAAAAAAAAAAAAAAAACACAACACTCCCATTTCACCCCTCCGTTCGCTCGAAATACCTGTCCAGTTGAGCTTTAAATTTGTTTAGGCTATCAACTTCAACAACAAGTGATGGAACTCGGTTCCACCAAACAACCACCCGCTGGCCAAAGGCAAATTTCCGCACATCTATCCGACATCCGTTCTTCCTCAATTTGAATTTATGCCCTCTGAGCTGATTATTCTGAGCAAGATGAAGAATCCCATTGGCATTGAGCATGCTCAAACCATTCAAAGCCTTATACACCTCTATCAGATCACCTCGCCGGTGCCTAGTCTCCAGACTCTGTAATTTGCAAAACATAAGCCTTTCTTCGTAAGAGCAACCCTTTGTTCCATTCACTAATCTTGTTGCCCTTCTCTGTACCCGTTCCAGCAGCTCTACATCCTTCTTGAAATGAGGCCTCCAGAGCTGTATACAGTACTCAAGATGTGGCCTAACCATTGCCTTATACAAGGGAATAATCACCTCCTTATCCCTGCTAGAAAAATTCCTGTATATCATTGACAAGACACCATGAGCTACTCTTGCAGCTCGTCTGCACTGCTCAGAGAACTTCATATCTGCCTGCACAATTACCCCCAGGTCCTTTTCATTCTCCACCACTGTCAGTGTAGTACAACAGAGTTGATACGTTGCTCTGGGGTTACTGTTTCCCATATGTAGTACTTTACATTTGTCAATGTTAAACTTCATTTGCCACCTCTCAGCCCATCTATTCAACCGTTCCAGATCCTGTTGCAGCAGCATAGAGTCAGTAGTGTCCTTAACAACCCTGCCAACCTTTGTGTCATCTGCAACTTGGACATTAAACTTGATATACCGTCATCAATATCATTCATAAACAGCGAAAACAACAACGGACCCAACACTGAACCCTGAGGAACTCCACTAATAACATTAGTCCACATTGAGCAGTGTCCATTGATTACCACTCTCTGTCTTCTGCCACTCAACCATCCCCTTATCCATAGCAGCAATTTGCCTCCAATGCCACACTGCTCCAATTTGTGCAGCAGTCTTCCATGAGCAACAGTATCAAAAGCCTTTCTAAGATCCAAATATATAATATCAAAGTTATTCCCTGCATCCAGTTCTTTTGTGACTACATCATAGTATCCAATCAAATTGGTAAGGCAAGACCTGCCCTTAACAAAACCATGCTGCGTCTGAGCTATAACTGAATTCTTGTCCAGATGATCCTGCAGTGCTTCTTTAACCAGTGCCTCCATTAATTTACCTGGAACAGAAGTTAAACTAACAGGTCTATAATTACTTGTGTCAGCCTTTGATCCTCCTTTGTGAATTGGGGTTACATTTGCACATCTCCAGTCTATGGGTACCTCCCCTGAGTCCAAAGAAGCTCTCATAATTATGGCTAGGGGTTTGCTTACTTCCTTTGCTGCCTCCTTTAATATAACTGGATAGATCCCATCCATCCCAGGTGCCTTTTTTATGTTTATCCTCAACAATCTCTCCTCCACTTTCCTCTCAGTTATTACAAAATCATCCAGCTCACTGCCAATGTTTACTTTACCTACATCATTCTCCTTCCTGAATAACTCCTCATGTGTGAATGTAGATGCAAAATACTCGTTTAGATTGTTAGCCACCTGAGCAGGATCCTCAACTGTTGAATCATCAATATCCAGTGGACCAATCTGATTCATCCCTTTCCTTCTTGAGTTTAAATAGGTAAAGAACTCTTTTCTGTTTTTCTTTGCATCCTTTGCCAAGCATTTTTCGTAGTCTGCCTTTGCCTGCCTAATCTCCTTTGTGACTTGGTTACAGACCAACTTATATCTATCATAGGCTTCCATGTCACCCATTAATTTGTATGTATCCCATGCATTTTTCTTCTCTGCCACATGTCTCATTAGTTCATCTGACAACCATTTAGGCCTAAACCTTGAACAATATTTCTTAGTTGGTATGTAAAGCCTGGTAGCCTCCAAGATTAGTTCCTTGAATGCTTCCCATTTTGAGTTTGCTGTTGGTAACATCATCAGTTGGTCCCACTGTATAGAATTTATCTGCAGATTCTTAATGCATGAAGAATCACTACTGATAATCAGATCAAGAGATTGGTCCACTTGATATCGATACTTCAACTGTTGATGATCCTGCTTAGGTAGCTAACAAATTAAATGAATATTTTGCAACGACATTCACACATTATGAGTTATTCAGCGAGGGGAATGCCAGAAGTGTATTCAACTCTGGCAGTAAGCTGGATAATCTTGTAATAACTGAAAGTAAAGTGGAGGAGAAATTGTTGAAGATAAACACAACAGAGGCACCTGGGTTGGATGGGATCTATCCAGTTATATTAAAGGAGGCAGCAAAGGAAGTAAGCAAACCCTTTGCCATAATTATGAGAGCTTCCTTGGACTCAGGGAGGTACCCATAGACTGTAGATGAGCAAATGTGACCCCAATTCACAAAGAAGGATCAAAGGCTGACACAAGTAATTATAGACCTGGGAGTTTAATTTCTGATCCAGGAAAATTAATGGAGGCACTGGTTAAAGAAGCACTGCAGGATCATCTAGACAAGACTTCAGTTATAGCTCGGACACAGCATGGTTTTGTTAAGGAGAAGTCTTACCTGACCAATTTGATTAGATACTATGATGCAGTCACAAAAGAATTGGATGCAGGGAATAACTTTGATATTATATACTTGGATCTTAGAAAGGCTTTTGATACTGTTGCACATGGAAGACTGGTGAACAAATTGGAACAGTGTGGCATTGGGGGCAAATTGCTGCTATGGATAAAGGGGTTGAATGATAAAGGGATAAAGGGCTGCTATGGTTGAGGGGGAGAAGACAAAGAGTGGTAATCAATGGACACTGCTCATCGTGGACTAATGTTATCAGTGGAGTCCCTCAGGGATCAGTGTTGGGTCCATTATTCTGTTCTGTGTTTATAAATGATATTGATGATGGTATATCAAGGTTAATGTACAAGTTTGCAGACGATATAAAAAAGGTGGCAGGGTTGTTAAGGACACTACTGACGCTATGCTGCTGCTGCTGCAACAGGATCTGGAAAGGTTGAGCAGATGGGCTGAGAGATGGCAAATGAAGTTTAACATTGACAAATGTAAAGTACTACATATGGGAAACAGCAAACGCAGAGCAACGTATCAACTCTGTGGTAATACATTGACAGATGTAAAGAATAAAAAGGACCTGTGGGTTATTGTGCAGGCAGATATGAAGTTCTCTGAGGAGTGCAGACGGGCGGCAAGAGTAGCTCATGGTGTCATATGAATGATATACAGGAATTTTTCTAGCAGGGATAAGGAGGTTATTATTCCCTTGTTTGTATGGGGCAATGGTGAGGCCACACATTGAGTACTGTATACAGGTCTGGAGGCCTCATTTCAAGAAGGATGTAGAGCTGCTGGAACGAGTACAGAGAAGGGCAAAAAAGATTAGTGAATGGAACAAAGGGTTGCTCTTACAAAGAAAGGCTTAAGTTTTGCAAATTACAGTGTCTGGAGACTAGGCACAGGCAAAGTGATCTGATAGAGGTGTATAAAGTCTTGAATGGTTTGAGCATGCTCAATGCTGATGGGATTCTGCTTCTTGCTCAGAATAATCACCTGAGAGGGCATAAATTCAAATTGAGGAAAGACAGATGTAGGATAGATGTGCGGAAATTTGCCTTTAGCCAGCGGGTAGTTGGTTGGTGGAAGAGACTTCCATCCCTTATTGTGGAAGTTGATAGCCTAAATAAATTTAAGGCTCAGCTGGACAGGTATTTCGAACGAACGGAGGGGTGAAGTGAAAGTTTTTTTTTTTTTTGGCTGATGCTGCATAAGTTTGCTTTCTTGCATCATATGCCTCTACTAATGCTAATAAGCCTTAAATGTGACAATAACACCTTGGTTCATCAGTTGGATCGGAGATGTATTGTTTTGAGGTGTGTAAAAAATTTTATATGATTGTTCAAGTCTTCTAAGCTCTCTTAGCTTGGATGTTCTGGCACATTGTCTATTTTCAGAGTACCAATCATCAAAAAGAGGCCTGGTTACCCGAGATTTTTTATTAGCCTTCCAAATTACAGGCAGGCTTGATTTAGGAAAACCTTAATAGCCCTTGGATTTTCTGAATGGTAAACTAAGGAGTTTTAATTTATAATCCGCCGCAGCATTACCACCCAACAATAAAGTTAACCGATTCTGCATGTTTTTTTTTCTTTCGACAAGAAACTTCTTTTAGGCATTCGTTTCCAAAAAAGTCTTGTTTCATTTATGTTCAAAACTCGTTTTTTTTTTGTTTTTTTTTTATGAAAACCCCAAACACGAAAGGTATCAAAATCTATAGTACTTAGTACCGTGCATGGGTTGAAGGAGAAGTATGGCAGGAGTGGGATGGCGGAAACTTTGCTCTAGAGACTAAACATGGGTTTCACCACTTCAAGCCTCCAATAAGCAATAGGTGGTAGATGAAAGTCATCTACCACCTTAAGAGGTGTTGAGCAGTGTAACATCCCTCATCAATAATTCCTGCAAATGTACCTCCAATTCACAAGGAGAGATCAAAAGGTGACATGATTATTACAGACCTGTTAGTTTAACTTCTGTTCCGGCAAAAAATAACCAAGTCACTGCTAAAGGAAGCATTGCAGGATCATCTAGACAAAACCGCAGTAATAATTCAGACACAGCACGGATTTGTTAAGGTAAAATGTTGTCTGACCAATCTGATTGGATACTATGATTGATCACAAAGGAACTGGATGCAGAAAATTATTTTGATATCATATACTTGGATTTCAGGAAAGCTTTTGCTACTATTACACATGGAAGACTACTGTGCAAATTGGAGCAGTGTGGCATTAAGGGCAAGTTGTAACAATGGATAAAAGGATAGTTGAGTAGGAGAAGAGAGAGAGAGTGGTAATCAATGGATACTGCTCTTCATGGGCTCATGTTAGTAGAGTCCCCCAGGGTTCGGTGTTCAGCTCATTGTTTTCTATATCAGTGATATTGATGAAGCTATATCAGGCTTAATATTGAATTTTGCTGATGATACAAAGGTTAGCAGGTTTGTTAATAACAGTAATGACAGTATGCTACTGCAACAGCATCTAGAAAAGTTGGCAGATGGGCTGAGAAGTGAAAACTGACATTTAACACTGACAAATGCAAAGAACTGCATATGGGTAGTAGTAACCACAGAGAAATGTACCATCTGTGTGATACTACACTCAGGATCAGGACAGTGGAGAATGAAAATTGGGCTTTCTGAACAGTGCAGACAGGCGGCCACAGCAGCTCATGGGGTCTTGTCAATGATATACAGGATTTTGCTAGGAAGGATAAAGAGATGATTATCCCCTTGTATAAGGCAATGGTCAGGCCACATCTTGAGTACTGCATACAGGTCTGGAGGCTTTATTTTAAGACGAATGTAGAGTTGCTAGAACGAGTACAGAGAAGGGCAACAAGGCCGGTGAGGGGAACAAATAGGTGCTCTTACGAAGAAAGGCATAAGTCTGCAAATTGCAGCATCTGGAGACTAGGCACCTGCGAGGTGATCTGATTGAGATGTATAAGGAATTGAATGGTTTGAGCAGCAGACTCAATGCTGATGAAATTCTTTCTCTTGTTCAGATTAACAACCTGAGGGACATAAACTCAAATTGAGGAAAGACAGTGGTAGAATAGATGTGTGGAAATTTTCCTTTAGCCAGCAGGTAGTTGATTGCCGGAAGAAACTTCCATCTGTCATTGTGGAAATTGATAGCTTAAATAATTTCAAGGAAGAAGTAGAGAAACGTTTGGAACGAATGGATGGGTGAAATGGGAAGGGTTTTTTTTTTTATATATTGACTGATGTACATGCATCATATGCCACTGCTAATGCTAACAAGTTCTTTTTTGAAGGTTTTGGCTCCATTTTGATCTGCACTTAGGCTTCTCTCTGGATAGCTATGTTGTGTATGTTATAGCGCTTTTTAAATCTATCGAATCAGCTCTTACTAGCGTTAAATGTTTACACATTTTTTTGGAGGTTAACTTTTTTTCAGATCTTCATATATGCTAATCGCTTTTTATTTAATAATAACTGGAACTTATGGGAATTCTAAGTTGTATATTATCTTCAATAAAATTATTTAGAAGTCGCTCCATTTCAATCATGATAGCCGGCTTAGCCCTAGTCAATTTTATTTTCCTGTAGTGGAGCAGTTGTCTTTCCCGATGGTAAAATTAATTCTTTATTTTTTATGATTGTTCTTACAGTTGAAACTGTCAGTCTTAAATTATTGCATACATCCACTCGTCGTTGACTGGAATCGATTCGCTTCAAAACGTCTTATTTAATTTTCAAACTCAATCTTTTTTTTACCTTTGTAGTCTTCGTACCGCGTCTAGACGTTGTTGCTTATCAGCCATTATTTAGCTTGATCGTTTTTCAAATTTTGATCTCCGAACAATGTAAAAGCCATTGGACTGCAACAGATTAGCATGGGAGAAAATTTTACTGAGCGTGGGAAAATTTCTCAAGTCGGCTTGAGAAGCGTTTTAATGCTGTTTTGCTATTCATTCTCATGCTATCGACTACATTCCATAAAACGTTTCCGTTTTAAACATGCCAAAAATTCAATCTGTAAAAGAATTCAATTCAAAAATTCAATCTGTACGCTGGTAAAAGAGCACTATAGTGAGTTGTGATAGCGTTATTAGTGAGATACAGTACAGGTTAAAATATAAGAACAGCGTTATAGAAACCTGTGTAAAGCGAACCTCGATATAAAGAGGGCCTATTGTATTTGTTTGGCGCATTATATCCTTATTTGCTAATTTACCAAGAAAACGCAAATCAAACAAACAGCTAATTACAGTAGTTGAAATATATTATTATTATTATTAGTTATATGGTGCAAGGAAGCCTGTGGCTTATGCTGCACCAGCCAAAAAAAAAAAAAAAAAATTCCCGAGTTACCCAGAGAGAGAGAGAGAGTCATAAGTAGAAGGACATCACCAAGAAAGAGAAGAATGATGATATCATCACATAGTGACCACTTTGATGGTTACTGCCATCTCAGAGGTGAGTTGCCAGGTGCCCAACATTGCTATATCAGACAACTTTCTGGTATAGCAATGTTGGGATTGCTATACCAGAAAATTGTACAAGAACTAACTATCCAGTTTAGTGCGACTTGCACTAAACTAACTAGGATAAAAGTAAAGTAAAGTGCAGCCATTATCAACCCACTGCAGGGTGGAAGCCTCATCAACAATTCATGCTGAGGGAAATGGACCATAATCTGCCACGCTGGTCCAGTGCGGGTTGGCAGAACGACCGTATTCAGCAGTCAGGGGCTTGAACCCCGGTCTACTCAAAGAGCGTGTGCTACTGCACTCCCGCTCAGTCAGTTTAATGCGACTTGCACTAAACTGGATAGTTAGTTCTATTCTAGCAAGTCAGTGATTACAGATCAGAAAAGGGATATATCCATAGGAATGCGCACAGGGGGACTGAGCGAGTCACCCCCGGGAATCTTGAAGGGGGGACCTCGTAGTCTCACGTGGCAAACATTTTTGTGAAATCATAAAAAAAACATATTGTTGAATTTTAAAACTAAAGAATTAAAATAATAAAATAGACATTTTTTATTTTATCCTGTTAAATCTTGTTAAATATTTATTTAACAGGATTTAACTGCTGCAGTCACTGTAGAAGTAATTGACAAATTCTTCGCCTTTGTTCGTTTTGAACGTAGAATATTATTATAATAAATAAATACAGAGACCTAAAAACATTGTAAACCTAAATAGGCTGAATATTTATTAGTTACGAACTATTATAATTACGGTATAGTTTAAGGCTAAAGCCTCAGGTTACGTAAATAGTTTAACTAATGTACAAGTTAGTGCATTTGGATCATTTCTGTATGTAGCCAACTACATAAATAGTTATAAATTGGCATCATTAAGTATATCCCATATTGTATTATGAATCAACAGGGCTTATCTTTATTTTTGATATAGGAAGCTTCTTTTCCAACTCTCCTTGTCCAACTCTCTAATAATTCATGGGGAAGGCGATATCAATTTTGCAAGACATTGTCATAAAGTTAGATTTTGGAGGTCTAAACTGGCTAATAATTAAGAATCGATTTTTTTCTTTTTGGTGCTGTGGCAGGAATTTTGAGTTAAATTTAGGGGTCTAATAATTGGATATGGGGTGGGGGGTGGGGGTTATTCTCTACATTCCTTAAGTAGGACTAGAACTTTTCGGGGTGTCATGTTCACTAGGGAGATATCACATGTTACGGAAGATATCTGGATGACATCCTAATCATCGCAGATCACTTGACCATAAACAATATTCTACAGGTTTTTAATAACAACCATCAGAGACTAAAATTTGAATTAGAAACTGAAGCAGAATCCCACTCCATAAATTTCCTTAATTTTACCATACACAGATTAGACCAAAAACTAAATTTCAGCATATACAGGGTGTTTCAGTTAAACGTTTCAGAACTTCTAAGAGGGGTAGGGTACATCCTGACAACTCGAAATCATATAGCAATGTGGGGTCGGAAATGCTTTCCTGAAGCGGTGTTGTACACAGAAGCACCATAAAGAAAAGAGACCGTAAGTGAGAAATCGTTTTAATAATACATGAAAAGAAGCAAAAGGTACATGGATCAAAGTAAGTGTTCGAAGTTTCTTCCACGGGCTACAATGCACTCCTCACATCTCCGACGCATGGACATCCGAACATTCTGGAATACTCCAGGCGAATTTCGAATTTCTTGAACAAGAACGCCAAGTTAGTAGGATGGATGATTACACGAACGCAGAGTTAGCCGATATGCATTTGGCGTACGGGGCTGCAAATTGTAGTGGGCCAGCCGCACAGCGTTTGTACGCGGAACGATATCCGACGAGGCGTATTCCCAGTCATAATTTCTTTGCAAGACTGCACCAGAGGTTAGCTGAGAGAGGTTCATTTGAAAGAGCTGACAGGGACAGGGTAAGAACAGCACGGACTCCAGCCGTCGAACAGAATGTGCTGCAGCATGTACAGGGGAATCCAAGAACGAGTACACGAAGTCTAGCAAACGCAGTCGGGGTTTCCCATTGCAGCGTCTGGAGGATTCTCCGAGAACAAGACATGCATCCGTTTCACGTGCAGCGTGTCCAGACACAGCAACCGGAGGATTATGCACCTCGTATTGCTTTCGCACAGTGGTACCTTGGAAAATGTGCTACAAATCCCCTTTTTCCTGCTGAAGTGTTGTTTTCCGATGAGGCATCCTTCACAAGGGAAGAAATTTTCAACACGCATAACAACCATATCTGGGCAGTCGAGAACCCGCATGCAATACGACGTCGTGCAGCACAGATTCGATTTTCGGTCAATGTATGGGCCGGTATTATGGGAGATCACCTCATCGGACCTTACCTGTTACCGTGTCGTCTAACCGGACCTATCTACTTGATCTTTCTGCAGCAAGTATTGCCACAACTTTTGAGAGATGAACAGATTTCTGCATGGACGCAACAGACAATGTGGTTCCAACACGATGGAGCCCCTGCCCATTATAGCGGAGATGTTCGTAACTACCTGGATGTCACATTTGGTCAACAGTGAATCGGACGTGGTGGTCCCGTGCGTTGGCCTGCTCGGTCACCCGACCTATCATGTCTTGATTTTTATTTCTGGGGTCATATGAAATCGCTAGTTTATGACACCCCTGTTGACAATGCTGAGGAGCTGGTTGCAAGAATCGCTGTAGCTGCCGAAGAAATTCGAAATTCGCCTGGAGTATTCCAGAATGTTCGGATGTCCATGCGTCGGAGATGTGAGGCGTGCATTGTAGCCCGTGGAAGAAACTTCGAACACTTACTTTAATCCATGTACCTTTTGCTTCTTTTCATGTATTATTAAAACGATTTCTCACTTACGGTCTCTTTTCTTTATGGTGCTTTTGTGTACAACACCGCTTCAGGAAAGCATTTCCGACCCCACATTGCTATATGATTTCGAGTTGTCAGGATGTACCCTACCCCTCTTAGAAGTTCTGAAACGTTTAACTGAAACACCCTGTATAGAAAACCCACTAATAAAGGGATGCTTCTGCACTTCCACAGTTACCATCCCCAACCATACAAAAAATCGGTCATGCTGAACCAATTTCTAAATGCCTTTAAATATTCTTCCACCCAGATTTCTCTAACCACTGAAATAAATGAACTAACTAGAAGATTCTCAAATAGGGGTTACCCACTAACCTATATAAACAAAGTCAAAACAATAGCCTGTGATAAAATAAATAACAACCACCTCGCAACAAACATTGCAAAAAAATCCGACAAGACCAAAATATATTTCATCACCATTCCATATATCGAGCACTGGTACAATAAACTTAACCAAATATGCAAGGGAACCGACATGAAAATCATAGCAAAACCCATGAACAAATTATACACATTCTTCAGAAATCGACCTTCAAATACCACATTCCAATCACAGCATGACCTAGTATACAGTATGCCATGCAAAAATTGTGACGCTGTCTACGTAGGATCCACCATGGGAGTGGCACAGCTTCGAGCAAAACAACACGAAGCTTCAGTGCGGGCGGGTCGTTCAAATGCATTGGAACTTTCGTTCCACGCCATAAATGAACGACATACATTCGGCTTTAATGAAACTAAAATTATAAATATTCAACACAACTACTACAAACTAGTTATTGCAGAAACCTTAGAGATGAAACTACATGCCACTTCAATCAATATCCGTAGGCCATTCCTATTGTCCGACGATTGGTCACTTATACGCTTGCGTGAAGAACAAACACTACAACATAAGACAAAAGTTTCGGATTAATTGTGAGTAGCTCTCTTCCCGTGAACATGACACCCCGAAAAGTTCTAGTCCGACTTAAGGAATGTAGAGAATAACCCCCACCCCCCACCCCATATCCAATTATTAGACCCCTAAATTTAACTCAAAATTCCTGCCACAGCACCAAAAAGAAAAATATCGATCCTTAATTATTAGCCAGTTTAGACCTCCAAAATCTAACTTTATGACAATGTTTTGCAAAATTGATATCGCCTTCCCCATGAATTATTAGCGAGTTGGACAAGGAGAGTTGGAAAAGAAGCTTCCTATATCAAAAATAAAGGTAAGCCCTGTTGATTCATAATATAATAGAATATAGGAAATATCGAGCACTTAAAAGCTCTCTAGTATCAAATCCCATATTGTGAATACCTTCAAAATGAGTTGCCATGATATTGCCCTACCTCGAATAAGTAACACTTCACCATAGGAGAAGACTAGTGTTACTTATTCTCAGCGGATACCATCACCCATACGGCACCGTTTCAGAGCTTGTTGGCTTCTCATCAGTGGGTGGACAGGTACCCTGGTGTTGCAATGGGGACAACCCAGTTGAGAAGTATAAATCCACAATATGAGCGATGCCTGATGGTGTGTAGTAATTTAGATTACGGTATAGTTTAGGGCTAAAGCCTACATTTACGTAACCTGAGGCCCAGTGGGTCTTTAACCTGCAGATTCTTACTGCATGACTCTTAATGTATTAATCTAGGAGTTAAACCACTTACATCGATATATTTTTCACCGAATAAATAACATATTTAAGATTAAAAAACTGTCTGAGACCACTGTAGTCATATTCACCAAAGTGAATATGACCAGTGATCTCATTTTATGAACTCGAGAAATTACCACCAACAGTTGTGGCTAGAATCACTCCATATATCGTGTTGACAACATAGTGCTTTAAATCGAAATAAAGGAACACGTATTCATCCTATTATGGAGGCAATTATCCTCCAGTGTGATGAACGTTGGCGCGCACCCCATGTACGCGCTTTGCAGTGACAGTTACAACCATCTAGCTTCAACCAGTAATTGTTGCCTGCACTTGTGCCACACTTCACATGAACACGATCAGGCATGCTTTGTTTTCGTAGTAACGTATTTCAGCTGATGAAGAGTCTCCTCGACTTGAGAGCTTCTGTATTAATTTGTTTTAATTTTTTGTTTTCACTTTTCTTCAACATAATTGTTTTTCCGTTTGTCCCGATTAAACTGAATTTTAAATTTTAAACATATTTAACTTTATTAAATAATGCTCCAAATGTTATTTCCAAAATGAAGCCTATTTTTTACAGATAATTAATGGTTATTTTAATTATGTAACCTTTATATATAAAAGTTAAAGGTTTATATATAAATGTTAAAGGTTGCATTTAAAGGTTATATACAGGGTGTTTCAAAAGTGATTGTCAATAATTTAAAGGTGAACTGTACAGACTACAATATGCAAAAAAAACCTAGTAAATATGAGTCCTTAAGTGAAACGTTTTCCAGATATTGCACATTTCTAGTTGGGATCCACCACTGACAAGATGAAGTGTACAGAGTTGAGATCCACCACTGACTTGTTTGTTTATGCTCTCCGTTTCCCTCTCTGCCATCTCAGGTATACTGGTACTCGTCAAAGGATAGTCAACATGGAAAGAGGTTACAGCAACGAAGAGTATGCGGACATGCACTTCATGTTTGGTAAAGCCAACGGCAGTGCACTCGAGGTTGCACATTTTGTAACAAGAAGCATTTCCCTGCAAAAGGCAGCCCAACAGGTGCACATTCATCAAGGTACATCAACGCCTTAGAGAACATAGGTGCTTCGCACATGGAGTACGAGCAGGTGAGTCCAGAAGCATAACAGCTGATGTTGAGGAAAGGGTGTTAGAAAGAACATCCTGTAACATGTAACATCTTTAAAATCCTGTGGTGTTGAAACTAATAATTAAAAATGTATTATCTTATGTTTAACAAAACCACCCTTAGCAAAGGATTCACAACTTTTGGCTAAACTAGTGCTCCCATAGTCAATGGCGGATCTTTACAGAAAATGTGCATTATCTCGAAAACGGTTCATTTACGGCGGGATGTTCACTGGGACTTTTTTGCTTATTTTAGTTTGTACTTTTCACCTTTAAATTATGGCTCTGTTTTTACTGTTAACGAATCACTGAAACATTATATGAAAAGAATTATCCATTTTATCTATATATATGGCATGCTAATTGTCATGAATTATTTCCGAACCTTGTCAATGTGTCAATTAGCCAGGAAGGCTCTTTACATGTGGGAACTTCCAGTGAATGGAACTTAGCCATTTTCTTTGCTACCATGCTGAAGATTTTATGGTCTTTAAAGTCTTCATTTGTAACTTGCCTAGACTAGAAAAATGAAATAAAGTCGACTTTTTGAAATCTGCTATTGTTTTTGATATAATTTTAGTAAAAAAACAATAAAAACAAAAGGAATGCCAGTTTATAATACACTACAACGTAAGAATTTGAAGAGTGAAAAAAAGGGTCTTCCACTCCCGACCTGATGTTGGGTTTTTGAGAATCGGCGACTAAAGCCATGTTGCTCCGTGTATATTGCCTGTAAACTGCGTGTGTTCTGAGGTCGATTTTATGTTTGTTGGACGAAAATCCCAAGTTTCCGGGAGAAAAAAACAATGCTGTTCTCTCTCTGAGACCGAATACCTCAGCCACGTTGTGAAAAAAATATCATAAAAATTCCTCACGTCATCGAAGGGATTCGAAATCAGGTATTTTATACCTGGTGTGGGGAGGACGGTGATACTACCAACTGTGCTAACCACGAGGAGCTTCCACTAAATGAATGTCTTTATTTTAGGTGTTCAATGGACGTGCATTGTCATTAAAGCAGGAATGTGATAAATGTTTTTCTCTGGATGGACTAACGTGGAAGGAACAGAATAGTTTCTGTAATGAAGAATGTCATGAAATGTTGAAATGTTGTATTCTTTGAAAATATAGATTCCTATTTCAACTCGACCTACCATTCATATTTTTTCATGACAAAAGCGCCATGTGGAAATACAGTTTGACTGTACTATAATTTGGATCTCTTGCTCCATTCACATTTATTTTAGTATTCAGGGAATATTAAAAAAATATTAGCAGTCCTCACCTGAAAAAAAACCGTTATACGAAATTGTGCCCAGGTATATTTTAATTTTTAAATCTGAGAAACTGTGGGTTTTCGTTCTTAAATGCAAAAAAAAAAAAAAAAAAAAAATACAAATAAAAAGAAAACCACAGAATATATATAAATTATAGGCATGTCGTGCAATAACTCATGTCTGAGTTTACTTGGCGGTTTTTTGGATACTTATCATTCAAAATGTGAGTGCCACCTGCAGTTTCAAGTATCCTCTTCATGATTGCTGATTAACTCAACATGTAACTATATTTGGAATAAATTTGGGGATCATCTCAAGATGATTAGTGAACTTTACTTATTTTGGGTAACTTTCTCTGAAAACACCAGTCTTATAATTTAAGGATATTGATAACCTGTGCATAGTATATGCAAGTTTTCAGTATCTTATCCAGCTGAAGTGATCTTAAGATATACACTGTGCTGCCACTTTATTAGGCACACTCCTGCTGTGCACATAAATGGTTTGTCCCACAATGCTGCAAGTTACATGACCACAGTTATGGATATAAATGCAGCAGAACAACCTTTCTAGTATCAATTAAGCATACAAACCGTAACAAGAATGGGGAAGGGAGTGATCTAACAGACTTCGAATGTGGCATGGTAGTAGGTGCAAGACGAGCTGGACAAAGCATTTCTGAAACGGCAGTCCTCCTGAACTTTTCATGCACCACAGTTTCAAGGGTGTATCGAGAATAGTGCAACGAACAGAAAACATCCTCTCAACGGTACTCCTGTGGAAGAAAATCGCTTGTTGATGAGAGAGGTCAGAGGAGGATGGCTAGAATTGTGCAAGCAAACAGACAGGCCACAATGTCGCACCTCCCGTCAGAATACAACCTTGGTGCGCAGAACAAAATATCGCAACGGACCACTAGTCGCACTTTGTCGCGAATGGGCTACAACAGCTGACGTCCACATCGCGAACCTTTGTTATCAATGAAGAACAAGAGAGAGCACGCCTCCTGTGGGCACAGCAACACCAGCACTGGACTATCGAGGATTGGAAAACAGTTGCTTGGTCTGACGAGTCGAATTTAATGGTCATCATGTTGATGGAAGGCTGAGAATTTAGCGAAAACAACATGAATCCATGGACCTGTCATGTCTGACGACTACTGTGCGAGGTGGTATGAGCAGTGTTATGTTGGGTCCATTGATACCAATAGATTCACGTCTGAATGCCACATTGTACTTAAACATCTTTGCTGACCAAGTGCATCCGTTCATGTTGACAGTTTATCCTCAGTCAGATGGTTACTTCCAGCAGGATAATGCGAAAAAGCCTGAATCACTGTGGAATGGTTCCAGGAACATGACAATGACTTTTCTTTGCTGCAGTGGCCCGCTCAGTCCCCGTATATCAATCCTATTGAACATCTTTAGGATAAGCTGGAAAGGGCTGTTCGCTACAGGCCTACATCTCCGTCGAATCTCAAGGAACTGTGTGACACATTCGTGTGTGCATGGTACTCCATTCCTGCACAACGTTTTTAGCATCTTGTTCAATCCATGCCTAGACGAATTCGGACTGTTTTGAAGGCTAAAGGAGGCTCAACACGCTACTAGGCAGAAGTACCTAATAGAGTGGCAGCACAGTGTATGAGCAGCTCTAGGAGGACAAGTATCGAGTTAACAAAAAAAAAAAAAAAAAAAAAAAAGAAAAGTAACGGGTCTTCACAAGATTGCGAGAATCTCTGGTCCACTTCAGACGGCCACAGCTAGAACTGTTTTAACCATATTCAAAGCCACAATTTCAAATCATAATATTTAAGCTTAACCTGAATATCCTGTAATAACAGTCACTATTTGAAAGTAATCATACTTCTTCTGCCGCGACTAATAATCTAGTGCAACTGACAAAAGTATATTTTGCAAGCTAATAATACTGTCCCTGACATTCGCAGTCATTAGCTGCAATAATGATAAATGGGTGGAAGTCAAGAGAAGATAAATTTCGGATGGATAGCATTCAGGAAATATAGTTACATACTGAGGAGCAATATCCCAATTTGTCTGAAACGTAAAATAATGAACCAATGTATACTTCCTACCATGACTTATGGAAGTGAAACTTGGGCACTCACCAAAAGAATGGAAGATAAGCTGAAAACCACACAGCGAAGAATAGAGCGAATTATATTAAAAATCAGACTGTTAGATAAGAAGAGAAACACATGGATTAGACAGCAAACACAAATAGAGGACATTCTTATCAAAACTAAAGAACTGAGATGGTCTTGGGCTGGGTACATAGCACGAAGGCACGATGACAGATGGACTAAGAAAATAATAGAATGGTATCCAAGAGGAGCTAAAAGAAAACCCGGAAGACAACAACAACGGAGATGGATAGATGAAATTCACGAGTTCGTGTGTAGTAAATGAATGGCTGTTGCACAAAACAGAAGGAACTGGAAAGTTGCTGGAGCAGCCTTCATCCTGCAGTGGATTGAAAATGGTTGATGATGATGATGAATATTGTCCCTGATGGCTGAAAAAATTCTATAATAACAATCGGTTAAATTACACATTCTATAGCATGGCCATCACAAGTAAGGATATTGATATATGAGGTCTTATCAAAATGTTATAAGAAGCGGTGGATTTAGACGGCTAAGTTAATCCGTAAGCGTAGGAAAGGGAAGAAGTCTCTATACTGCTGATTCAAGCCTCTTCCCATTGTATGAAAGATCATGAGGTTGTTGTTATTCGGTTTTAGGCTCATCAGCAACTTAGGCCATATTGCGCGGTGTATAATATATCTGTAAATTGCTTGTCAGGGTGCATTTCGGTTTACTGTTTTCTGGACGAAAAATCCGACTCTCCGGGGAAAAAAACATGCTACCCTCGCCTGAGACTGACTAACTTAGCCACATTGGGAAAAAGGTTATTAAAAATTCCTAGCGTCATTGACGAGATTCAGACTCAGGTCTTTTCACCCGGTGTGGGAGAATGGTGATAATGCTATCTGTGTCTACCCAAGAGGGCAATCACAGGGAAGTGGAATACGAAAGGTAATGGGAAAGTTGAATCGCAAAGCAGCCGACCCCATATTATAACAAAGAGAAGTCTTAAATTAGGCAAACATATTACTAAACAACATAGCAAGTATAGCTACATTAAAATCACTCAAATTGTTCAAGAGGGTACAAGAGAGATTTGAAGCCTAATTACCATATGGAAGCCAAAATTTATATTATAATAGTTAAGTATTCTGTGGAGTGATGAATCACGCTTGGTCAATCTGAGAAAAACCAAAAATCGTTGGACCAATGATTTTTGTAGAAGGTACAATGAATGGATTGTCCTACTACGATATTCTAGACAAGAGCCATATGCAGAAATTTAAGAAAGGAGGGATTTGAGCTGTCAAGAAGAGTTATTTTAACTATTAATTGGAGTCATCAAATCTTTCTACTACTGGTCGACATAAGATTTAGATTTGAACCCTAGAACCACTCCCTTCCAACAGGCGCCTTCTAAATCTCGTTGCACTTCATATATGAGGGAATTTTATGATGTGAATGGCAATACAAGTTTCAGCAGGGCAATCCTCCTTATGATATAGTCGCAGGACACATTGAGTGAAATGATGACCTGGTTTGAAGAGAGAGCAATGCGCTATCTTAGGAACAAAAGGCTCAGAGTTTCGATCTTAGCCTCCCTGAGTATTCATGAGATAAGTTAATGAAACATGTGCTCAGTAATTGAGACTGACTTCACAAGCTGCATTAAAAGATTTCCTGCATGAAAAATGGCAAAGTACTTCCATCGAAACTTATCAAAAATTGGTGGACAGTTTATCGTGTTGGCTCTCTGCTGAATCCATAATCAAAGGATGTCCTAACATTTTGTAATTTTAGTGACTTATGATTGAATATCTCTTACCAAAAGAAGAGTGTCAGCAATACAATATAATCAAATAATGATTTACAAAATTAAACACTATTGTACCCCGTTAAAGGAATTATAGCAACAACAAGCAGTGCTGAAATTTTGCAGTCGATTTTTTAATATTTTGCTCGACGCTGGTAGCGGTTAACATCTCTCAAGCAGTACTTCTTTCAGTTCGCAAGAATTCCTTTAGCCTTCCACAGTAGACTTAACTTTGTAAATAGTACATTAATATAAATTTTTCATACAATGATGAAAATAAAAAAAATAATAAATATAAACTTACAGGAATATATTCCTCTAGTCTGCCATCAGTAAACACTCCATACAATTTAGGCCCAAGTTTACGTTCTGATAGAAGTGTGAACACTACTGTTTCTTCTAAGCGGTTTTTAGCATAAACTTCTTCTACACCATAGAATCTAAGTAGGACCTCTCTGGGTTCGTCGCTTAAAGATGGCTGTAACTCCGGAAGAGAGCATCGAAAGAGAAAATTCATGAGACCTCCACTAATAATAAAAAAAAAATTATGACGTTACATATCTTAACAAAAAAGGAGAAAAAGGTTTAAATTAAAACAATGGCGCTTGCTGTCCGCTTTATTTTAACACGATGAAAAACAACGTCTATTAAAATCTTATTTTAAGAAATGCTCCTGTCAGCGACTGTAAGGTGACCAAGATGCAAAATAAATTGATAACCCCCTACAGGCATCCTTCTACGTAAGGGAAGAGGACCTTTACAACCATTTCCTGGGAGTACTTTGACGGATGGACATAGCGGCTCATGCGCTTGTGCATAAATCCGTTTCTGTCTAATACCTTCACACATTCTGTATAATTAAGATGATTTTTTTTTTAATCATCTTAATTATACAGAATCTTTTGTGCAAATATGACAACATGCTGGCTGCAAGCAGCACATCAGTCATTGGAATATTCGCTTGACCAGCTCCAGAGATATTGCATAAGTACAACAAGCTGTTGTTGTTGTAGGGTTTTAAGAGCATCAGAGACTAAGGCTATATTGCTTCGTGTATATTGTCTGTAATTGCGTGTGTTCTGTGGTCGATTTTCTGTTTACTGACGAAAAACTCCAGTTTCTGGGAGGGAAAAACGTGCATCCCTCTCCTAAAACCGAATAACTCAGCCACGTTGTGAAAAAAGGCCCATAATTATTTCTCACGTCATCGACGGAACTCAGATCTTTTCCACCCAGTTTGGGAGGACGGCGATTCTACTAACTGAGCTACCCACGAGGGCGTACAACGAGTGATGCCTAAGGTATTCCTTGAGCGGCACGATCCGTAGACAAACTGTGTTGTTTGAAGATAATAAAGCACTCAAAACCTATGTTAGTATTATGTTTATTTCCGATTTGGAAATATGAACATAAAGTCATAATGGAAATATGTACATAACAAGTTCTTGTGGGCGAAATGATCTTTTGTTACGTGATATTGCATTACGTGACTGTCACTGAAGAAGAGGTAAGAAAATACCACGAAACGTTTAACCACATTATGTACATATTTCCAATTCGGAAATAACCATAATAGTATAGTACCAACGTAGGTTTTGAATGCTTTATTATCTGCAAACAGGAGAAGCCTACTTTAAACAAAAATAGTGCCTATTACCTCATTATTTATTATGTTCACCACTTCAACTTTAATGTTTTTCCTGGGTCCTTTTCTCCCGTGTAAGGCTTCTTACTGATTGTATACGCTTTCCTTTAAATTATCGAAAAAGAAAAAAGATATATAACTGATGAACTAGGCAACAATAATTCACATATTATTCCCTTCACTGAATACACTTCTCGGTGTCTGTATTGAGGGACTGAATGACTGAGTAATTTTTATCGGCTTCTTTCCCAGCGTGGCTAAGTTAGTCGACATCAGGCGAGAGTTTCATGTTTTTTTCTCTCGAAAGTGGAGTTTTTCATCCAGCAAAGTGAACACCGACCAAAGAACACACGTAATTACAGACACAACATAATGACACCTTAGTTGCTTTGGCGCTTAATACACACAAACCTAATCTAGTGCATATAAGCATAAACAGAATGTAATTGGATATGAGTAAAATAATCAAAAATGGTTATTTACAGACTTATGTTAGGTTTCCTTCATGATTCGTCGGTAAGTGTTGGGTTAAAACCATATAGCAAGTGGGATTTCGGATCAATATCGCAGCACCTCGTATCTAAAGTTTTACAAATTCTGTCTCCCCCACCTCTAGAGTGGCGAATGAAACCCCCTTCCTTGTGCTCATTAAATACCGTATATATTAGCCACTAGAATCCCCTTGATTCTTTGTGCCGTCTGAGTTAGTACAGCTAGTAATATGGTAGTTTCGCCGTTATTTGATGCACAGAAATTATATTTAACTTTTTTTTGTTTTGCAGGTGGGGTGCTTCAAAGAGGAATCTCCACGTCTTAAATTATGGCTCAGATCAAAAAGTTTACATTTTTATCTTCATTTTGAAATAATAATATATTTTTTTAAGGGGACCTCGTTCAAAAAAAAAAACAATAGATATGAGTGCTAATATTTATTAAGATGTTAATAATTCATTGGGTACTTTTAAATGAACTCTCGCTCATCTAAAAAATTAAATTTAAATAATTAAAGATAGTGGGAGATCAGATATAAATGAAGAGTGCAAAAAACGGCAGCAGCTGATTATAAAATTTCTGTTTATACTCTGGGACAACCACACTGTCAAAGGCGTTCACAAGATCGAAAAAACACAAGAAACAGCACCGTATTTAGTAGTCATGGGCTTGAACCCCGGTCACTCAATTTTCGCTTATATATAAATGGAACCTACCTGACCTTTTCTAGCTTTATCTCGGAACTTTGCACTTTAGCCCAGGCTCCACTAAGATACTGGCGACAGAGTTTATGTGCTCGGTCTTTAACTTCCAAAGTAACACCGTTCTGCACACTAAAGGTAGACATGATGATCCCAATTGTGCCTGTACAGCTATCGTTAACTTCTGCTTCCCGACTTCTCTATTTAATATCCCACGACTTCCTATCCAGCGGAAATCAATTGAGCTGAACTATGTCGAGAGGAATGATAGTGTCCCGTGACATATGTATGTTAGTGACAAAAGGTCAAATCACTAGCTGTGAGATAAAGCAGTTAAAACAGCTGTTGTTAAAATGAGCAACCCTATTAACTCTATGGGGAGACTATATGCAAAGCATGTAACGTAATTTAAAACAGCTGATGTCATTTAAAAGGGTGGTTATTCTACCCCGTATGGGGAAGAAAGAAAAAACAGTGAAAGAAAAAAAGTCTATGTTCGAGTACATCAGTGTTCTTGAAATCTTGCGAGTACGGTGACTCCCTTTATAAATTTAAAAATTGACGCTCATGCAAACTTTCGATATATTCCAATTTCAGAGAATATTTTCAATCATATCACAAATATACTGTCAGTATATTTGTCAGTACATTTTCAATCATATCACAAATATACTGACGGACTTAAATCAGAATTTGCTCATTTTTAACGATTCTTTGGTGAGACGTTGGTATAAAAATATATATACGATATATTAATGAATCAAAATCTTGAATTTTGATTCCAAGTTGGTTTTCATTCATTAATATACAATACAAACGTACGTATTTTTTTAGAATTGATCTTTCATATGAGTTTCCTCAATACTGCACTGCACTGCAAACCAACGCTTCACCAATGTCAACTGATAATAATTGATAATATAGTAAAACCCCATTACATATCCTGACTGGGGACCATGAATTTTCATGTGTTATACTAAAAATTCATATTAAACGTGAGTTGAAAATAAAATCATATTGCCTAATACTGCAGTACTATATTCAATAACCTATAAATCAGGTGATGATAAATTAGTACTGTATTCACAGAATTTAGCGATTTTTGGACACATTCCTTCCATCTGTAGGAAGTGAAAAAAAGTACAAAATTCTTTTTATACAAATTGTAAACAGTTACCACAGTGCTGTTTTGTTAAAAAAAAAAAAAAAAAAAAAAAAAAAAGTATTATATTTTCTTCTGTGTCATTTCAATTCACAGTATTATACTTTAGCAAAGGATCTTGCATATTAACACCATTGGAAAGAAGATGGCTTAATTTTGCCACACATTTCAATGAGTTGCAACTTATTCTGTCTAATATATTGCTCTTTTGAGTTACGGCAACTCGAGAGATGATAACCACTATTATCACTCGAGACCTAAATGCATTGGTTGCCAGTTCTTCGTCTATATATTAAAAATCTAAATGATGCAGATTAAAGAACCTCGAGATTTTAGCAAACAGATTTGTTCTCTGAGTTACTCTTTTTCCGAGTAGTAGCAGTTTTTGCTCCGAGAAACAAAGAGAAGATTACAGAATTGAACTGTTTGCAGCTTTGTTTAGGAAGCATCTTAATCACTTTGATTGCATGGGAAATATTTACTGTGATGGGCAAGCTATGATCAACGTTAACTAAGAGTACTCAGTAAGGCGTCTACCGAAATGCACTGTTTTATCAGAGGGAAAATTTAAGATATCCGTTCGAAAACTTCATTTTAGGAAGGATGTGGTTTTGCAAGAAAAGGTGCAGCGAAAAACTGTTCTTTGCTTTTTGATCTTGTGACTAAAGTAATAAGGCTTCGATATTGTCTTCTTGGGTAGCACAGTTGGTATAATCACCGTCTTCCCTATACGGTAGAAAAATCCCTAGTTTGGATCCCGTCAATAATGTGAGAAATTTTTATGGGTTTTTTCACAACGCGGCTGAGTTATTCTGTCTCAAACAATGGTTGTTGTTGGGTTTTTAGGAGAATCGTAAATTAAGACCATGTTGCTCAGTGTAAATTGCATATGTTCTGAGGTCGATTTTCTGTTTGCTGGACGAAAACCCGAGATTGTGGGAGAAAAAACCATGTTGCCCTCGCCTGAGACCGACTAACTCACCCACGTTGGAAAAAAGACCCATAAAAATCCCTCCTGTCATCGACGGGATTCAAACTCAGACTTTTCCACCCAGAGAGGGGAAGGCGACGATCCTACTAACTGTGCTAGCAACTAGGGCGTCTCAGATGACGCCCTAGTTGCTAGGTGGTTACTCTCGGAAAGTGAGCAAACAGAAAATCGACCACAGAACACACGCGATTTACCAACATAATATACACTGCTGTTCAAAGAAAGTGCATCACCTATGAATTTCAAATTTCTAACCCTTTTTCGCGATGGTATGTTACATTAATCACAATCATCACAAATAGAAATAAAAACAAAAAATATTTATTAATAGTTAAGGCAAAGCTAAGTAATATTTGACAGGTGCTCTCAAAATATTCCAAAATGAGCATTTGCAACCTTTATACAACTGTTTTGGTAAATACGACAATTATGGCTAAAATTTTATCAGAAGCCCTCCCTCAATTTGTTTCAGTTTATGATTTTAAATGGAAAACAAAATGAAAAGTTCACCAGGTGGAAACTGATATTTAGTTGAACTACCTCTGGCCCTGATGATAGCAGCACACCGTCGAATGTGCTGTTCTCTTGTGAATGCGTGGAATGCACACGGTCGAGTGTGCTGCTGTCTTGTGAATGCGTGGAATGCACACCGTCGAGTGTTTTGTTTTTTTTTTTTTTTTATTATTATTATTATTATTATGTAAACCCCAAACACGAGAGGTATTGGAACCTACAGTACTTAGTACCGTGCTTGGGTTGGAGGTTGAGAAGACGAAAGAAGATATTTCTTGACATTGGACTTGAACTACTGTAGACTGTAATTTTCAGGAAATATGTATGAAGGAAGGTTGTTCCAGAAAACGGCAGTTGAATGAATAAACGAGGAAGATGAAAAGTTGGTTCTGTGAGTTTGAAGTTGGACAGGAAATGGATGTTGGCTGGTGGCGGCCCGTGTTCGGACTATTTTGAAAGAGAGAGCGGGAATTATAGAAACCAATTCAGAAGAACAGTGCCCATGGAAGTATCTGGAGAAAAGGCATGCAGCAGAAACAGTACGTCTATGAAACAGTGAGTGGAGAGATTCAGTTAGAGATGAATCATTAATAAACCTAATGACCTCTTCTGATTGGAATCAAGAAGCCTGAGAGAGGTTTTGGGGGCACCACCCCAGACGTGGGAACAATATTCCATGGCAGGGCGGATTTGCGATTTATACAGAGTGAGCAGCTGTTTGGAAGAAAAGTAACACCGAGAGCAAAAGAGAAAACCAAGTTTTTTGGATGCAAAGGTAAGCATATTTGTAATGTGCTTGTGCCAAGAGAGATTAGAAGTCAGGGTAATCCCCAAAAGAGATATATCATTTTGCCTAGAAATCGGAGTGTCACTAAAGATAAGCATAGGAGCAGAAGAATCCTTTTTGCGAGATATAAGACAAGACTGACTCTATTTAAAAGTTACAGCTGACAGTTACAGGCTCCGCAAAAACGATAAGTGTTTGCCTTTTATTTACATGATTGTTGTTTTATATTGTACTTAATACGTAGTCATATAGTTATAGTTACGCTGGTTATTTTTTATTTTAATTTAGATAAAGAGTTTTTGTGGATTTTACTTACGATAGGTAAAACCGTTATTTTTGTTCGATTTTTGTAGCCATTGTTTTTGTATATAGGGAATTCAAAGTTTTTGTAGGGAATTCAAATTTTTTAATTGAGGTAGCTCTAACGCATAATTATATAGTAATACGCTTCACTGTTTCTATTTCATAGTTTCTATTCAAATACTACTGCATTTAATTTATTGATTTTATTAATTTAAACTACCATGCCCCGAACTAGAGCAGCAAAGCAACGGGCACAAAGTGGCAGGAGTGTTGTGACTCGGGGGAGAACTGAGGGGGGCGATTCTCCAACGCGTCACAGCCTAAAAAAATGTGCAACTTGTGAAATGTTTGCCGAACTCTCTGGAACGGAACAGGATATTGCCATGGGGGATGTCTTTGTGTGTGCGCGATGTAAGGAGTGTAAGGAAATCAGGCGACAACTCAGCGTTGTTAGGCCTATATGAGAGTTTGAAGGACAGGGTGGATGCCCTCGAAGGAAATAAATTGAGGGGCCCATCAAGCTCTCAGCTGCCCACATCAACGCCAGAGCTTGCACTTGGTCATCACGCAACACAGCGGCAACCCCCAAGGCAGAATGCGCTGGTCCCACAGGAACTATTAGTTGTTGGTGACTCTATTGTCAGGGATACGGGGAACATGCTATGTAAAAAGGATAGGTGGAACAGGACCAGGGTATGTCTGCCAGGGGCAAAGGTTGATGACGTTGTAGAGCGGATATCATCTTTCAAGGGCACAAAAGGTGATATAGTTGTACACATTGGCACTAATGATATTAAGAGTAGGAGACCGGCAGAATTACTCAACAAGTACAGGTCACTGTTGAAAAAAAGCCGAGAATTAGGGTTGAATTTGAAAGTGTCTGCAATTCTGCCCAGACACGATAGGAGGGAGTATATGATGAGAGCCTTGTCGATCAATTCGGCCCTGGAAAGATTGTGCAAGGCTGAAGGGGTAGAATTTTTTTCAGCCTGGACTGTACTTGTTAACAGGAGAGATTGCTTCTACAGGGATGGGATACACTTAAATAGAAAGGGTGCAAGAATATTTGCTGATGCTATCGAGGCAGTGTTAGGTGGGTCGGAAAACTGCTAGCTTGGGGGGATACAAAGACTAATATTTTAACAGTAACCGCAGGCAGAGGTGAAGGTGATTCTTGCACAACTTCTATTAGAATAAGAACCGACCTGGAGCGAGGGGTGTTGGGGGTTTCAGGGACGGATGGCAGTCATCCTGGAATAGTTGGGTATATGGAATGTGTTAGGGTAACAAGGAATAGGCATAGGAGCATGTATGCTTGCATGTATACCAATGCTAGAAGTATAGTAAATAAATTTGATGAATTTGAAGTGTTGGTCAAGACATCAAAGGCGGATATTGTTGGGATAGCAGAGACGTGGTGTCACAAAGATATAAGGAATGCAGAACTGGAATTTGGGGAGTACAATGTGTACAGAAAGGATAGACAGGACAGAAAGGGAGGAGGTGTTATGCTGTTAATTAAGAAAAACATAAAATCAAAAGAAGTGCATCCAGTTGATATAGATGGACAGTGCACTGTTGAGTCAGTTTGGTGTGACATAAGCACTGCAAAAGCAAAAATAAGAGTAGGAGTGTGTTATAGGCCTAATGACTCGAATGAGTACAATGAACAATTGTACAGAGAAATAGAGTGGGCCAGTAAATCAGAATGTCTTATAATGGGGGATTTTAACTTCCCAGATATTGACTGGAACTTGTGGGTTGGTCACTCACACACTAGTCAGACTTTTGTGGATTTATTGGATGATTGTTTTCTGCAGCAGCATGTTCGAGAGGCAACCAGAGAAAGTAATACTCTTGATCTGGTTATCAGCAGTGATCATTCGTGTATTAAGAATTTGCAGATAAAGGAACCACTAGGTGGCAGTGATCACAGTGTGCTGAAGTGGGATTTACTCAAAGAGGTAACTACCGTCAGGGGTAAAGGAAAGGGTTTTTGCTTCCGTAAAGGGGAGTACAGTGGTCTCAGACAGTTTTTAAATTCTGTACAGTGGGATCGACTGACGATGTTACAAACAGTAAATTCTAAGTGGGAAGCATTCAAGGAATTAATCGTGGAAGCTACTAGACTTTTCATACCGATGAAGAAATATTGTTCAAGGTTTAGGCCTAAATGGTTATCAAATGAACTAATGAGACTCGTGACAGAGAAGAAAAATGCATGGGATGCATATAAATTATCAGGGGACGCAGAAGCCTGTAGCAGATATAAGCTAGTCTGTAATCAGGTCACAAAGGAGGTTCGGCAGGCAAAGGCGGAATACGAGAAATCTTTGGCAAAAGATGCTAAGAAAAACAGCAAGGATTTCTTTACTTATATAAACTCTAAAAGGAAGGGGCTGAATATGATTGGTCCACTTGACATCGATGGTTCGACTGTTGATGATCCTGCTCAGATAGCAAACAAACTGAATGAGTATTTTGCATCTACATTCACACGTGAGGAATCATTACAGTTTGAAAATGGAAGAAGGTTATCAAATTGTAGCAGTGTGCTTAATGATTTTGTAATAACTGAGAGCAAAGTGGAGGAGAAATTGTTGAAGTTAAACATAAGAAAGGCACCTGGGGCGGATGGGATCTATCCAGTTATATTAAAGGAGGCGGCAAAGCAACTAAGCAAACCCTTAGCCATAATTATGAGAGCATCCTTGGATTCAGGGGAGGTTCCCACGGACTGGAGATGTGCAAATGTATCCCCAATTCACAAAGGAGGTTCGAAGGGTGACACGAATAATTACAGACCAGTTAGTTTAACTTCTGTTCCGGGTAAAATAATGGAGTCACTGGTTAAAGATGCATTGCAGGATCATCTAGACAAGACTGCAGCAATAATTCAGACACAGCATGGGTTTGTTAAGGGAAAGTCTTGTCTGACAAATTTGATTGGTTATTATGATGTGGTCACAAAGGAACTGGATGCAAAAAATAATTTTGATATCATATACTTGGATTTCAGGAAAGCTTTTGACACTGTTGCGCATGGAAGACTACTGTACAAATTGGAGCAGAATGGTATTAAGGGTAAGTTGCTACAATGGATAAAAGGATGGTTAAGTGGGAGAAGACAGAGGGTGGTAATCAATGGGTGCTGCTCTTCGTGGACTAATGTTATTAGTGGAGTCCCACAGGGTTCGGTGTTGGGTCCACTGTTGTTTTGTATATTTATCAATGATATTGATGAAGGTATATCAGGCTTAATGTCGAAGTTTGCAGATGACACGAAGGTTGGCAGGGTTAATGACAGTAATGGCAGTGTGCTACTGCAACAGGATCTAGATAATTTGGGCAGATGGGCTAAGAAGTGGCAACTGAAGTTTAACCTTGACAAATGCAAAGTACTGCATATGGGTAGAAGTAACCCCAGAGAAACGTACCAACTGTGTGGTACTACACTTAAGGTGGTAGAAAATGAAAAAGACCTGGGAGTAATTGTGCAGTCAGATATGAAGTTTTCTGAGCAATGTAGACAGGCTGCTAGGGCAGGTCATGGGGTTTTGTCAATGATATATAGGAATTTTGCTAGCAGGGAAAAGGAGGTGATTGTCCCTCTGTATAAGGCAATGGTCAGGCCACGCCTTGAGTACTGCGTACAGGTCTGGAGGCCTCATTTTAGGAAGGATGTAGATTTGCTTGAGCGTGTACAGAGAAGAGCAACACGATTGGTGAGGGGAATGAAGGGATCCTCTTACCAAGAGAGGCTTAAGTTCTGCAAATTGCAGTGGCTGGAGACTAGGCACCTGCGCGGTGATCTGATTGAGGTCTATAAGGCCTTGAATGGGTTGAGCACGCTGAATTCTGATGGGATCCTCCCACTTGTTCAGAATACGAACCTACGGGGACATAAGTTCAAATTAAGAAAGGATAGATGTAGAATAGATGTGCGGAAATTTGCCTTTAGCCAGCGGGTGGTTAATTGCTGGAACAAACTTCCATCTGTCGTTGTGGAAGTTGATAGGTTAAATAAATTTAAGGAGGAACTGGACAGGCAATTGGAGGGTATGGTGTGATTTTTTTTTTTTTTTTGGCTGATGCTGCATAAGCTCCTACACTTGCTTTCATGCATCAAGTGCCACTACTACTACTACTACTACTACTACTACTACTACTACTGAGTTTTAGAAGGGTTGAAATCCACTAAGTTGTCTTTGCCCCACTGGAGAATTACCTGAAGATCGGAATTTAAGGAATTGGTAGCAGATTTTCGAGAAATTGAAGTTGATTGAACAGGGCAAGGTTTCTCAAAATGGAAAGTGGAATGCAATATGCTATCATCGGCAAAACCATTTATAGGATTTCCAGTCAATGGAAGAAGGTCATTAATATACAAGAGGAAAAGAGTGGGGGAAAGACCTGAACCTTGGGGGACACCGGCATTAGTGGAGAAGTTAGAAGACAGAGAGCCATCTACCATCACCCTCAATGAGCGATCAGAGAGAAAACTGGATAACCAATTACTAAAAACAGTCGGCAAACCATAAGATGGAATCTTGTTTAGAAGACCTTTATGCCAAACACGATCGGAAGCCTTTGAGATGTCAAGAGCAACTACTTGTGTTTCACCGAACCTTTCCATTGAATTAGTCCATAAATGGGTAACATAAGCCAGAATATAACCAGTGGATCGACGCTGACGGAATCCATACTGACGATCGTTGATCAGACGGAAGGTTTCTAGGTAGTTTAAGTGTTGGCGGTTAATTGGTTTCTTTATTACTTTAGAAAAAGTAGAAGTAATTGCAATAGGACGACAATTGGATCGGAGGGATTTGTCACCCTTTTTAGGAACTGGCTGGATATGAGCAAATTTCCAAGCAGAAGGAAAAACACCTTTGGAATAAGAAAGTGAAAAAAAGTCGGCAAAGAATAGAAGTAAGTTCAGGAGCACAGGTTTTGAGAACAAGTGGATAAATACCATCGGGACCTGGAGCTTTCTTAGCATCATGATTCGTGAAAATCCTTCTGACATCCTTTTGAAGGAAGACCACAGGAGGCATTGAATGGAGTGTGTTGGGAATGGTGGGAGGTGTTTTACCAAGATCATTAATACATGAGTTGGAAGAAAAATGGGATGCTAGCAAGTCAGCTTTATCCTTGGCTGAAGTGACAACAGAACCATTTGGTTTGGACAGAGGTGGGAGCAGAGATGGGAAAAAGTTGCAGCCAATAGCTTTGGCAAGAGACCAGAATGCTCGGCTATCATTAGGGCAAGAAGCAAGTTTTCTACTCTTAGCCTGTTCAAACTCTAGTTTGGACTGATTAATAACTGCTTTACAATTGTTGCGAGCTTTTGGTGAAGGCAGAAAATGAAACTGAAGAATTCGAAACAAGCCAATTACGATATGCAACGTTCTTCTCTTGAACAGCTTTAGCACATTTATTGGAAAACCAAGGTTTAGATAAAGGACGAAATTTTAAAGTGGAGCGTGGGATAAAAGATTCTCTTCCTGCAAGAATAATTTCACTGATACGATCTGAGCAAACGTTGACATCAGAAGTTTTGAAACAGTAATCCTACCAAGGAAAAGAAGAAAAGAAATCTCGCAGGTCATCCCATTTTGCATTTGTCTAATGCCAACACGAGGTTGGGAATAGCCATAAGATAAAGGCTCCATTGGAGAAGAGACAATCACCAAGTTGTGATCTGAAGTGGCTAAAGGACCTCTCACTTCGACCGTGTACTTAGAAGGGTTCTTTGTGAGAAAAAGATCAAGCGTGTTAGCTGTATGATTAGGATTGTTCGGGATTAGTAATTGCAAAAGCCTCATCATCTCGACCAGCTGAGTCGGTGTGACTAGAAAATGGAACCAGCTGGAATTGTGAACATTAAAATCACCAAGGAAAATTACCTCACTGTCAAGTAAGTTGGACTAGAGAAAGTCAAATTGCAAAGAGAGGAAGTCAAAGAGCTCCAAGAGATTAGTGGAGCTGGGGGAACGGTAGAGACAACAGATGAATTTGATTCAATGAGGCAGAGAGATTTTAAGCCAGAGAAGATCAAAGAAAGGAGATTCCAAATTGCCAAGTCTCTGACAGGGAATATCAGAATGGACATATGCCCAAGTATCACCTTTGAGGCGAAAGGAATCATACAGCGAATAATTTGGGCATCTCAGATGAGTAGTAGTAGTATTTGAATCAACCGATAACTGAGATTCTCTCAGAAAAAGTACATGGGGTTTGGCAGACTGCAAGTGGAAATGGACATTGTTGAGATTAGAATTGAGACCACGTATATTTGTGAAATGAATTAGCTAATTCGTTAGTTATTTGGTTTTTAGGAGCATTAGCAACTAAAACCATATTGCTCCGGGATATGCGGTGGTCATTCCCTGACCTTTCCACATCCTCCGTATTTTGTGGTGACGGGCTCGAACCCTGGTCTAATCAAGAAGCATGTGCTATGCACTGCTGCTCCTTCCCACCTGGCTACGGAGGCGCCTTGAAATGAATTAGGAAGTGTTTGGGAGGTTTAGATCTTTTCGCAGATAAGCTTTCTCTATCAACTCTATTAATTTGACAATTCATGTGTATTCAATAGTAAGAAAAAAGTGGGTGGGACATGCCGTATGAAGTAATGAAATTTTTGGATATGGCGTACACATGGTAAGAATATACCCAGATCCTTGACATAAAGTGGCCTCGACAGTGCTCCCCGCATACACTCTATTCGGGCTCCCTCCAGTCATTATCTGGCAGAGTAGAGGTAGCAAGATTATACACAAACTGATCCGGAAGCCTCCTAGAGAGTTGCCAATAGGTTTGGTCCGGTGTACTAACTAGCAGCCGGCCTGCGAACACACTTTTAGAGTGTACCCTCGAAATGTAAGGAATATTGGATCTTGCCACGATGTTCATCATAACCTCAAAAGTCATCAACCATATACTACGTGATGGAAGAGGTACGGAAGGGTTGATCAAAACTTAGCTCTAGAGACTAAACATGGGTTCTACCACCTAGTACTGCCTGGTAACATAGAGGGGCGGCATTCCTCCATGTGGTGTGGTGTGGGCGCCACACCCCGACCCCTGTTGATGTTGGTTCGCACCTGGGTGGTCACCCACCATGTACTTGTGCATTGCGGTTATACCCAAGATTACTAACAGTCCCACCATCGTGAAGGTGCAAGCAGAGGATTTGGCTGTCACAGACCGTCCGGACTTCACCGAAATTGTGTCCATTTGACTTGAGTGTCACCCAAATATCAGTTCCATCAGCGTTTTAGACTCCCAGGTAGCAAGTACAGCTTGTCTGGCATATGTGAGAGAATATCTGTGACAACCTCAAGGACCAAGGTGTGCTGCTCTCTTGTGAAATTGATCTTGTGAATGCCTCGACGGTTTGCTGCTGTCATCAGGGCCTCTGGCCATGATGACAGCAGCACACTGTCGAGGCATTCACAAGATCAATTTCTGAAGATAATAAACTGATAGTTCGTGGTTCGAAACACGAATTATGGCTTTCTGAGGTTCACAAAGGGTCGTTGGTTTCTTTCTGGCAACTGTAGATTCTACACGACGCCAACAGTTCTCTATAGGATTTAGGTCCGGGCTGTTTCCTGGCCAGCTAAGAGTTGTAACTGACCGTTCTTCCAACCATTTTTTCGCCTGGAACAAGAATGACATTCATGACAAGGTTCAGAGTCGTCCTGAAAGATGCAATGACTTGGCAGGCTGAAATGGTCTCTAATGGTTGGCATCAATTTGCTTTCAAATATAGCCAGGTATCCATTGGCATTTATGGAACCTTTTATAAACTGCAGGTGACCTACTTCGCAATAGGAAATGCACCCCCCCTCTCCATATCATTTGGCTGGTAGGGAATTTCATTGTACACACCATACAATCTGGATGGTATTGTTCTCCACGTCTACGGCGAATCGTTTGTCACCCATCAGAGCCATGCAAGTTAACTTCCTTCTCATCCGAGAAAATAACTGACTTCCACTGCTCCGGGATCCATTTCACATGCTCCTTTAGGTATGGCCTTATTGAAATTTATTTTCTATTTGTTTTTATTAATTATTATTATTTTTTTTTAATCAGTCTTCTTCTTCTTCTTCTTTGTGTTCGCCTTTTCCCACGTTATATGGGGTCGGCATTCAATGTTCCCAATTCACACTTTACATCCTCTTCTTCTCCTCTAGTTGGATTAACTTCTTAACCTGAACACATCTATCGGTTTTGGCATAGTTTTTACCACCGGATGCCCTTCCTGACGTCAACCCTCACCATTTATCCGAGCTTGTGATTTAAGCTGCCGATCAGCTAAACCTGCCGCAGCCATTTAAATGGAGTAGCTCTTATTCAGTGATGAAGCTTCCTCGTGATGTCATAATTTAATAATTTTACGCAATTTATGCCGAATTTCTAGTCACCGCTGAACAAGCAGGTGGCACTGCTGTAGTTCTTTTATATCCTGGAAACATCCAAATGGCTGACTGGATAGAATTACTGTGACCTTGAAAATACTAGTAATGTATAACTCAGCAACACGTGAGTATTTTTAAATACAATTTGGTATCCTGAAAACTTCTACAGCAAAGCTATCAGGTAGCACAACTATTCTACTAAGAATTCTCAGTGACTGATTATGGTTCCTTAGAAATTTAATGACCTTGAAATTTCCTATGTTTTCCTATGTTCGAACATAATGATAGCCATTTTAAAAAAGTTCACAGTCCGAAAAATAAAACCACCTTTAGGTCCCAAATCTTAACCTATCACTCACCCACACTTATTTTATCTAAAATATAACTTATTTTTAAGTAAAACTCCCGAAAACCTTTATTAATTAATTTTAATAGTGCACTAATGTAGCTAACATAGAGTTGGTGCCACCAGCTGTTTCATTTTTTCTTAATCAGTGTCACTAGTTTTTTTTATTATCTATCTATTGGTTTTTGGTGCCTCCATAGCCAGGTGGGCAGAGTAGCAGTGCGTAGCACATGCTTCTTGATTAAACCGGGGTTCGAGCCCGTGAACCACCAAATAGGGAGGTCGGAAAGGTCAGGGAATGACCACCGCATATCCCCTGAGCAATGTTGCTAATGCTCCAAATAACAACAAACATCTATCTATTGTATTATTAATTTTATCTTTCTTTTTCCTTTTGTTTATTTATTATTTTTTTACTTGTTATTTTTATTTTATTATTAACTTTTTTATTAATTAAAAAATGTATTCTTTATTTATTTAAGTTTATTTATTTATTATTTTAATTATTTTTATATATTTTTCTTCATAACTTGCACCATGAGTGGTTTATTTATTTATTTTTTCTCCCTTTCCCCCTTCTGGAATGAACCCCCAGAGGAACCTGGCCCACCTTCCCGTGGTGTGGACAAGTACCCAGAATCATCTGTCCAGGTGACTGATGCTTCTGGGTAGTCAAGCGGAAGACAGGTTACTGATGCTTCTGGGTAACCAAGCGACCAGACACAACAACAGAACACACATACAATACACACAAACCTACGTCACACACACATCTGGCCCATTTGTAGTGATACTGTTCTTCACAGAGATACGAGGCGGAGTTGAACAGGCGTTCTTGGTGCCGCCCATTACATATACACACGATGTCCAAATGTTCACATTTGACATGCTCCTTACACCAAATTAATCTGGCCTTTTTCATTTTTTGTGTGAGGAGGGGCTTCTTCTTAGGACGACCGGATACAAGTGCCTTTTTGAAGAGGCATCTTCTCACTGTTACTGCACTTGCTACCACTTCTGTATGTTCTTCCCATTCTCTTTTCAGCTCAGACGAAGGAGCTTTACGGTTTTTAAGGCATATGCGCTTCAAAACGCGGTCCTGTTTTGGCTGTTTGTTTGGTTTTTAGGAGCATTAACAACTAAGGCCATATTGCTCCTGGATATGTGGTGGTCATTCCCTGACCTTTCCGCATCCTCCGTATTTGGTGGTGACGGGCTCGAACCCCGGTCTAATCAAGAAGCGTGTGCTACGCACTGCTGCTCCTTCCCACCTGGCTGCGCAGGCTCCCCCTGTTTTGGCGTAGAGACTCGGTGACTGAACTATGTCGAGAGGAATGATAGTGTCCCGTGACATATGTATGTTAGTGACAAAAGTTCGTTTACTTCCGGTTCCTTTTTTCCTATCAGCAGAACCAGGATTCTTGAGTTTGGAAAGAAATCTACTCACTGTAGTCTTATTACAAAAAAAAAAAAAAAAAAAAAATCAAATTATTATTTTAGGGTTGCCCGTAATTAAATACATTAACCCGTATTTTGTGTCTGTAAATTGCGTATGTTCTATGGTTGATTTGCCTGTTTTGCTGGACGAAAAAACCCCAGTTACTGGGGAGAAAAACCTATCTACGCCTGAGACCAACTAACTCAGCCACGGAGTGAAAAAAGCCCATTAAAGTTCCACGCGTCATCGACGGGATTCGAACCCAGGCCTTTTCCACCCGGTGTGGGGAGAACGGTGACGATACCACTGTGCTACACGCGCAGACAGTCTTATTACAAGACACTCTATAAGCAATATGACGGGGAGAACATCCTTCTTCACGTAAAGCAACAATAGCACTCTTTCTTCAACTGCACGTAACTCGCTATCCTGACACAAGCAAAGAATGACTGCAACTCTTACAGAGCGTGCTTATATAGAAGAAGAAGAAGAACTCTTTATTGCATACAAAAGGCACACACCGTACACAATACCCTTCACGGCTACAGCCAGCTGAAAGTAACAGCTGATGCAATATTACGTCATCACCTACGCGTGTCAATGCAGTCCGTAAGAAATATTGCCATATACTTACGTTATTCGGACGACAATTACAATTTTAAAGGGAGATGCACTTTCTTTGAGCATCAGTGCATATGGCACAATTTTGTCTAAGTTGCTGATTTGCCTACAACAGCCCTAGAATAACCAACTTCAATATATTGTGAATTGTGTATCTCCTCTAGTCAGTTTGACTATTTACTGATGAAACTCAAGTTTTCAGTATGAAAATCTATACAACCATCTCCCGAGATTTATTGAAGGGGGGGCCATGGCTTTTTTGAACAATGCTTCTAAAGTTCTTTCAGCCTGACTCGAAAAACCAAATGGTTTCAACCTCTTTCAAGTGGTTAGAAGGAAGGTGATTTCAATTATTGTTCTGGCCTGAAGGGAAGGGAAGCGGTGAAGAGAAACTACATTGACCGACAAAATTAAAAGAACATGCTTGGTGTAACCAACTCGCGATGAAGCTGGGCAAATTTGGATACAGTTCTATTATCTGATGAGTTTCGCTTTAACCTACAAACAGATTCTAGATGTTATTTTATCTGGAGACAACAAGGAATGTGGTGCCATTCCTTCAATATCAAAGAAAAGAACCATTTTTGAATTAGTGATGTATATATGGTGAGTCAAAAGTCGAAGTATAATTTTAGCTCTCTGGAAGAGTATAGAAACATTACACGAAAAACTAAACTTTTATTATTTATCAAACTCAAAATTTTTTTATTGTCATATATAAAAGTATACCAAACTTCGAAATGGTGTCTTTAGCCTTAACTTTACGACATATTTTGCAAACTTTCAAATGAAACACATGATAAATCTGATGAATTCTTCTGTAACACAACAAATTAAAATAAAATAAACTTCTACTAGGGTTAGATTTGTTAGATCTGCTGATCTGCTGGCCAGTTCACGAGGCCGCAATATTCGACCTATTTTGGTAATTTTTCATTTAGGAATTTTCTAACTTCAGGGAATAATGTGCAGACGCAGCTTTCAGCATTAAAAAGAGCTTTTTCTTCAATTTTAGGGTAGGATGGTTTTTTTCTCCCGGAACCTCGGGTTTTTCGTGCAGCAAAACAGAAAATCATCCTCAGAACACATGCAATTTACAGACAGTATACCTAAAATTTTACAATAACAACATAAACTTTCGAGACCTAGATAAAAATCCCTAAAAATCCCGAGACAAAACATTGGTATATATACACTGAAGACAGAAATAATGGGATATCTACCTAGTACCTGGTAAGCTCACCTTTCGCCTGATAAGGGCAGTCACGGGGAGGCATTGAGTCCACAAGTTCACGAAACAAGTCCACAAGTACAAACAACGTATCTAAAATCGCCTTCGTGGTTCTCCACGGGACTCTATTGCACTTACGTATTGGTGCTATACGCAGCAAGCTAACAATCCATTTTGCGCATGTGGATCACAGGAGATCTGGGACACCTGATGTTTGACTGCCGACTCTATGAAGACCTCCGGGGTAAATTCATAACTGAGCTACAGTTTATCCCTAAAGACAGAGAGCAACACATCCTAGAGAGTGACATCATCTATACAGCATTCTCCAAATATGCCCAATGTCTCTTCACAAGAACCCTGCCGCAACCACCAAACCCACTTGATTAGACAAGCAACCCGCTAACATGAAAACTACAGTGCAACAACCCAAGCAATGACGTTGCTTGGACAGAGGTATCTGACCACAATAGGATAGGCTGATGCCCTCACGAAAATCAGAGCAAACCAGATTAAAACATACCCATCCCCGGATGTAGTTCAAATTCGGAAGCGACTGACCACAGAACGCAACGAAGCCTGGAGAGATTTCCACTTCCCCAACAAGTCATCATGAAATGTGACTAACTGAAACACGACTACTGAATGACCAACAGATCTGGCCAGTAAACTCCACTTTCCGGACAAGAGTGATGAAAACGCGACAAACACTGGACTTGACTACCACTTGTAAAGACTACAATCAAGACAGAATGGACGGGACCTGAATCTCATGAACGACAACTACCTGATCAGACCGCTGTGGAGGCTAGACAGATAGCACTGGACTTGACAGTGCAGCTCTGCTGCAAAGCGCCTTATTAGCGATCTAACTCGAGCTCCCTGTCTCGATTTACTTTATACCCTTCTCCCCGGCGGGGGGGAGACTGTTCTCCGTCTCCTCCCCTCCCTGCTACCCCTCTTTTTCTCTGGTGGGGTCTGGGCAGGCCCCACTGTCTTTTTCCCCCAGTCTTCAGTCTGCACTCTAAAATTGAATCATGCAAAATTGAACCTCGCACGACTTTTGATAATTTATTTATCCCTATTTTGTGTTACAATTGTTGGGCGATAACAGCAAGAAGGGAGGGAGAACACATAAGCCAGAGGCTTTTTAGGGGGTGTTCCCTTTGAAAAAGATAACAATAAAAACAAATCCATCATGAATCGGACATGTTTCTACATTCCATTACAGAGACTTCGTAAACCAACCACACATGTCGCGTGGTTAATAACAGTACTTGTAATTACATTGTGAGTACTTTTACAATAACAAGTATGAAAGAAAAAAATATGAAATAATTGCGTAGAGTGTTACAAGCTTTTTGACAGCTATTCCTTCAACTTGTTTACACAATTTCCAAACTGGTATGCATTGTGGAAAGTTCAGGAGTTGAGTGGAAGGTGATTTAGATCAGACATCCCTGGTGATGTGTTCAGTCAGGAGCTTCTTGAACTTGTTTAGTGAAATGGCATTTTTGATGTTTTCAGGAAGATTATTCCAGGTTTTTGCGCCTCTGTATTTTATATTTTTCTGGCCTATGGCTTTTCTGAAAAGCGGAACCTTCAGGTTCGCTTCCTTTCTTAAATTATATCTTATTCGTTCTTCTATTGTTATAAAAAAGGATCTGAAGAGAGGAGGAAAGTTTGGTGTTTTTAAAGCATTGAAGACAAAGACCGCCTCAGCTTTTTGTATCAGTTGGTAGATGCTTAAGAGTCTCGCTTCCTTATATCTCGAAGTCACCGATGCATTCAAGGGAAGGCCCAAAATTGAACGAACACATCGATTGACAATTGAATTGATTCTCGTAAGGTTATATTGACTGGTCGTACCCCATGAGATGATTCCATATGTGAAATGAGGCTGTATTAAGGAAAGGAATACTAGTCTGAGAAGGGAAGGAGGTACCCAGGCAGAGGCTCGGGCGAGTATTCCTGCTAGTGACGAAGTTTTCTTTCGTAAGGTGATCATTTGTTTATCCCAACTCAGCTTGTCATCTAGCCAGATACCTAGAAACTTGGTATCATTCACCCTTTCCAGTTGTTTTCCTTTGTATGTTATTTCGAAATCAATATTTAATGGTTTATTTTTCGTCCTAAACACCATATATTTGGATTTTTCTGGGTTTAGTACCAGCTGATTCTTTTGAAGCCAACTATGCATTTCAGAGAGCAGGGCAGAGATCTTGCATTGAAGTTGGTTAGGGTCTTTATCAGTGATTAGAATGGAAATGCCATCAGCATACGCTACTAGGTGGGAAGATGGAAGATGAGAGAGGAATTCATTAATGTAAAGAACAAATAGGATAGGTCCGAGAAGTGAGCCTTGAGGTACTCTCCTGGAGAAATAAGAAATGTCTGAAAAAGACTGGTTTGTTTTAACGACAAATGGCCTATCAGTAAGGTAGTCTTCAAGGAGAAGGTTAATTTTTCCTCTCAAGCCAAGATTGTTGAGCTTGTTGAGTAGGATATTATGATTTATGCAGTCAAAAGCTTTTGATAGGTCTAGAAACAGTGCTATTGCATAGTGACCCTTTTCAAGACAGTCCGTGATCCTGGAGCAGAAGTCAACAGTTGCCAGGTCAGTGGATCTTTTTGAACGATAAGCGTACTGTTGTTGATGGATAAACTGATTGACTTCCAGGAAGCCCATGAGTCTGCCGTGAAGAATTTTTTCGAATAATTTTGCAAAAACGAAGAGTAGAGCTATTGGACGAAAATTGTTGATAGAGTTACAATTTTTCCCCTTAGGAACAGGAACAATGACTTCTTTTTTGAATTGAGACGGGAATTTACCAGATTGAACGGAAAGATTGTAAATATACTTCAGTGGTGTTAGAATTGAGTTAAGGACCTTTTTCAGCAGAGCAGGAGATATTTCATCAAAGCCAGGGGCTCCCTTTTCTTTTAATTGATGTCCTGCTTCTAAAATCTCTTGATCTGAGAGCGGAGCGAGGAAAAAAGAGCTCCTCATTGAGTGCTTGACAGATTCTCTCGTTGCATTATCTCTAGAGTCAACTTCGTCTTTAAAAAGGTTATTCACGCTTGAGATAAAGTGATTTCGGAATGCTGCGGCTTTTTCCTGGTCATCCGAAATGAGTACCTCGTTCTCAACTACATCTCCAACGTAGCTCTGTGATTTCGTTTTTCTTCCAGGTAGTAGCTTGTCCAAGACTGTCCACTTTTCCTTGCTTGTAATGACGCCTTTAAGTTGGGAACTATAATATTTCCTTTTCTCCGACCTAATACTGTCGGTGACTTTTTTTCTCTACGTTGTGTATTTGTTTTTATCCGCCTCCTTTCCTGTTTCTCTAGCAATTCTTGCAAGTTTGTCCCTTTTCTTTAGCATGTTACAAATTTTGTTTGACATAAATGGGCATAATTTCCATCTTGGCCTAGTGGTCTTTTTATTCCCTGGGATCCTGATGTATGACGCGCGTTTTTCGTAACTATTTAGGATATGCTCAAATAAGAAGTTCGTCGCAATTTCAGGATCATCTGTAGCAGCCACCCCATCCCACGAAGACTGCTGGAGATCATAACAGAGCTGATTGAGAGAGCCTGGAGTCACAGATCTGTAAGTGTGCATGATCTCTTCCACAATTTCTTCATTTTCAATTACCATTAAGATGGGACGATGATCAGAAATGGTTGCATCCAGTACTGCATAGGTTAGTGAGCATTCCCCAATTGCGAAGTCAAGAAGGGAATTGTGGGACTCTCCCATTCTAGTCGGGATAATTCCGTCAGTCAGAAGAGAAAAACCATTGGAAGAAATGACATCTAGGAGGTCTTGCACTTGAGAGGAAGAGCTTTGAAGTATGTTAATATTAAAGTCTCCCATCAGCAGAAAACTAAGGAATTTGCTTGTGAAGTGAGATAGAATATTGTCAAGAGTTACAAGGAAACTGTTGACTGAAGCAGAGGGAGGTCGGTATAGACACCCAAACACCAGAGAAGCAATGCGGATAAAAGTGATTTTACAAGCTTGATCAGGCAGATTTGTGATAGGAAAGGCAGAGCATCGCAGATGATTGTGAACGTAAATAGCAACTCCACCCCCTTTAGAATCACATCTGCAACTGTGAAAGAGAGCATAGTCTTGGAATCGGACTGAAACTTCAGGGGAGAACCAGGTCTCAGTAAAAACCATCAGGTCTGGATGGAGATTCCATGATGTCAGTTGAGCGAGGATTTCATCATTATGTTTTACAAGACTGCGTGCGTTCATATAGAATACAGTAATTGCATCTTTTGATGCTGTAGTAAGGCATAAGTTATTTGGTTTAATTGTTGGCAAGTGACATGGCAGAAAGGTATTTTCACAAGAGTTAGAGTCATTCAAATTCTGGTAGGATGAAGAGATAGATGAATCATTTATAGAAGTTCTTCCCAGTTGAGATTCCAGAATATCTGAAAAATGCTCGATATGTCATTCCCGTTGACAAGTTTCGATTGCTAAGTCACTGGCTGATGACCGAGTACGAGGAAGAGGGGGGCGTCCATAGAAAGGCCGAATAATGGCTCCCTCGGGCCAGCAGTGATCCTTTAGTAATAGATCAAAATCCGTTTGTTGACACTGAATATAGAAAGAGCTGTACGAATCGTGTTTGGAATTCATTTTTATCACGTTTACTGCTATCTGCAGTTGAGTTCTGATATACTGCTCTACTTCTGTACCGCACAGTTGGGGTTCGAGTCGCGAGACGAAAATACTCTTGGTTGAACTTTTAGTTCTAGGGACTGCTCTGATTGGGTACTAATTCTAGCATTTCCCCCTTTTTTATTTTTTTATTTTATATTTTATTTATTTTTATTTTATTTAATTATCTTTTATTTTATTTTATTTAATCATTTTTTATTTCATTTTATTTTTTAAAATTTTATTTTTATTTTATTTATTTATTTTTTTAAGGTCCTAGCCACTGAAATCTCAGGAAACTAGGTGGCAGGACCTGTCAGAGTAAATAATATCTGAACTACTGTGTACTTGGTCTGCCTCCACAGGGAAGAGTGTGGACAACGTTGGGTCCCATTAGGGGCCCAGCGGCTAAATGACCAGATTGTTGTTTGTTTGTTATTTGGTTTTTACGAGCATTAGCAACTAAGGCCATATTTCTCCGGGGATATGCGGTGGTCATTCCCTGACGTTTCCGCATCCTCCGTATTTGGTGGTGACGGGCTCGAATCCCGGTCTAATCAAGAAGCGTGTGCTACGCACTGCTGCTCCTTCCCACCTGGCTACGGAGGCGCCTTAAATGACCAGAAGAACAACGGTACATGACACTACACATATATACAGGGTGTTTCAGTTAAACGTTTCAGAACTTCTAAGAGGGGTAGGGTACATCCTGACAACTCGAAATCATATAGCAATGTGGGGTCGGAAATGCTTTCCTGAAGTGGTGTTGTACACAGAAGCACCATAAAGAAAAGAGCCCGTAAGTGAGAAATCATTTTAATAATACATGAAAAGAAGCAAAAGGTACATGGATTAAAGTAAGTGTTCGAAGTTTCTTCCACGGGCTACAATGCACGCCTCACATCTCCGACGCATGGACATCCGAACATTCTGGAATACTCCAGGCGATTTTCGAATTTCTTCGGCAGCTACTGCGATTCTTGGAACCAGCTCCTCAGCATTGTCAACAGGGGTGTCATAAACTAGCGATTTCATATGACCCCAGAAATAAAAATCAAGACATGATAGGTCGGGTGACCGAGCAGGCCAACGCACGGGACCACCACCACGTCCGATCCACTGTTGACCAAATGTGACATCCAGGTAGTTACGAACATCTCCGCTATAATGGGCAGGGGCTCCATCGTGTTGGAACCACATTGTCTGTTGCGACGATGCAGAAATCTGTTCATCTCTCAAAAGTTGTGGCAATACTTGCTGCAGAAAGATCAAGTAGATAGGTCCGGTTAGACGACACGGTAACAGGTAAGGTCCGATGAGGTGATCGCCCATAATACCGGCCCATACATTGACCGAAAATCGAATCTGTGCTGCACGACGTCGTATTGCATGCGGGTTCTCGACCGCCCAGATATGGTCGTTATGCGTGTTGAAAATTCCTTCCCTTGTGAAGGATGCCTCATCGGAAAGCAACACTTCAGCAGGAAAAAGGGGATTTGTAGCACATTTTCCAAGGTACCACTGTGCGAAAGCAATACGAGGTGCATAATCCTCCGGTTGCTGTGTCTGGACACGCTGCACGTGAAACGGATGCATGTCTTGTTCTCGGAGAATCCTCCAGACGCTGCAATGGGAAACCCCGACTGCATTTGCCAGACTTCGTGTACTCGTTCTTGGATTCCCCTGTACATGCTGCAGCACATTCTGTTCGACGGCTGGAGTCCGTGCTGTTCTTACCCTGTCAGCTCTTTCAAATGAACCTCTCTCAGCTAACCTCTGGTGCAGTCTTGCAAAGAAATTATGACTGGGAATACGCCTCGTCGGATATCGTTCCGCGTACAAACGCTGTGCGGCTGGCCCACTACAATTTGCAGCCCCGTACGCCAAATGCATATCGGCTAACTCTGCGTTCGTGTAATCATCCATCCTACTAACTTGGCGTTCTTGTTCAAGAAATTCGAAATTCGCCTGGAGTATTCCAGAATGTTCGGATGTCCATGCGTCGGAGATGTGAGGCGTGCATTGTAGCCCGTGGAAGAAACTTCGAACACTTACTTTAATCCATGTACCTTTTGCTTCTTTTCATGTATTATTAAAACGATTTCTCACTTACGGTCTCTTTTCTTTATGGTGCTTCTGTGTACAACACCGCTTCAGGAAAGCATTTCCGACCCCACATTGCTATATAATTTCGAGTTGTCAGGATGTACCCTACCCCTCTTAGAAGTTCTGAAACGTTTAACTGAAACACCCTGTATATATATTCTGTATTATCCGCGGGCCGTGGGATGAGAGAACTGAATATTTTCTTACATAACTAAAAAGAGAAATTTTATTTTAAACTTTAAAATTGTATTTACGTCAGTAAAGTATAAAATCATATAATAATAGCTTAACACTGGTATAGGAAAAAAAGTATTTTTAATCATCAATAGTAAGAACTCATATGAAACCATACTGTGACATGAATGCTATAATGTTTTAACCATTGTTGTTTTGTATATTTATCTATGATACTGATGAAGGTATATCAGGCTTAATGTCGAAGTTTGCAGAAATCTGCCTTCGCCTGCCTAACTTCCTTTGTGACTTGCTTACAGACTAGCTTTATATCTGCCATAGGCTTCTGTGTCACCTGATACTTTATAAGCATCCCATACATTTTTCTTCTCTGCCATGAGCCTCATTAATTCATCTAACATCCATTTATGCCTAAACCTTGAACAGTTTTTCTTAGTTGGAATGAAAAGCCTAGTAGCCTCCAAAATTAATTCCCTGAAGGATTCAATTTAGAATTCAACGTTGGTAACATCATCAGTTGATCCCACTGTACAAAATTTAAAAACTGTCTGAGACCTCTGTAATAACCTTTACGAAAGCAAAAGCTCTTCGCTTTAGCCTTGATGGTAGTTACATCTTCAAGTAATTCCCACATCAGTACATTGTGATCACTGTCACCCAGTGGTTCCTTTATCTGCAAATGCTTAATGCATGAATAATCACTGCTGATAATCAGATCAAGAGTATTCTCCCTCTGATTGCCTCTTGAACATGTTGCTGTAGAAAACAGTCATCCAATAAATCCACAAAAGTCCTGCTAGGGTGCAAGTGACCAACCCACAAGTTCCAGTCAATATCTGGGAAGTTAAAATTCCCCATTATAAGACATTCTGATTTACTGGTCCACTCTGTTTCTCTGCACAACTGTTCATTATAGTCATCAGATTCATTAGGCCTATAACACACACCTACTGTCATTTTTCCTTTCCCAGTGCGTATGTCACACCAAACAGACTCAATGTCAATTGGATGCATTTCATTCGATTTTATGTATTTCTTAGCTAACAGCATAATCCCTCCTTTCCTATCCTGTTTATCCTTCTGTACACATTGTACTCCCCACATTCCAATTCTGCACTGCTTATCCACATCTCTGATATCCCAACAATATCTTTGATATCTTGACTAGCACTTCAAGCTCATCAAATTTAATAACTATACTCCTAGCATTGGTGTACATGCAAGTATACATACACCTGTTCCTACTCTTAGTTACCCTAATACAGCCTGTATTTACTTGTTCCACTATGACTCTCAGCAGTCCTGGAAATTTCTATTACCTTGCTTTCCAGGATGTTGCTCATTCTAATAGAAACTGCGCAAGAATCACTTTTGCCTCTGCCTGCGGCCACTGTTAAACTTTCAGTCTGTGGATCCTCCCAAGCTAGCAGTTTTCCGACCCACCTAACACTGCCTCGATACCATCACCAAATATCCTTGCACCCTTTCTATTTAAGTGTACGCCATCCCTGTAGAAGTAGTCTCTCCTGTCAACAAGCACAGACAGGTGATGTGTACGTAAAACATTATTTCTACAACACACGATTTTGATTTCATTCTATCATGGCCTCCATCCTTCCCCATGAAGTAAATCACGTGACAGTGAATAAACTTCAGCAACTTAGTTTTTCACAAGTATTCAGAGGATTAATAAATTTCGCCTGTACATTAGATTCCAATTTAAAGAACATTTAGAAAGTAATGCGGTATTTAAAGGCATTTCAAAAACTATTCAAAGTGGGGCCTTATATCTTCATGAGGCCCTAGGCAAAATTGAATTTGGGGGCCCCCATCTAAAGAAAAAACTAATAAAGAACATTTTCAATTTCATTTTATTGTGACAACAAAACAAACAAATTATGACATAAGAATTAAATATAAAGTTTCATCAAAATCGGTAAAACCATTTTAAACCATCGGTAAAACCAAAATCTTCAAATAAAAGTTCATTGACCTTGGCAGGTAGAAAGTTCAGTTCCGATAAAAATCACGTAAAATTTTAGTAAAAAAACCAGCAAAAATTCGAATTATTATATTAGGACCACCCGTAATCTCTTACATATATGTATAATGATATGTATAGTGATTGTAAATTGCGTGTGTTCTCTGGTCGATTAACCTGTTTCTGGGGGTAAAAACTTGCTGTCTACGCCTGAGACCGCCTAACTCAGCCACGGAGTGAAAAAAGCCCAGTAGAGTGTGTTTAGAGTGTAGAGTGTGTTTAGTGTCAAACGGCACCAGGGGTTTCCCCCATCTCCGCGTGCTATACATTGTGGGTGTGAAACAGAACACTGTCAATGCCAGAGGTTTAAAAGTATATGGATTTTGTATTTGTGTAGTGTCGTGTACCGTTGTTCATCTGGTCATTTAGCCGCTGGGCCCCTAATGGGACCCAACGTTGCCCCACTCCGCCCCGTGGAGGCAGACCAGGTACACTACCTGGTCTGCCTCCACGGGGTTTATTTAATCTGGCAGGTCCTGCCACCTAATTTCCTGAGATTTCAGTGGCAAGGACCAAAAAAAAAAAAAAAAACATGCTATAGATAGGGGTCAGCCAAAAACAAAGGGAGTACTAGTTGGGCGATTTGATGTTGTTAAGTTTTTGGATGTAGGGCTCAAACATTTTGGAGTTGATTCAGACACTAGTTGTAAGTTAGAGAAGGGGGAGGGAGACTGAAGACTGGGGAGGAAAAGACAGAGATACGGGGTCCATAGGGAAGATGACCCCAAGTCAGTGGAGCAGGCCCATGCCCCACCAGAGTGAAAAAGAGGGGTGGCGAGGGGGGAGGACACCAGGGATGAACTTCCCCTCCCGCCAGGGAGTGGAGGCAAAGGACCACGCAAGGGAGCGTGGCTAGGGAGGCCTAAAGGCAGCAGCTGAGCCGTGCTGGTGTAGGTTCTGTCACTCCTAGGACGAAGGAAGGAAGGAGTGTTTTTTTTTTTCCTTCTCCTGAGAGGACTGTCATATCCAGGAAGTTTCTTACTTTGATCTTCAATGGGTGGTGTTTGGGTGCCTAACCCATTTAGCAGTGAAGACAGACTCTGCAAACTCTGTAAAGGCGGCATAGCGCTGCTCGTCCATTATAATCAGGTGCTCACAATTCCGGGGATTTTCTTGCATTTTAGTGGCAAACCTTAGCCGGAACTCGTCATATTCATGGCAATCATACATCACGTGATCCCACGTTTCTTCAGCCCCACAGTGACACAGCGGATCTTCTTCTATGCCTAGGGATGTTAGCTTCGCTTTAAAAGGTCCATGGCCTGTCAATAGAAATGTAGTATGGAGGCCTGGTGAGAACCAGGGAGGAGGCTTTGGACTGATAAGGTTCACAGAGGGAATGAACTTTTTGGTTATCAATCCTTTGTTGGTGGTGTCCCATGTCTCTTGCCAGGTCCTGTACATAATGTCAGAGATTCTCTTCCTTTCCTGTTTGGGGTTGTTATCAAGGTTAAGTGTGATGCCTGCTGTTTCGGTGGGAATACTCTTCTTCAATCGTTGATATAATCCTCTTCTTATTACCTCTAGGTGTAGGGGTATACATCCAGCTAGCACCTGCAGAGCTGAGTTGCTTACTGTACGACACGCCCTTGTTACGGCAAGGAGCATAGAACGCTGTATGGAGTCTAGTTTACGGCGATTTCGGTTGAGGCCCTAGTACACCATACTGAGGCTCCATAGCAAGCTATTGGCACAAATATGGCATTATAGATGAGGGCCAGAGCCCGGCGCTTAAGGCCCCAGTCTGCACGGCTTATACGGATGATCATGGCCGAGTATTTTTTTATTTTCTGTGACATATATTTCAAGTGAGGATGGAAATTTAGCTTCATATCTAAGACGATTCCTAAATACTTGATTTCTGGGTATAATTTTATGGAGGTGTTGTCAATTTTGATAACCGGTGGTCTTCGTAGTTGGAGCGTTCCCTTGAGCAATATAGATTTGGTTTTCTCTCCCGAGATCTTTAGTCGGTGAATGGCTGTCCAATCCTGGAGCTTAGTTAGTGCACAATTTGCTCTCTCCTCTAAATCAGCTCTTGTGTCACCATGCACCACCAAAACCAAATCGTCAGCAAACGCAAGGGGTTGAGTCATCCCCAAATCCATCCCAAGGAACTCGTCCAGGACGATGGACCAAAAGAAAGGCCCCAGGACCGAGCCCTGGGGACAGCCTCTGGAGACCTGTCTAGTGACAGACTTGTACCTGGTACTAACATGGACAGTGCGGTGTCTCAGGTACTCCTTGACACAGCTATAAAGGTTGAGTGGTGCTTTGGCTTGTCGGAGTCTTCTGAGAATACTTGGCCACCAAAGCCGATCAAACGCTCCAGCAAAGTCAACTGTGATGGCTAGCACATACTTGCCTTGAGTGCTTGAAACAGTAGATATTAATTTAAGAAGAGCATCTTCAGTGCTGCAACCAGCTTTGAAACCATACTGAAGTGGAGAAATGAGGTTTTCTTTAGAGTAGCATTTTGACAACCTGCTGAGGAGAAGCCTTTCTAGAAGTTTGCCTAGGACTGGTAAGAGAGCAATTGGCCTGTAAGATTTTGGCTCTTCAGGTGGTTTGTCTGGGTTCTTCAAGATGAGTTTAAGGCATGCCTCCTTCCAGATAGCAGGAAAGTGGCCTTCCATTAAGCATCTGTTGAAAGTGGCGAGCATGGTGTTAGGGAAGTAGGTTGCAAATTTCTTGATAACATCCACCTCGAGGAGGTCATTGCCAGGAAAGCCCACTAAAGTTCCTCGCGTCATCGACGGGATTCGAACTGAGGCCTTTTCCACCCGGTGTCGAGTGGACGGTGACAATACCACTGTGCGCGCAGACAGTAAAAAAAAAAAAAAATAGCAATGAGTTGTTGGAACAGTGATTTTTGGGGCCCTCCTCTGATCGGGGTCCTAGTCAGATGTCTTTTTTTTGCTTATAGGATAACGCGCCACTTACTACTCAGAATGATACTGATTAATTGACTGTTTGCTGCAAATATGCCGGGATGAAATAAAAATAAATTAAAGAAGCTGTCATGGCTGATGACGCAACAGATGTTTCAGAACATATACAAATGGTAATTGTTCTGAAATATGAACTGAATGGAAACATTTTTGAGCTTTTTTGGGGTTTTTTCACTCCGGAAAACCAAACGGCAGACGGAATATCGATCATTCTAGATCAGTTAGACATAATCCTCGAAGGAAATACTAAAAAACTGGTTGCCAGACATTTGATGGCGCAAGTGTGATGAACGGCAAGAAAGGGGGGAGTTCAGGCTAAATAAAAGATGTGTACAAAAATGCACATTTTATTTACCGCTATGCACACCAACTGAATCTGATGATGAGAAATAAGTAGTACCCGAGATTCAAGAATATTCTTTTCGAACCTCATATCGATACCAACATTTTTCTCGAGATCACCACAGCGTCTCCTGTTCTCAGAAAGCATATGGACAACCGTGTTCCCCTACAAGATGGAATTCAATATACGCACCGTGAACAGCGTTTATGAAAATTTTGAATCCTTAAAAAAGTGCATGGAGGAACTACAAGCGACAGAAAATGCAGCTAAGACGATTTCAGAAGCAACTGGAATTTTGCACATCTTGAGTAATGAAAAATTCGAGTTCTGGTTAGCAATTTTCCATCAAATAATGCTTCACGGGGAAGTTATTTATAATCAAATGCAATCTAGGGAAATTGAGGCCGTTAAAATACATAAATATATAGGAAACTTTAGGAATGCCATTCTGAAAATCAGAAATTCAGTGTACTGTGAAAATCCATCAAAAACACTCATGATTGAAGCGAAGGGAGTATGCGCCTATATAAGTGTTGACATAGGCGAGAGATATTCTTTTGCAAAGCAATTAAATTGTTTAACAATTGTCTTGAATGGGTTGAGAACTTTGTTATTTTTCGTATGAAAATGCCCATGGAAGAGATACGGGAGACTACTGAGGCATATCCCATTGAAGAAGAAAAACTTCTTACGGAATTACAAGTTTTCTTTATCAGACATGAACTACACAATTATTGCAAATTAACTGACTTGCTGAAATTTATCTCAGAAAATAATCTAGCTGAAGTTCTTGGTGAACTTACAAAACTCATAAAAGTTCTTTTGACCATTCCGATCACTACTTCAGAGCCCGAACGCTGCCATTCGACATTAAAAAGAATAAAAACATTTTTAAGGAGCACTATGAATCAGGAAAGGCTGATAAAGGCTACAAATGCTCAAGCAATGCTTTCAATACAGAAAAGCTTGATTAATAGTGCACCAAACTTGAATGAAAAAAAGTTATTAATCTATTATCAAAAAATAAAAACCGAAGAATAGATTTTGTTTTTAAATAAAAGTTCAAGTCTGTTAATCTTAAATGTCTAGTTAATATTTTGCAGTATTTTTAACTTGCTTATTATTATTACTGTATATGTCTACATGTCTTATAACCAAGGCAATTTAATGTCACTTTAAGACGCAACACCCCCAAATATCAGTCACGAGCCGCCATTGGTTGTTAATGACTGTAATGGCAGTGTGCTACTGCAACAGGATCTAGTAAATTTGGGCAGATGGCCTGAGAAGTGGCAACCGAAGTTTAACATTGACTAATGCAAAATACCGCATATGGGTAGATATAACCCCAGAGGAACGTACCAACTGTGTGGTACTACACTTAAGGGGGTAGAAATTGAAAAAGACCTGGGAGTAATTGTGCAGTCAGATATGGAGTTTTCTGAGCAATGCAGACAGGCTGCCAGGGCAGGTCATGGGGTTTTGTCAATGATATACAGGAATTTTGCTAGCAGGGAAGAGGTGATTGTCCCTCTGTATAAGGCAATGGTCAGGCCACATCTTGCATACTTCGTACAGGTCCGGAGGCGTCATTTTAGGAAGGATGTAGAGTTGTTTGCATGTGTACAGAAAAGGACAACAAGATTGGTGAGGGTAACGAAGGCCCCCCCTTACCAAGAAGGGCTTCAGTTCTGCAAATTGTAGCGGCTGGCGACCTGCGAGGTGATCCAATTGAGGTGTATAAGGTCTTGAATGGGTTGAGAACGCTGAATTTTGATGGGATTCTTCCGTTTGCTCATATTACGAACCTGGGGGGGGGCAAAAATTCAAATTGAGGAAAGAGAGTTGTAGAATAGATGTGCGGAAATTTTTCGTTAGCTAGCAGGTGGTTAATTTCTGGAACAAAGTTCCATCTGTCGTTGTGGAAGTTGATAGCTATGAAATATTTAAGGGAAAAGGCCTCATGCTACGAGGTAGGACTAATATGTAGGATAGTGCAAAAGCATAATTTTAACATAGCCATCTACCAAAGTAGTTAAATTAATTAATTAATTAAATTGGCTTCGTTTTGGTTATATCTCATATTGTGAATGCCTTCACAACGAGTTGCCATGGTATTGTACTACCTCGAATAAATAACACTTCATCAGTGGAGAAAACTACTTATTTAGTTATTTATTCTCAGCGGATACCACCACCATTTCAAAACTTGTTGCCGTCTTTGTAGTGGTATCCGCCGAGAATAAATAACAGTAGTCTTTTCCACTGGTGAAGTGTTATTTATTCGAGGTAGTACAATACCATGGAAACTCGTTGTGAAGGCATTCACAATTATAACTAATTATCCCTTTCATTCTTCTAGGGCATCTTTTCCTCTCCCTCTCTTACTATCACTTTCCTACATCTTTTTTTCTTTGCTCAGTCTTATAGGGATATTGAGGATAGCTGATATCTTTATCCCATACCATATATCAAAACGGTACCATATGTGCTAAAACAAATTCAGACTGCCCTATGGGGAGTCCATGTAGCAGCTGCCTTAGTAAAGTATAATATAGGGAGGTTCACTGAATTACTAGGAAAGGAACATACTGGTCTAACAGTAGAGATAATAACACCTTTTTACAAATTAGTAAACAAGCACTTACAATAATTATCTGTAGGGGGCATTTACACGGGAAACAAACTCAAGATTTCAGAAATTTATTGGAAGTTATCCAATATGAATGTACCGGCAGTACCGGTGCCACGAAGCTGGCTGAGACTGGACACGACTCAGATGTTGAGTAACCTACATCACCACATAGGTTACGAGTCACGAAGAGACCTGGCATGGAGAATAATACACGGACACCTGCCAGTGAAGAAAAATAAAGCCAAATTCCTGGGGGATATGAATGTTGAGTGTCTATATTGTAAGGCGTGTGAAACAGTGGAACACGCATTTTTCTCTTGTCCGATTACTCAGCGCATCTGGATTAGTGTGCATAAAACAATGAGAATACCGCGCTTGACTAGGGAACAAGTATTATTTCTAGTTTCCAGCCTCGATTTCCAGAGCAACGAGCATCCTGATATACCTCCTAAATGAAGGGTTAATATCAAGCTTGGAAAATCAGGAAAAGAAAAAAAGAAGGCTCTGCAGCGGAGGTGTCAAAATGCGCCCTTCGAATGATGCATGCTGCAATAAGAAGATTCTTGGTACTAGAGTTACTGCAACTCGGAAGGCAAAGATTTTTACAAGTTATTCTGCTTCCCCACACATCTATGTTGATTAATAGATAATAACATATATGTGCAGCTTAGATGTAATGATCAGTTTAGACTAGGGGTGTTACATACCAACTAGATTAGCTGTTATTAGTGGATAGGGACCAAGTCAGCTGCAGGCATTTGGTCTCTCTCCTGTATGTACGGCGGCTAAGCTTTGAAAGCTGCAAAGTGGTAAAAGGAGTGTGTAAGGGGGGATGACCCTAGAACCCATGTAGGGCAAGCCAACTCCAGGCGGCCGCCAACTTGGTCGTCACATGGACTGGGCCTTCCTCGGAGTGTGTCAGTGGATGAGTGAGCAGCCCAATTGGGTTGAGTCATATAGAGATGAGTGAATAAGGGCGACTGTCCCTTTTCGGGTTTTTATTTTTCTAAGCCATACAGGCCACTAGATAGTCCCAAAGCAGGACCAATAAAGGGCCCCCTGAAGGGTTAATTCCATAGAAATATCCGGAAACTGGAAAGCACGTCTGGTCTAACCAGTACGTCTATCTATCCATTAATGAAAGCTAAAGAGCCAGAAACGGCACAAGAGGAAGATCTTAATCATCTTTGCAGGACTCTGACTGGGTAACAACAGTCCCCTTCAGGGGGGACGCATTGCCCAGCCGGGGCATGGAGCTCTGAGTTCGTACGAATTATAACTAATTATCCCTTTCATTCTTCTACGGCATCTTTTCCTCTCCCTCTCTTACTATCACTTTCCTACCGCTTTTTTTCTTTGCTCAGTCTTATAGGGATATTGAGGATAGCTAATATCTTTATCCCATACCATATTTCAAAACGGTACCATCTGGGGGCCTGATGGCCACTGAGTTTCCTCGAATAGGTAACAACACTCTTCTCTACTGGGGAAGCGTTGCCTATTCGAGGAATATATGAGCTTTTGAGTAGTGTGAGTTGAAGGAATAAAATCCCTAAAATCCACTCATGCACACCTTCTCGATGGTAAGCCCTGTTACGTCACTTAGGTGGCAACGAACGTGTAGAGTGGTTCTCTTCAAGACGCCTGGTCAGCATGAAGAGGAAAAGACCAAACCCTCCAGCAATGAGAGCACAACAATACAAATGGCCCTCAGTCCCCAGCAGCTTTCACTCTCCCTCTTACGGCAGCGAGAGGATCAGAGTGGAAGCAGAGGGTGCTAAGAATCTCTGGGTACGACCAGGCTGCCATGCACGGAAATTGAACTTGGCCTGTTATAACGTACAATCACTCATCGGTGAAGACAGGATATTAGAGCTGGAAAAGGAATTAGAAAATGTGAATTGGAATATCATCGGTTTGGCTGAAACAAGAAGAAGAAATGAATCACTTATAAGTTTATCAAGTGGAAATCTGCTGTACACCAATGGAAACAGTGAAAGGAGTGAAGGTGGAGTTGGGTTTCTGGTCCATAAAGATTTTAAAAACAACATTTTGGAATTCAAAAGTACATCACCAAGGGTGTCAAGACTGATACTCAAGATTTCTAAGAGGTACAAGCTAAAGATTATAATGATTTATGCACCAACATCGAGCCATGATGATGAAGAGGTTGAAGAAATGTACACTGAAATTGAGAGCCTTCTAGATGAGCAGAAAACCCACTACACTATTATTATGGGCGACTTCAATGCTAAGGTTGGAAAAAGGCAAAACAGCGCAGAAAGAGGAACTATAGGAAATTTTGGAATTGGTGAAAGAAATAAAAGAGGTGAAAGACTTGTGGAATTTGCAGAATCTCAAGGAATGTCAGTAATGAACACTTTTTTCAAGAAAAGGGTGAACAGAAAGTGGACATGGAAGAGTCCAAATGGATTAACAACTAATGAAATCGACTTCATCCTCACTAACAGAAGATATATTGTGAATGATGTTACCGTCCTGAATAAGGTAAATGTTGGAAGTGATCACAGAATGGTAAGATGTACACTTGATATAGATGTAGGAAAGGAAAGGAAAAAACTGACTCGAGTAAATAATACAAAGGTCTTTGAAATAACAGAGGAGGAGAAAAAGCAGTATGTACTGGAACTTAAGAAAAAGTTTGAACTTCTGCAGACTGCTCAGGACCAAGATATCGACGAGGAATATTACAACTTTCTGAAAGTGATAAAGCCCAAGAAACCTATAGGGAAACAGAAATCCAAAGAAGAAAAAATTAGTCAAGAAACACTTGTCATGATGAACCAAAGACGACAAATGAAGAGCAAGAAAAACACTGACAGGGAGAAAATTGAGTATACTGAGTTATGCAAAGCCATTAGAAAGAGACTCAGAGAGGACATAAGAAGATTTAACACAAGAAAAGTAGAACAAGCATTAAGGGAAAACAAAGGATTTAAATCAGCAGCCATGAGCAGTAATACAGAAAGACAAATGATACAGAAACTGAAGAATAGCGATGGTGTACTTATAAACAGCAGAGAAGGCATAATTCAAATAGCAGAAGACTACTACAGAGAATTATACAAGGAGCGAGGGAATGATACCAGCAGTGAGGAAGATGGATTGCAAAGTAGCAACACATACGACATACCCGATATTCTTCCTGATGAGGTAGAACATGCATTGAAGAAAATGAAGAATCGGAAAGCCCCGGGGGAAGATGAAGTTACTGTAGAGTTGTTAAAATTGGGAGGAAGAGACATAACACAAAAACTGGCAAGGCTCTTCACAAAGTGCATTAGAAAAGGTGTGATGCCTAAGCAGTGGAATAATGCAATCATAGTTTTGCTGCATAAGAAAGGAGATAAATCAGAAATTGGAAATTATAGACCAATTAGCTTGTTATCCCATATCTACAAGTTGTTCACAAGGGTCATTACTAACAGATTAGAAAGAATACTTGATGAGAATCAACCGAAAGAGCAAGCTGGCTTTAGGACAGGATTCTCAACTATGGATCACCTTCACGTAATATCACAGCTAATGGAGAAAGCAAATGAATATAAAACACCATTATGCCTGGCATTTGTGGATTATGAAAAGGCATTTGACTCCATACAGCATAAGGCAATGTTTCGGGCACTGGAAAGACAAGACATAGATACTCCATATATTATGATTTTGAAGAAAATATATGAGAGTGCGACATCCTTTATTAGACTAGACAAAGACAGTAGCAAATTTAAAATCGAGAAAGGAGTTCGACAAGGAGACACAATATCTCCGAAGCTGTTTACTGCTGCCCTTGAGGAAGCTTTCAGAAGATTAGACTGGTCGCAGAAAGGAGTCAATGTGAACGGAGAGTACCTAAACCATTTACGATTTGCAGATGACATTGTGGTCATAAGCCACGATCCCAAAGAATTAGAGGAAAATCTTAATCAGTTATGCACAGTTAGTAAGGATTTTGGACTAAAGATGAATATGGCTAAAACAAAAGTAATGATGAACAAGTATGCCACGGAAAGGGAAATAATGATTGAAGGAGCAGTAATTGAAAAGGTGGAGTCATATACTTATCTGGGACAAGTTATTAGTTGTAATAATGATAAATGGCTGGAAGTCATGAGAAGAATAAATTTTGGATGGATAGCATTCAGGAAAAATAGTCACATACTGGAGAGCAATATCCCAGTTTGTCTGAAACGTAAAATAATGAACCAATGTATACTCCCCACCATGACTTATGGAAGTGAAACTTGGGCACTCACCCAAAGAATGGAAGAGAAGCTGAGAACTACACAGTGAAGAATGGAACGAATCATATTGGGAATCAGACTGTTAGATAAGAAGAGAAACACATGGATTAGGCAGCAAACTCAAGTAAAGGACATTCTTATCAAAACTAAAGAACTAAAATGGTCTTGGGCAGGACACATAGCTCGAAGACATGATGACAGATGGACTAAGAAAATAACAGAATGGTACCCAAGAGGAGCTAGAAGAAAACCTGGAAGACAAAGGCGGTGATGGATAGATGAAATTCATGAGTTTTTGAGTAGTAAATGGATGGCCAGTGCTCAAAACAGAAGGAACTGGAAAGTTGCTGGAGAGGCCTTCATCCTGCAGTGGATTGAAAATGGCTGATGATGATGATGATGAGTTGAAGGAGTAATTGTCCCTTTCTTCCTTTTACGGCATTTCCTTCCTCTACCTCTCCTACTATCACCTTCCTACATCTCTTTTTCTTTCCTAAGTCTAATAGGGACAGTATGAGGATAACAGATATCTTTATCCCATACCATATTTCAAATGGTGCCGTCTGGAGGGCCTGATGGCCACTGAGTTTTCGAGAATAGGTAACAACAATCTTCTCTACTGGAGAAGCGTTGCCTATTCGAGGAATTTTTGAGTAGTGTGAGTTGAAGGAGTAACTGTCCCTTTCTTCCTTCTACGGCATTTCCTTCCTCTACCTCTTCTACTATCACCTTCCTAGGTCTTTTTTGCTTTCCTAAGTCTAATAGGGACAGTATAAGGATAACAGAGATTTTTATCCTATACCATATTTCAAATGGTGCCGTCTGGGTGGTGGTATCCGCTGAGAATAAATAACAGTAGTCTTCCTCCACTGGTGAAGTGTTATTTATTCGAGGTAGTACAATATCATCGCAACTCGTTGTGAAGGGATTTACAATGCCTTCACAACGATGCCAATTTAATTAATTAATCAATTTAACTACTTTGGTAGATGGCTATGTTAGAATGATGCTTTTGCACTAACCTACATGGAAGCTGATAGCGTAAGTAAATTCAAGGAGGAACTGGACAATCTTTTAGAGGGAACTAAGACAACTATTTATGTTACTCGCCAATGCAAGAGACTTCCGTATTTCTCTATTTAGAGCAGTACTGATGTAAGTAGCGTGGAAACGACACTAACAATATCTTTTTTTTTAAATTATTATTATTATTATTAGCCATATGGTGCAAGGAAGCCTGAGGCTTATGCTGCACCAGTCAAAAAAAAAAAAAAAATTCCCGAGTTACCCTGAGAGAGAGGAATCACCAAGAAAGAGAAGAATGATGATATCCGGCTCAGGACCCTGGGTGTGCCAAGCCCATACTCACCAGATGTGAGCCCCCGGGTATTGTTAACATTTATGTTTTCGGCAACTATTTATTTTATTACTTTTGATACTTGAATTGCATGTTTTATGGAAATTTATTAAAATATTCTTATAGGTTTAGACGGGCCGCAAAAAAAAAATTATAGGTGAACCGCATGTGGTCCGCGGGTGTTGCACATCACTGCTTTAATGAAACCACATATCATAACAAAAGAGAAAAGTGACTTTTCAAAGGATACATGCAGGGTTGGATTTAAACTTGTTGTGACCCTAAGCTATAACATTTATGAGGCCCTTCTCTCTTACATTTCAAAATATTAAAAAAGGATTTTTTAAGTTGGAGCAAGGCCCCTTGTAATGTGTGTCCATGAGCTGTTGCTTTTAGCTTATATATAAATACGGCCCTGGATACATGCCTTGCCTCAGTAAGTGAATATACACTGAGTGATCACTGAATTATGACCACTTACCTAATACTTCGTAGGTCCTCCTTTTCCTTCAGTACAGCAGCTATCCGATGTGGAATTGATTCAACAAGATGTCGGAAGCGTTTGGGAGGTATGGCCAACCAAGCTGTGTGTAATGCGTCTAGCAATGCAGGTATGGAGGTGATTGGTGTATCCAGACACTTGATATGCCTTTCCATAGTGTCCCATAAGTGCTCTATGGGATTGATATCGGAGGAGTTTGGAGGCCAATCGATATGCTGGAAATTAGAACTGTGTTCCTCAAACCATTACTGCACATCAAGTGCCTGATGGCTCAGCACATTGTCATCTTGGAAAACACCATCGCCATTCGGGAAAAAGTGTAACATAGTAGTATTATGAAAAAGTATATAGATAAAGTGTATCAATTACCGCAATCAGATCTCCTCGCAAGTGCCTAGTCACCAGCAATTTGCAGAATTCAAGTCATCAAAGTCCTTCCTAAAATGAAGCATCCAGAACTGTATACATTACTCCAGATGCTACCTAACTGTGGCTTTGTAAAAAGTCCATTAATGCCACATTCCTCCAGTTTATACAGCAGTCTTTTGTGTGTAAGAATATCAAAAGCTTTTCTGAAATCCAAGTATATGATATCAGAATTATTTTTTGCATCCAGTTCTTTGTTACTGCATCATAGTATCCATTCAGATAGACCAGACAATGGCGCCTCCGTAGCCAGAAGCAGCAGTGCGTAGCACACGCTTCTTGATCAGACCGAGGTTCGAGCCCATGACCACCAAATATGGAGGAGGCGGAAAATTCAGGAAATGACCACCGCATATCCCCGGAGCAATATGGCCCTAGTTGGTAATGCTCCTAAAAACCAAATAACAACATAGGCCAGACAAGACTGCTCCTTAACAAATCCATGATGTGAGTGCAGTATAATTGCATTCCTGTCTAGATCATCCTGCATTACTTCTTTAACTAGTGACTCCATGATTTTCCCTACAATGGATATTAAGCTAACAAGTCTGTAATTACCCATTTCAACTTTTGATCCCCTTTGTAAATTTGAGATACATTCAAATGTCTCCCTGAATCCAAGGATGCTCTCATAATTATGGCTAGGGGTTTGTTTACTTCCTTTGCTGACTCCCTTAATATAATTGGACAGATCCCATCCACCCCCAGGTGCCTTATTTATGTTTACCTTCAATAATTTCTCTTCCACTTTCCTTTCAGTTATCACAAAATCATTTAGCTCCCATTAGTTTGATAACCTTTTGGCATCCTGTTCCCTGAAGAACACTTTCAGTTGTAAAAGTAGATGCAAAATGCCCGTTCAATTTGTCAGCATCCTGAGCAGGGTCATCAAGAATTAAACCATTGAGATCAAGTACCCCAACACGATTTAACCCCTTCCTTTTACTGTTAATATAAGCATAGAAGTCTTTGCTGCTGTTCTTTGCATTTTTTCCAGACTCACAATTTGCCTTAGCTTTCCTAACCTCCTCTGTGACTTGATTACAGATTAGTTTATATCTGACACTGCAAAATCCAATCTCTTCTGTTAACAAGCAACCATGCTGGGAAAAATTCTACCCCATGAGCCTTGCACACTCTCCTGGGCTGAAACGATACCCAAGGCTCTCAACATATACTTTCATTGTGTCTGAGCAGGATTACAGACACTTTCAACTTTAATTCTTACTTGGAATGTTAATCCCTTTAGCTCATAATTTGTGTTAATTGGACCACTCATGAATTAAGAGTTAAAGGTATTAACATCCCCCAGTTCAGTGGAATGTTAATCCTTTCATTCATTCCACAATTCAGAATAAAGCTTTATCTTTATGATTGTGAAGCTATCACCATTTATTTATGTTAAGTATTGTTGAATAAATTAAAAAATATTCTGTTTTTTTATAAAATAATTAATTGTGATTTATATTTAAAATTCATTAAAAAATTGATGATCGATAATTACTAGTTATTTGTAATCCCCCCAGCCCAGGGTTTTTCATCCAGCAAAGCAGACAAATCGACCAGAGAACACACGCAATTTACAGACACAATACACATGGGTAGCTGAATTAACATTCTGGGTGACCCTAATAAATATATATATATATGTATATATATATTTTTAATAAGGGTTGAAGAGAGGGTTGAACTGATAAGTTAAAATGAAAGCCTATCAAAAAAATCCCACTCCTTTTGCTTGAAGCTGTCCCGAATTAGTGGCGTAGACTAAATTATCATCTTTCCACTAAAACGAAATTCTATTAAAAATCCTGCACTTCATTTGCTTGAATCCGTCCCAAATTGGTCTTGACTAACCTATCCTTTTTTCACTAAAATGAAAATATATTAAAAAACCCATACATCTTTCGCTTGAATCCGTCCCAAAGTGGCGTAAAAATCTAACTTTTTTTCACTAATCAAAAATGAAAGTCGATTAAAAATATGACCCTTGTTATAAGGGTTTTTTTCCCTTCTAATTGCAACTATCATTCTCAGTTCACGTGACCTTCGGTTCATCACATAGCCTTTCCCTGTAATTCGTCAAGTATCATGCACAAGGGAGGAGCAATCATGTCCTTCAGTTCCTAAGCCATGGACAGTGGCTAGCAATCATGCCCTTCACTTCGACAGAACCAATCATATCCTCCACTTCGACTGTTCGTTGGCCAAGGGTATCGGATACTAAATTTCAGCCTAATTAAACAATATATATATATATATATTTTTTTTTAAAACTATATATAAAACCTAAGCAGCAACCTACACGATCAAAGTCTTCTCGCTACTTTATTTATCACAATTAAAACCCAGCAATTCCACTTGGCACATTATGGCTGCTGTAAACACAAGGGCCACCAGCCACAGAGTAGTAACATCTTACTACTCTATGGCTGTAGCCCTTCTGGTAAAACCTTCACCAATAACAATAATTCCACTACCTTGCACTACACTACAATATTCACACCAAATTACTGATAGAAAAACTGATATGAATATTAAGTCATAACAAACAAATATCTAGCTAAATTTAAAAATAAGCTAATGAACATAACTAAGACTATTAAGCTATTTCTGGAACAAAAAAAATATAAAAAAAAAAAATAAAAAAATATAATATAAAATAATAATAACATTATTAGCCATATGGTGCAAGGAAGCCTGAGGCTTATGCTGCACCAGCCAAAAAAAAAAAAAAAAAATCCTGCATTACCCTGAGAGAGAGAGAGAGAGAGAGAGAGAGAGAGAGAGAGAGAGAGAGAGAGAGAGAGAGAGAAAAGTAGAAGGGAATCACCAAGAAAGCAAGAAAGAGAATAATGATGATATCCAGCTTAGGACCCTGGGCTTGCCAAGCCCATACTCACCAGATGTGAGCCCCCTGAGGTTAATATGTTAATTAAGTCAAAAAGAAGGCAATTGATCAACATTTCCTAATGTTGAAACATTAGGAAATGTTAATCGAACTCCATCTATCACAGTCTTACACATTGTAATTAGATCAACAGTATTCTCTTCTTTAATGAACTTTACTAAGTAAATATAAATGCACAAGGAATTTCACTAATGTTCAATAGTAAATTGAATGAACTTAAGAAAATGAATTACCTCTTCTATAAAATTGTTCATTTCACTTGCTTCAATGTTGTTCTTCTACTTGTTTTTTAGTCAATCAATGCACATATTAGGTTCATCCTCTGTCATGCATTATTTAAAAAAAAGTTGAAACTATCAATAATAACATTACTGTAAACTTCACATCTTTTACCTAATCCCAAATAAGCTCTTCACAAATAACATTGTGTACATTAGCTTACGAAAGTTTTTTACCCAGGTAAATTCATTTCATTGCTCCTTGATTCATTGTATTATAGTTTCCTTTTTTTTTTTTTTTTGCCCTGGTTTGTAAACCTTTAAACTCCAGAAACTCTTTATCAGTTATTTAAATCAGCTGTTTCTCTCTCAACACTTTCAAACTCATTTTGAATAAAAATAAATTCTAATAAAGATTTTATCAGTTTTATTGCATTCCATAAATTGTTTACTGGTGCTGCTATTAATTTGTTGCAAGAGTTTATTTCAAAAACTGCAAGCAAAGTAATCTCATAATTGTCAAAATTTTTAAATAGTTTTTGTGCTATTTTTTCTAGTTTTCTCATCATTGCTTATAATTATTTCTTTTAAACTTCTTAAAAAAAAAAGTAAACTGCAGCCATTATCAACCCACTGCAGGATGGAAGCCTCCTCAACAATTCATGCTGAGGGAAATGGACCATAATCGCTACGCTGGTCCAGTGCGGGTTGGTAGATCAGCCTTATTTAGCAGTAAGGGGCTTGAACCCCGGTCTACTCAAAGAGCGTGTGCTACTGCACTCCCGCTCCTGACCACTCGGCTACGGAGGCCTTCCATAATTTTCATTTAAAGCTAAAAGCGCATCAGCTTAGGCCACCCACCTATTATCACTTAATATCTTTATATAATGAGATTTGCTTTTTAAACAGTTGATGAAAACATCCTGTCGCCTCACGGAATTTGAAAACAATACATATAGGTTTTGCACAAAATAAAAATAATGTAATGCAAGATTCAGCAGAGAGTTCCCACTAAATTTAAAAAGTAGCTTGTACATGGTACATAAGTTGCAGTTGGATGCAATGTGTTTATTTTAGCCTGTAATCCAGAATATTTGCCAGCCATGTTAGCAGCACTATCATATGGCTGGCCCCTACAATATTTAATATCAATGGAAAACTTGTGTATGGTATTCAAAATGACATCTTTTAAATATTCAGAATTGTTTGTTGATCGGAATAAAATCCATAAACCTTTTACAAACATTACCTTCTCAATTTATTATATATATATTTATTATATATATATATATATATAATATTATCATATTATGCCTTGCACATTTAATCTTCAAATACTTCTCAATTTATGTAACTCAGAATAAATGTTAGTTGAACACGAGTAAAGTCACGAGTTGAATCCACAATTACAGAAAAATACATGGTTTCTTTGATTTTGGAAATGATTTTATCTTTAACTTCATTTGCCCTTATACGAATTAATTTGTCACAAATTGTATGTGATAGGTAGCTAATATTTCCTTGACGGGGATTAGCAAATCTTTCTAGGCGTGTTTTAAGTAAAGTATTGAATTTTTCCAGATATTCTATAGAACTCAAAAAATTTCTTTCTATTAGAAATTGATTGTTCTCTATGATCTCTAAAAGCAATACTTAATGTTGATAACAGTTTCAACAATTCTCTTCAAAACTTGTCGCAATAATTAGTCTCAGTTTCTATTTACTTAGCCGAATTCACTGTATTTACTTAGCTGAAGCACTGTATCAATACAACCAAATACAGAAGTTGTCTTTCGGAAAACACACATTGATGTAATATGACCCTGAGAATATTCATGTTCTTTTAATATATTATTTATATTATTCAAATCATTACACACAGTAGACAGTTTTGTTGGCAATTTAGAAAATAATTTGCAAATGTAACAATAGTGTCACTTACTGGTTTCAGAAAATATGAGCCATCTCCTTTTTTTTTTTTTTTTTTTTTTTCTGGCAGAAAAAATATGTGAATCTTGTAAATTCCTGCAATAAACTCTTTTCCTTTTTGCATAATTCAATTTTCAATTTAGTAATGTCTCCTACATTTGTAGGTGCATTTATTAAATAATAATTAATGGAATTATAACTTAAAGGTTTTTGTCCATAATACAGTATCATTCAGATAATTTATTAAACTTATTTGCTTCATTATCAACATTATCAGTTACATCTTCTGAATTTAAGTGTTTAATTCCAGTTCTTTCTATACTTTCCATCAACTCTACTTTACTGTTAGCATTAGTAGAAGTATAACGATGCAAGAAAGCAAGCTTATGCAGCACAGCCAAAACAAAAAAAAAAAAACGCTCTCATAATTATGGCTAAGGGTTTGCTTACTTCCTTTGCTGCCTTCTTTAATATAACTGGATAGATCCCATCCACCCTGGGTGCCTTTTTTTTTTTTTTATGTTTATCTTCAACAATTTCTCCTCCACTTTCCTCTCAGTTATTACAAAATCATCTAGTTCACTGCCAGAGTTTAATTGACATCTGGCATTCCCCTCGCTGAATAACTCCTCATGTGTGAATGTAGATGCAAAATATTCATTTAGTTTGTTAGCCACCTGAGCAGGATCATCAACAGTTGAACCATCAATATCCAGTGGACCAATCTGATTCATCCCTTTCCTTCTAGAGTTTACATAGGTAAAGAACTCTTTGCTGTTTTTCTTTGCATCCTTTGCCAAAGATTTCTCATAATCTGCCCTTGCCTGCCTAATCTCCTGCGCCTCCGTAGCCAGGTGGGAAGGAGGAGCAGCAGTGCATAATACACTCTTCTTGATTAGACCGGGGTTCGAGCCCGTCACCACCAAATACGGAGGATGCGGAAAGGTCAGGGAATGACCACCGCATATTCTCGAGCAATATGGCCTTAGTTGCTAATGCTCCAAATAACAAACAAACAAGCCTAATCTCCTTTGTGACTTGGTTACAGACCAGCTTATATCTATCATAGGCTTCCATGTCACCCATAAATTTATATGCATCCCATGCATTTTTCATCTCATTGTCTCATGTCTCATTAGTTCATCTGATATCCATTTAGGCCTAATCTTTGAACAATATTTCTTAGTTGGTATGTAAAGCCTAGTAGCTTCCAAGATTAATTCTTTGAATGCCTCCCATTTTGATTTGCTGTTGGTAACATCATCAGTTGGTCCCACCGTATAGAATTTAAATACTGTCTCAGACCACCGTAGTCACCTTCACGAAAGCAAAAACCCTTCCCTTTACCCCTGACGGTAGTTACCTCTTTGAGTAAATTCCACTTCAGCACACTGTGATTACTGCCAACTAGTGGTTTCTTTATCTGCAGATTCTTAATGCATGAGAATCACTACTGATAATCAGATCAAGAGTATTACTCCCTCTAGTTGCCTCCCGAACATGCTGATGCAGAAAACAATCATCCAATAAATACACAAAATCCTTGCTAGTGTGTGTGTGTGTGTGTGTGTGTGTGTGTGTGTGTGTGTGTGTGTGTGTGTGTGAGTGCCCAACCCACAAATTCCAGTCAATACCTGGGAAATTAAAATCCCCCATTATAACTCTCTCTGATTTACTGGCCCACTCTATTTCCCTGTACAGTTTTTTATTATACTCATCAGGGTCATTAGGCCTATAACACACTCCTACTCTCAATTTTGATCTCCCAGTGCTTATGTCACACCAAACTGACTCGGCACTGCACTGTCCAGCGACTGTTTGTTTTACCCTTCTGTTCTTTGATTTTTACTTCTGTTTCTTCAGATGTACCTATTTTTGTTATGGAGCTGGATGGTTTTAAACATGCAGTTATTGAATTTTTTTGCTTCTCTGCAAATTTTTCCTTCTCTCTCTGCCATTTTCATTTCTGTGCTCCTGAATCAAATGATCACTTCGTTTTCTATATAGATATATCAATAATATAAATGAATGTAATAAAAATGTTAAAAAATAAATCAAAGTGTTTGAAATATTCAAATACAAAATATATGTAGGTACTTGGATTCTTTATATTTTAAGAGTTTAATAAATAGCATATTGGTTTTATTTTATAGTACACAAATTGTGTATTGTGTAATACAATATCAGAAGTACTGCTAGATGCAGTAAGTGTAGACCATGACTTGTCCCTCTCCTGTATAAACATTGAAACAATATGGCTGTTCTAGTAGTGCTAGTTGCTGAAGTGCGAACTGTAATTGCATACTAGTGGGAAATTCAAATGATTGCCAAATGTGATAAGTTATTACTTGATGATTTTAGAAATATGTTCACAGCTTATAGACTACTCATGCTAATTTTATTATCATGTTTCATTTTGAGGCCCTAGTTGGCCTACGCATGTGCCTAGTGCACCTAGTGGGTAATCTGCCTCTGATTAGTTGATATATTTTTCTGGGATTATGGCTACCCATAAGCAATACCTTGCATTTGTTAAGGTTAAACTTTAATTGCCACCTCTCAGCCCATTGCCTAATTTTTCTAGATCTTGTGGCAGCAGCAAACCCTGATTGCTGTCATTAACCACCCTGCCAATCTTTGTATTATCTGAAAGCCTAATGTACCATTATCAGTATCAATAAATAGTATAAACAACAATGGGCTTAGTACTGAAACTTGGAGACTCCACTGATAACATTAGTTCAACAATAGTAGTACCCATTAATAACCACTTTCTGTCTTCTCCCACTCAACAGTTGCTTTATCTAGTCTTTAATGCCATGATAGGCTATTGTGCTGTATTTAATCACATTACAATAAAGATTTATTTATTATGTATAAGTGGGGCATGGCTTGTCATAGCCAAAACACATAAGAAAGGATAGGTTAGTCCTAACTAGTGTCCATCACTAGTTAGGACTGACACTATTTCCTTAACTGATTATTTCAATAATCGAATGATTGTCATAATTGAATATTTTGATCATCAAAATAGTGGATTATGAAATAGAAAAATGATATGCCAGTGGACAGAACTGAACTAATGTTATCAAAACTAAACCTTAAGAAAAAACTATGATTTGATTATGCCCATCACTAGCCCAAACTCCCCTATGGGCTGGCCATGATCCAGGTGGTTAGCATGCCCGTTTGTGTGTGTGACTACAAATAAGAGTTGTAGGTTTGAGCTCATAACCTGACACAAAAAATCTGGCTGTCCTCAGTAATTAATTCATTATATATATATGCAATCAAAATGAATATGTAAACTCTTCTTCATATCAAGAATAAGTAGAAATTGATTTATTTATTTATATTTAATTAATATTAAAATTAATTAATGAAATTATTATAAAGCACTTTAAGGGCTTAAGCTCAGGCTGGGAAAGAATTAGACAATGTACAAGTTTGTGCAAATGCAGCATATCAGTACGCAGCAATTCTAAAAAGAATTGCTGCATACAGAATTGCTAAAAACGGAATTGTTTTAATTATATCTCATTGTGAATACCTTCATGAGTTGCCATGATATTGCACTACTTCGAATAAGTAACTTTTCACCAATGGAGAAGTCTATTGATGAATTTGAGGTATTGCTCAAAGCATCAAAGGCGTATATTGTTGGGATATCAGAGACGTGGTGTCACACAGATTTAAGGAATGCAGAGCTGGAATTTGGGGAGTACGTCTACAGAAAGGATAGACAGGATAGGAAGGGAGGAGGGTAATGCTCTTAGTTAAGAAACACATAAAATCCAAGGAAGTGAAGCCAGTCAACATCACTGGACAGTGCAGTGTCGAGTCAGTTTGGTGTGACATAAGCATTGGAAGATCAAAATTGAGAGTAGGAGTGTGCTTGGCTGAAACAACAAGAAGAAATGAATCACTTATAAGTTTATCAAGTGGAAATCTGCTGTACACCAATGGAAATAGTGAAAGGAGTGAAGGAGGAGTTGGGTTTCTGGTCCATAAAGATTTTAAAAACAACTTTTGGAATTCAAAAGTACATCACCAAGGGTGTCAAGACTAATACTCAAGATTTCTAAGAGGTACAAGCTAAAGATTATAATGATTTATGCACCAACATTGAGCCATGATGATGAAGAGGTTGAAGAAATGTACACCGAAATTGAGAGTCTTCTAGATGAGCAGAAAACCCACTACACTATTATTATGGGAGACTTCAATGCTAAGGTTGGAAAAAGACAAAACAGCGCAGAAAGGGGAACTATAGGAAATTTTGGAATTGGTGAAAGAAATGAAAGAGGTGAAAGACCTGTGAAAGACTCTTCGGTTCATCATGACAAGTGTTTCTTGACTAATTTTTTCTTCTTTGGATTTCTTTTTCCCTATAGGTTTTTTGGTCTTTATCACTTTCAGAAAGTTGTAATGTTCCTCGTTGATATCTTGGTCCTGAGCAGTCTGCAGAAGACGACAAATGAAAAGCAAGAAAAACACTGACAGGGAGAAAATTGAGTATACTGAGTTATGCAAAGCCATTAGAAAGAGACTCACAGAGGACATAAGAAAATTTAACACAAGAAAAGTAGAACAAGCATTAAGGGAAAAACAAAGGATTTAAATCAACAGCCATGAGCAGTAATACAGAAAGACAAATGATACTGAAACTGAAGAATAGAGATGGCGTACTTATAAACAGCAGAGAAGGCATAATTCAAATAGCAGAAGACTACTACTATAGAGAATTATACAAGGAGCAGGGGAATGATGCCAGCAGTGGGGAAGATGGATTGCAAAGTAGCAACACATACGATATTCTTCCTGATGAGGTAAAACATGCATTGAAGAAAATGAAGGATCAGAAAGCCCCGGGGGAAGATGAAGTTACTGTAGAGTTGTTAAAATTGGGAGGAAGAGACATAACACAAAAACTGGCAAGGCTCTTCACAAAGTGCATTAGAAAAGGTGTGACGCTTAAGCAGTGGAATAATGCAATCATAGTTTTGCTGCATAAGAAAGGAGTTAAATCAGAAATTGGAAATAAATAGACCAATTAGCTTGTTATCCTACATCTACAAGTTGTTCACAAGGATCATTACTAACAGATTAGAAAGAATACTTGATGAGAATCAACCAAAAGAGCAAGCTGACTTTAGGACAGGATTCTCAACTATGGATCACCTTCACGTAATATCACAGCTAATGGAGAAAGCAAATGAATATAAAACACCATTATGCCTGGCATTTGTGGATTATGAAAAGGCATTTGACTCCATACCGCATAAGGCAATGTTTCGGGCACTGGAAAGACAAGGCATCGATACCCCATATATTATGATTTTGAAGAAAATATATGCGAGTGCTACCTCCTTTATTAGACTAAATGAGACTTTATTAGACAAAAACAGTAGGAAATTTAAAATTGAGAAAGGAGTTCGACAAGGAGACACAATATCTCCGAAGCTGTTTACTACTGCCCTTGAGGAAGTTTTCAGAAGATTAGACTGGTCGCAGAAAGGAGTCAATGTGAACGGAGAGTACCTAAACCATTTATGATTTGCAGATGACATTGTGGTCATAAGCCACGATCCCAAAGAATTAGAGGAAAATCTTAATCAGTTATGCACAGTTAGTAAGGATTTTGGACTAAAGATGAATATGGCTAAAACAAAAGTAATGATGAACAAGTATGCCACAGAAAGGGAAATAATGATTGAAGGAGCAGTAATTGAAAAGGTGGAGTCATATACTTATCTGGGACAAGTTATTAGCTGTAATAATGATAAATGGCTGGAAGTCAAGAGAAGAATAAATTTTGGATGGATAGCATTCAGGAAATATAGTCACATACTGAAGAGCAATATCCCAGTTTGTCTGAAATGTAAAATAATGAATCAATGTATACTCCCCACCATGACTTATGGAAGTGAAACTTGGGCACTCACCAAAAGAATGGAAGAGAAGCTGAGAACTACACACAGCGAAGAATGGAACAAATTATATTGGGAATCAGACTGTTAGATAAGAAGAGAAACACATGGATTAGGCAGCAAACTCAAGTAAAGGACATTCTTATCAAAACTAAAGAACTAAAATGGTCTTGGGCAGGACACATAGCTCGAAGACATGATGACAGATGGACTAAGAAAATAACAGAATGTATCCTAGAGGAGCTAGAAGAAAACCTGGAAGACAAAGGCTTCCAGGGTAGTAAATGGATGGCCAGTGCTCAAAACAGAAGGAACTGGAAAGTTGCCGGAGAGGCCTTCATCCTGCAGTGGATTGAAAATGGCTGATGATGATGATGATGATAGGCCTAATGACTCTGATGAGTATAATAAGAAACTGTACAGCAAAATTGAGTGGGACAGTAAATCAGAGAGTCTTATAATGGGGGATTTTAATTTTCCAGATATTGACTGGAATTTGTGGGTTGGTCACTCACACACTAGCAAGGCTTTTGGGGATTTATTGGATGATTGTTTTCTAAATCAGCATGTTAGGGAGGCAACTAGAGGGAGTAATACTCTTGATTTGATTATCAGTAGTGATTCTTCATGCATTAAGAATCTGCAGATAGATGAACCACTAGGTGGCAGTGATCACAGTGTGCTGAAGTGGGATTTACTCAAAGAGGTAACTACCATCAGGGGTAAAGGGAAGGATTATTGCTTTCGTAAAGGCGACTACGATGGTCTGAGACAGTATTTAAATTCTATACAGTGGACCAACTGATGATGTTACCAACAGCAAATTCAAAGTGGGAAGCATTCAAAGAACTTATTATTATTATTATTAAATCAGTTTATTTCCCAAAAAACCTTGAGTCACCCTGGGACGGCTCTGTGCCAGAAGGGTGTAAATATTTACAGACTAAGGTGCGAGGAACACGTACAATAGACAAGAGTACATGCGTGCTCGACCTGAGATATTTACAGGATTAAACATACAAAAATATACAAAATAAACAGTAATATACAAAATATAAAAAAAAAAAAAAAAAAAGAGTCAGTCATGTCCAGGAGCAGGTGAGTATTATAAGTTCATAATCTGGTAGCAGTTCTTGAGGATTTCCTTCCTGTAGGACTTGTCTTCACAGAACCTATCAGGGTGGATCCTAAATTTATTGAAGATCCGAAGACAATTGGCTGGAAACATGTTCCTGAGGGAATCAATGTTTGACAGCGTAAGGCGTAGAGGGAGAGAGGAGTCTGGGTGCTCCCCTCTTGCCCTCCTCAGGCCAGAGATTAATGTGGATACCGATGGAGCATCAATTCGTCTTGTTATAAGCCGTGCAAGTGTGAAGACATTTTTTGTCATGGTGATATGTCTCCAGGGAGTGGTTCCCAGATTTGCTTGTAGGATAGATCTGGAGATAGTTAGGGGGTGGCCTACCACCCTGTTCATCCATCTAAGCAACCAGTACTCTAAACTTAGATACTTCTGACGGTATGAGGCAGGGGCAGATGACCAAATTTCTGAAGCATAGAGGAATCGGCGTAATACACCTCAGGATGTGCCGAACAAGCAGCGCTGGCTGATGCACATGAACGAGCTCTTGACGCACTGCCCAAAGAGCAGCGTACGTCTTCTGCCTCATCCTGGCAAAGTGAGGCTGAAATGTGAGCCCAACGTCCCAGGTGAGGCCAAGATCAGTATGAGAGGTCACCTTTTGCACCGGTTCCCCACTAACAAAGATTTGGATATCATTTTTGACTTTCTTCTTGGTTATCGTCAGTTGCGCTGATTTGGAAGAGCTCAGATGCAGCCCAATTGTGGCAAGATAACTTTCCAAGCTTAATATCTGCCTAGAAGCTTGTTCGTTGATATGATGAATCTGATGACTATGATCTGAGCTCACGTAGAACTTCAGATCGTTGGCATAAGAGACAAAGTTCGGATTCTGAGCAAGGAAAGGCTCCAAAACTGCTGCAAACAGGATAGCTGACAGTACACTTCCTTATGGAATGCCTCTTGAGACGTCAATAGTTACTTGAAAGTCATTGTGGGTCACAGACAGATGTCTAGGAAGCTACTAGGCTTTACATACCAACTAAGAAATACTGTTCAAGGTTTAGGCCTAAATGGATGTCAGATGAACTAATGAGATATATGGCAGAGAAGAAAAATGCATGGGATACATATAAATTAACACGTGACACAGAAGCCTATGATAGATATAAGTTGATCTGTAACCAAGTTACAAAGGAGGTTAGGCAGGCGAAGGCAGATTACGAGAAATCTTTGGCAAGGGATGCAAAGAAAAACAGCAAAGAGTTCTTTACTTATGTAAACTCTAGAAGGAAGGGGATGAATCAGATTGGTCCACTTGATATCGATGGTTCAACTGTTGATGATCCTGCTCAGGTAGCTAACAAACTAAATGAATATTTTGCATCGACATTCACACATGAGGAGTTATTCAGCGAGGGGAATGCCAGAGGTGTATTCAAATCTGGCAGGAATCTAGATAATCTTGTAATAACTGAGAGTAAAGTGGAGGAGAAATTGTTGAAGATAAACACAAGAAAGGCACCTGGGGTGGATGGGATCTATCCAGTTATATTAAAAGAGGCAGCAACTGAAGTAAGCAAACCCTTTGCCATAATTATGAGAGCTTCCTTGGACTCAGAAGAGGTACCCATAGACTGGAGATGTGCAAATGTGACCCCAATTCACAAAGAAGGATCAAAGGCTGACACAAGTTTGAATATTTGAATACAACTGCTGTCTTTTACTTGTGTTTCCAACTAATAGTGTACAGTTTTAATAGATGGCTGTAGGAAAACAGCTTTAAAAATCAAAGGAGGAGATTACACCTGTTTGCCAATGTTGTCCAATTTGATTTTAAAAAACAGAAATTCTCTGTAATTCAGATTTAGAAACTGATGAAACTGAATTAAATGATTAATAAATAGAGAAGTTATTACTGCGGTAAAGAATAATAATGGTTGTTTTTTTTTTTTTTCCCTTCTTTTAATTTGTGTGATCTGATCTGATTTTTGGCAATAATTTCACTCTAATGTTGGACAATCAGGTCAAAATAAGGAAAAGTAATATTTAAAAGGATTTATGTAGAAATGTTTTAATTTTTAAATTTCTAAAAAAATCTATGGAAAGATTTGCTCCGTCGAGTCTGTTGCTGCACAAACTTCAATACCGTAAACCCATACATATCTGGCAAACAAGTATGGGTTTACAGACATGTCAGAAATGCATTAATTAAAGTATGTAGTGCATACTTTTTTTTTTTTTTTTTTTTTTATTAAATAATAAAATGTTAATCTTCTATCAAATTTTCCCAATGAAATGAAACTTTGGAGAGCTTAGATGGCATGTATTATATTTCCTTCAGACATTGTGTCCATATTTAACGTATGGACACCTTAACATTTACTAACAGCATAGCACAGTTGCTGCTACATCCAGCATCTGTTACTGCTACATCCCACAATTAGATATTCAAATCTTATTAACTGCTTTATGGCTAACTGCTAAGAAGCAATGAAGTAGATTTGAATCACCATTATTAATGATTAAACTTTTGTCAAAGCATTACTAATGCTTCAACAAAAAATTGATTTTTTTAAACTGCTGTAATACATAAAATTAATGAAGTCTGAAGTACAATGCATATAATAAACTAAAACTAATGTTTAGTTCCATTATTGAAAATCTCATTCACCTTTGGTGACATCTTGTAACCAATAACAACTTCATAATCAATTTTTTGCTTTTGGTAAAATTAAAGACTTGACTGTTAAGGAGCACAATCAGAAAGTTGTTGTTGTTTGGTTATTAGGAGCATTAGCAACTAAGGCCATATTGCTCTGGGAATATGCGGTGGTCATTCCTTGACATTTCCGCATCCTCTGTATTTGGTGGTCACGGGCTCGAACCCCGGTCTAATCAAGAAGCGTGTGCTATGCACTGCTGCTCCTCCCCACTTGGCTACGGAGGCGCCCAATCAGAAAGGCTCCAGATGGAAAATATAAAGTGGAATGAAATGGATATTATTCATCCTACTATGCAAAACATCTTTTTGGCTATCGTGACTAAAATTTTCTAAAATTTAGTAATAAAAATATTTAAAAAAAAAATTACTTCTAATTAAATATTAAACACACAAAGCTTATAGACCTGTGAGTTTAACTTCTGTTCCAGGAAAATTAACGGAGGCACTGGTTAAAGAAGCACTGCAGGATCATCTAGACAAAACTTCAGTTATAGCTCAGACACAGCATGGTTTTGTTAAGGGAAAGTCTTGCCTGACCAATTTGATTGGATACTATGATGCAGTCACTAAAGAACTGGATGCAGGGAATAACTTTGATATTATATACTTGGATCTAAGAAAGGTTTTTGATACTGCTGCACAAATTGGAGCAGTGTGGCATTGGAGGCAAATTGCTGTGATGGATAAAAGGGTGGTTAAGGGGAAGAAGAAGAGTGTGGTAATCAATGGACACTGCTCATCATGGACTAATGTTATTAGTGGAGTTGCTCAGGGTTCAGTGTTGGGTCCATTATTGTTTTCTGTATTTATAAATAATATTGATGATTGTATATCAAGCTTAATGTCCAAGTTTGCAGACAATACAAAAGTTGGCAGGGTTGTTAAGGACACTACTGATGTTATGCTGCTGCAACAGGATCTGGAAAGGTTGAGTAGATGGGCTGAGAGGTGGCAAATGAAATTTTAACATTGACAAATGTAAAGTATTACATATGGGAAACAGCAACCCCAGAGCAATGTGTTGTACTACACTGACAGTGGTAGAGAATGAAAAGGACCTGGGGGTAATTGTGCAGGCAGATATGAAGTTCTGAGCAGTGCAGATGGGCTGCAAGAGTAGCTCATGGTGTCTTATCAATGATATACAGGAATTTTCTAGTAGGGATAAGGAGGTGATTATTCCCTTGTATAAGGCAATGATCAGGCCACACCTTGAGTATACAGTTCTGGAGGCCTCATTTCAAGAAGGATGTAGAGCTGCTGGAATGAGTACAGAGAAGGGCAAAAAAGATTAGTGAATGGAACAAAGAGTTGCTCTTACAAAGAAAGGCTTAAGTTTTGCAAATTACAGTGTGTGAAGATTAGGCACCGGCGAGGTGATCTGATAGAGGTGTATAAAGCCTTGAATGGTTTGAGCATGCTCAATGCTTATGGGATTCTGCCTCTTGCTCAGAATAATCACCTGAGAGGGCATAAATAAAATTGAGTAGATGTAGGATAGATGTGCGGAAATTTGCCTTGAGCCAGCGGGTAGTTGGTTGGTGGAAGAGAGACTTCCATCCCTTGTTGTGGAAGTTGATAGCCTGAATAAATTTAAGGCTCAGCTGGACAGGTATTTTGAACGAACAGAGGGGTGAAGTGGAAGTTTTTTTTTTTTTCTGGCTGATTCTGCATAAGCTTGCTTTCTTGCATTATATGCCTCTACTAATGCTATTCTTGGCAGATACCACCACTCAGACGGCACTGTTTCAGGGCTATTTTGTATATGTGTGGGATAATAACTCTACTATCCACTTGTCCCTATTACACTTAGAAAAGCAAAAAAAGTAGAGGGAAAGTAATAGTAGGAGTGGAAGAGGAAAAGAAATAGTGCAGAAGAATGAATGGAACAATAACTCCTTCAACTCACACCACTGAAAAACTCCTTGAATAGGCAACGCTTAAGTAGAGCAGACTGTTGTTATCTATTCTTGGAAACTCCGGGCAGCATCGGGCTCCCCTAAATTTGGCTCTTCTTCGGTGGGTGGGTAGGTAGGTAGGTGATGCAATGAAGACAAAACAGTTATGAAGTATAACTCCACAATATGAGAGATGCCTGATGGTGTATAAAGTGAATTAGACTAAAGTACTTTAAGGGCTTAAGCCTCAGGCTGCGAAAGAATTAGACAACGTACAAGTTGGTGCAAATGCAGCATATCAGTATGCAGCAATTCTAAAAAGAGCTAAAAACAGCATTGTTTTAATTATATCTCATATTGTGAATGCCTTCACGAGTTGCCATGATATTGCACTACTTTGAATAAGTAACACTTCACCAATAGAGAAGACTATTGTTACTTATTCTCAGCAGATACCCCACCCAGATGGCACCATTTCAGGATTATTTACCTACCCACCCACCGAAGAAGGGCCAAATAGCTCTGAAATGGTACTGTCTGGATGGTGGAGGTATCTGCTGAGAATAAGTAAAAATAGTCTTCTCCATTGGTGAAGCGTTAGTTATTCGAAGTAGTGCAATATCATGGCAACTTGTTGTGAAGTTATTCACAATATGAGATATAATTAAAACGATTTTGTTTTCAGCTCTTTTTAGAATTGTTGCATACTTATATGCTGCATTTGCACAACTTGTGTGTTGAAAATTATTATTTAATTATGTGCCTATTAACCCAGGACCGTTCATGATCAAGATACAGGGGGACTTCAAGGGTGAAAACAATTACTTACGGAGTAATAAATTGTTTGGCAATAAAAGGGGTATATTTTTTAAATTTATACACAGATGTATGTAACTCTAGAAACAGTCGTGATTTGGTGATATTATTTGCATTATTTTATTTTATTTTTTTTTTTTGTCCTTGCCCTTTTCCTATTTTATATATGAGGTCAGCGGTTTTTTTTAGTGTTTTGGCATGAAATTTTTACGGCCGGATGCCCTTCCTGATGCCAATCCTCACCCTTTATCTGGGCTGGGGATATGCGTTGGTCATTCCTTGACCTTCTGCATCCTCCGTATTTGGTAGTCACTGGTTTGAACCCTGGTCTAATCAAGAAGTGCGTGCTATGTACTGCTACTCCTGCCCACCTGGCTATGGAGGCGCCATATTATTTGCGTTAATAATTGTTTAAATTCTGCTTGCTGCAAAAATAAAAATATCATAACTGCAATTTTTTTTGTTATGAATTTAAAAAATCCACAATTTCATATATACTAAACTTAATACAATCACACTTTGTATGTAAAGTACGTATTGGAAGAAAGGATAGACAGAACAGGAAGGGAGGAGGGGCTATGCCGTTAGTTAAGAAACACACAAAATCTAAGGAAGTGCATCCAGTTGACATTGGTGGGCAATGCAATGTTGAAACAGTGTGGTGTGACATAAGCACTGGGAAAGGGAAAATGAGGGTTATAGGCTTAATGAATCTGATGAGTGTAATGAACAGTTGTGCAGAGAAATAGTGGGCCAGTAAATCAGAAAGTCCTATAATGGGAGATTTTAACTTTCCAGATATTGACTGGAACTTGTGGATTGGTCACTCGCACACTAGCAAGGTTTTTGTGGATTTATTGGATGACTGTTTTCTACAGCAACATGTTCAAGAAGCAACCAGAGGGAGTAATATTCTAGTTCTGATTATCAGCAGTGATTATTCATGCATCAAGAATCTGCGGATAAAGGAACCACTAGGTGACAATGATCGCATTGTACTGATGTGGGATTTACTTAAAGATGTAACTACCATCAGGGGTAAGGGGAAGAGTTTTTGCTTTCGTAAAGGTAACTACAGTGGTCTCAGAGAGTTTTTTAATTCTATACAGTGGGATAAACTGATGATGTTACCAATAGTAATTCTAAATGGAAAGCCTTTAGGGACTTAATCTTGGAGGATACTAGGCTTTTCGTATACAAACTAAGAAATACCGTTCAAGGTTTAGGCCTAAATGGATATCAGATGAAATAATGTGACTCGTGGCAGAGAAGAATAAATGGATGGGATGCATATAAATTGTCAGGCGACACGGAGACCTATGGCAGATATAAGCTAGTCTGTAATCAAGTCACAAAGGAGGTTAGGCAGGCTAAGGCAGAATACGAGAAATTTTTGGCAAAGGATGCAAAAAAAAAAAAAAAAAACAGCACAGAGTTCTTTTCTTATATAAACTTTAGAAGGAAAGGGATGAATCAGATTGGTCCACTTAACATAGATGGTTTGACTATTGATGATCATACTCAGGTAGCTGATAAACTGAATGAGTATTCTGCATATACATTCACACATAAGGAGTCATTCCAGGAGGAGAATGCCAGAAGTTTATCAAACTCTAACAGAGAGCTAAGTGATTTTGTAATAACTGAAAGCAAAGTGGAGGAGAAATTGTTGAACTTAAACAAAGGAAGGCACTTATGGTGGAGGGAATCTATCCAGTTATATTAAAGGCTGCATCAAAGGAAGCAAATCCTTAGCCATAATTATGAAAGCTTCCTTGGACTTCATATCTGCCTGCACAACCACCCCCAAGTCCCTTTCATTCTCTACCACTGTCTGTGGTACTACACTGACACTTCATATCTGCCTGCACAACCACCCCCAAGTCCCTTTCATTCTCTACCACTGTCTGTGGTACTACACTGACAGTGGCAGAGAATGAAAGGGACCTGGGGGTGGTTGTGCAGGCAGATATGAAGTTCTCTGAGCAGTACAGATGGGCTGCAAGAGTAGCTCATGGTTTATTGTCAATGATATATAGGAATTTTTCTAGCAGGGATAAGGAGGTGATTATTCCCTTGTATAAGGCAATGGTCAGGCCACACCTAGAGTACTGTATACAGGTCTGGAGGCCTCATTTCAAGAAGGATGTAGAGCTGCTGGAACGAGTACAGAGAAGGGCAACAAGATTAGTGAATGGAACAAAGGGGTGCTCTTACGAAGAAAGGCTTAAGTTTTGCAAATTACAGTGTCTGGAGACTAGGCACCAGCGAGGTGATCTGATAGAGGTGTATAAAGCCTTGAATGGTTTGAGCATGCTCAATGAGATGGTATTCTTCCTCTCGCTCAGAATATTTGACACAGGGTAGGTCCTCATGAACTGAGATGTGCAAATGTGTCCCCAATACAAAAGAGGGGATCAAAGGGTGACACGGATAATTACAGACCTGTTAGTCTAAGGTCTTTTCCCTGGTAACCAGAATGATGATTACCAGGGAAAATAAGGGAGTCACAGGTTAAGGAAGTGATGCAGAATCTTCTAGACAAGACTGCAGTTATAGTTCAGACACAGCATGGGTTTGTTAAGGGGAAGTCTTGTCCGACAAATTTGACTGGATACTATGATGTGGTCACAAAGGAATTGGATGCAAAGAATAATTTTGATATCATATACTTGGATTTAGGAAAGCTTTTGATTCTATGGCACATGGAAGACTACTGTACAAATTGGAGCAGTATGGCATTAAGGGCAAGTTGCTACAATAGATAAAAGGATGGTTGAATGGTAGAAGACAGAGAGTGGTTATCAATGGACACTGCTCTTCATGGACTAATGTTATTAGTGGAGTCCCCCAAGGTTTGGTGTTGGGCCCATTGTTGTTTTCGGTATTTATCAATGATATTGATGAAGGTATATCAGGGTCTCCAAAGTTTGCAGACGATAAAGGTTAGCAGGGTTGTTAATGACAGTAATGATAGTGCACTACTGCAACAGGATGTGGAAAAGTTGAGCAGATGGGCTGAGAGGTGACAAATGAAGTTTAACATTGACAAATGTAAAGTACTACATATGGGTAGCAGTAACCCCAGAGTAATGTATCAACTGGGTGGTATTACACTCAGTGGAGTAGAGAATCAAAAGAACCTGGGGGTAATTGTGCAGTCAGATATGAAGTTTTCTGAGCAGTGCGAAAAGGCTACAAGAGTAGCTCATAGTGTCTTGTCAATGAAATACAGGAATTTTGCTAGCAGGGATAAGGGGGATGATTGTCTCCTTGTATAAGGCAATGGTCAGGCCACACCTTGAGTATTTTATACAAGTCTGGAGGCCTCATTTTAAGAAAGATGTAGAGCTGCTGTAACGAGTACAGAGAAGGGCGACGAGATTGGTGAGTGGAACAAAGTGTTGGCGTTACCAAGAAAGTTCTGCAACAAATTGCAGCTTCTGGAGACTAGGCACCTGCGAGGTGATCTAATTGAGATGTATAAGGTCTTGAATGGATTGAGTAAGCTCATGGGATTCTTCCTCTTGCTCAGATTACTCACCAGAGGGGGCATAAATTCAAATTGAGGAAAGACAATTGATGTGTTGAAATTCACCTTTAGCCAGTGGGTGGTTGATAGTTGGAACAAATTTCCATTTGTTGTAATGGAGGTCAGCAACTTAAGTTTAAGGCAGAACTATGAATCATTTGGGTGAAATGGGAAGGTTTTTTTGTTTTTTTTGGCTGATGCTATATAAGCTTGCTTTCTTGCATGATATGCCCTACTAATGCTAAAGTATTGGTTATATTAAGTTCAGTTTTAATATTTTTACAAAACTTGAAGCTTATAACTGAAAAATTCATATAGGAATTTCATTAATTGAATAATGCAGGGTGTTTCAAAAGTGATGGTAATTTAAAGGTGAACTGTACAAACCACAATATGCAAAAAAAGCCTAGTAAACATGGGTCCTTAAGTGAATCGTTTTTGAAGTATTGCACATTTCTAGTTGGGATCCATCACTGACAAGGTGAAGTGTACAGAGTTGGGATCCACCACTGACTTGTTTGTTTAGGTTATGCTCATTCTCTTCCTTTCCTCCTCTCTCAATGCTCTGAGACCTAGCAGGCATACTAGTACTCGTCAAAGGATAGTCAACATGGAAAAAGGTTACAGCAACAAAGAGTATGCGGACATGCACTTCATGTATGGTAAAGTCAACAGCAGTGCCCTCAAGACTGCATGTTTGTAGCAAGAAGCATTTCCCCGTTGAAGGCAGCCCAACAGGTGCACATTCATCAGGGTACACCAATGCCTTAGAGAACATGGCCGCTTCACACATGGAGTGTGAGCAGGTAAGCCCAGAAGCATAACACTTGATGTTGAGGAAAGGGTGTTAGAAAGAACATCCTGTAACATGTAACGTCTGTAAAATCCTGTGGTGTTGAAACCAAAAATTAAAAATGTGTTATCTTATGTTTAATAAAACTTCCCTTAGCAAAGGATTCACAGCTTTTTTTCTAAACTAGTGCTTTCAGAGTCAGTGGTGGATCTTAACAGAAAATGTGTGTTATCTCGATAATGGTTCATTTGCAGCCCGATGTTCACTGGGACTTTTTTGTTTATTTTAGTTTGTACTTTTCACCTTTAAATTATTGACCATCATTTTTGAAACACCCTGTATATATATTTTTTCTGGCCTTTGAATTATTTCTAGATTTTAACTTTTTTTTTTTTTTTTTTTTTTTGGCTGATGCTGTATAAGCTCGCTTTCTTGCATCATGTGCTATTGTTAATCCTGAAAGATTATAACCATCTTTAGTAATCATCATTAGCAGAATGATGATTACCAAAGATGATTACATTCACTAGTAAAGGGTGTCCAACAGAAATAATCTTGAGCTTCACGAAGAGATCTAAGCAATTTATATTGTTGGTTAAGGAAAGGCAACAAAAGAATGTGCTTCATTTAACACCACCTTTTAGTTTCTATGAGCAGTAAATAATATCAGTGTTTAGTATATAATATCAGTGTTTCAGTATATATCAGTAAATAATTATCTATTTCCATTAAAAGTCACACAACCATTATATCTGAATGCACTGTGCATTTTGCTAAGAAAAAAATAAACTTCTTTCTCTGAAGAGAAAAACTAACTTTTTATGCAGCACAATATTCCAAGCCAAGGTTTTAATAAATATCGATAATAAACAAAATACGGTGGAACCCCGCTTTACGATATTAATGTGTTCCAGAGACACCATCGTATTGTGAACATATCATAATGTGAACCCAATAATACATTGTTTTTTGGTAATTCGTTCCAAGACCTGGGAAGTTGAAATTTTCGCTATATAACTAAACTATTTATTTCTCTAAAAAGTGATTTATCAGCTTACACAATGTTGTACTATTGAATGGGTCAGTGCTTTTGCACCATGTTTTGTTCGTAGTTAACTAATTATATATAGCATAATTAGCATAATTTTAATTTTATCTCACACTGTGAACCAATCTTCACGAGTGGCTGAGGTATTGCACTGCTTTGAATAAGTAACGCTTCACCAGTGGAGCAGACTAATGTTACTTATTCAAAACATGGTGCAAAAGCACTGACCCATTCAACAGTGAATCTTAAGTGTAGCCCTATTGCTTCATGCAAAATAATTGTCTTAGTTTATACTATTACACACCACCAGGCATCTCTCATATTGTGGACATATACTTCATAAATGGGTTGTCACTATTGCAACAACAGAGTACCTGCCCACCTACCAATGAGTTAGCCAACAAGCTTCGAAATGGTGCCGTCTGGGTGGTGGTATCCGCCGAGAATAAGTAACAGTAGTATTCTCCATTGGTGAAGTGTTACTTATTCAAAGCAGTGCAATACCTTGGCCAATTGTTGTGAAGGTTGATTCAAAATATGAGTAAACAATGCCAATAAAAGTCGATTAAAGACAATTAAAGTCAATGATAAAAGCAACTCAGACAGTCCGCTACGAACAAAAACATAGTGCAAAGGCACTGGCCTTAAGATTCAATAGTGAATCTTAAGCGTAGTTCCATTGCTTCATGCAAAATAATGCCTTAGTTTATATAATGTTGTACATACACAAATTCAATACAGTAAATTTATGTAAAATAGGCACAACACAAAAAATCACTTCAACTAAAGGATGCAAAAACAAAACACGCAGCCAACACATTTACAAATGCTGCTGCTGTCTGAGATGAAGGTCCCCACATGATGCAGTCGGAGACAATTGTAAGCCTATCGTAAAGTGAAATAAGTAGGTGCTGGTTAACATGATTACTGGTTAGTAGAATTTGCCACTTTATAGAATCAAAAATTAAAAAAACCAATTCAAATCATTAAAATGCACTACACTATCATCATTATCATATGTTTGGTTATAAGAATCCATTTTGAATGCCTTTGTGATATTTTTCTAAAGCACATTTCTGGTGGTCACTACCATAAAACAATTTTTAGTTTCTCTGTTTATTTGGCTTTTCTGTTAGTGCAATCTATTATAAATGAATAGTAGACTCGATCTTATTGCATTTTCGATAATACCAAAAGATGGAATCTGTAGCATTTTAGGTTATTATCGTGAAATGTGTTTCCCCTTCCATAAAATCTTCAATCACATTAAAAACAAATTTTCAGAATCTTTTCTTCATTCCTGTTTTTTAAGCTTCGTAAACTTGTTACTCCGTATCTCACTTGTGTGTATTGTGCTAGTTGCAATTTGTGCGTGCTGTGTTCTTTGTTATTGGTTTCTTATCTTTTTTACTGTTTTAAATTTTACAACCCCCCCCCAAAATGTCAGTGAACAGAAATATCAATTAGTTAATATGTATTAATTAAGCTATGTACGTAAGCGTAAATTTATTTTTATTCTGCTAACCCGTGGAAAATATTCCTCTGATTTTCATGTATCATGTATCATTTCATGTTTCGTATTAGAATTACCGTTAATAAAATTAAAATTCAATTTGCAAACATGATCACAATGACCGGAACTTGCCACATATCATATAGTGAATGGTATGTTATTATGGAGAGTCCATCGTACAGTGAACCAATTGTAAAGCGGGAGGTCCACTGTAGTTCTTCTAGGCTATGGCCAGATGGTCAAATAAACAGTTAATAATAAAAATTAATTTCTCTGGCTGTAGCCTTAAGAGAAATGTCAAGCTTCAGATCAAATTTGCAAATAAGCTATACACTCAGATTTTTGGTTCCATTTTTTAGAAGAAAAGTATGCAAAGTATATGAGAAAATACTATTAGTATTATTTATAATTCTATCCCCAGAAATACAAAAGGAAACAGTGCTTATTTTCTATATTCTTTATGTTGAAGCTATTTTGTCCTGGAATTGATGGGACAATATGTCCTTTACAATAACATTATAATAATGTAATGAATCATTGTTATTGTAAAAATTAACATATTGAATCTTAACGTTATCATTACAATTTCTGTTCCCAATTTGGTCACATCTTTGGATCTTAAATATTCAAGAAGAGCATTAAATTGCTTCAGTGGTTCCCTTTGTGGGAATTAAATATCACCCCAGTCTTTCTAAGTGGTAAAATATGATATTATTTTTCCTCTTAGGATAAGTTGGATGAAAGAGACAGACTGCTGTATGGAGAAGATCATATTTTCTGATTTAATAGAATAGAATCTTTAATTGCAACAATGATAGACATACAATTAGTCCTGTCACGGCATGGTGCCACGTGTTTACTGGTTCAATATAAATCAATGAACTGTATATACTCAACAAGAGCCAGAAGCTTTTCATTTATAGCAGAGATGATGGCATCCAGCAAAACTAGTATATTAAATGAAGGTTTTTTTGTCATTAATAGCCATTTATTTCAAAGAAAGAATTTAGGATAAAGAGAACAGGGATGCTCAGGCTGTTGAATGTGGTTTTAATGTCAACCTATGTGATTAACATTAAAACCTATGTGATTGATTATCCTCAATGGTACTAATAACTGGTATTAGATTTGCAGAAATGCTTGAAGTGGATCCGTCATTTAGAGTGGAATGGAGCTTGAGTCAGGAGCTGGTTAGGTAAGATGGGAAATATTACAAGAGCTTTTAGTAGTATTGATTGTTGCAGTTGGCTGAAAATTCTTGAACAAAGATAGACAATGGTATCCAATTTTAGATAGGGGGAAACTGGATGAATAAGGATGAAAATGTGTAGCAATGAGTCTAGGATGTCATTTTATAAAGTATGGAATTTGGTCAAGTCTAGCAGATTGGCCATAGATACAATATATTGCATATATATATTTTTAAAGAAATGTGCTTCAAAATCAAGGCACTATTTGATTTTGAAGAGAAATTCGCTAAGCAGGCCACAAGGAGTAACTCAGTTATAGAATCAAAGCTTCCCACTTACATGTGGTTACAACATGAGCAATATCATGTCATTACATATGCTTATGGTTTTGGTTTCATGGAATATTACAAGGCAATACTGCTTGCTGCTTTCTTTAGTCTTCTCTGCAGTGTAATAAAATGTTACAAGATAAACTTTTAAAATAAAAAGCAGAAGAAAAAAAATTGAATAATAATTACTTTATTTAAGCAGCCAGTGGTTGTTAAGGTAGATTTTACTGTAATACACTGCTTACATGATGTTATTTGTTATTGTTATTTGGTTTTTAGGAGCAATAGCAACTAAGGCCATATTGCTCCGGGATATGCGGTGGTCATTCTCTGACCTTTCCGCATCCTCTGTACTTGGTGGCGACGGGCTCGAACCCCGGTCCAATCAAGAAGCGTGTGCTATGCACTGCTGCTCCTTCCCACCTGGCTACGGAGGCGCCTCTGCTTACATGAGATATGAAGATGATTGTAATTTATTACAGTGTATTTGCTAAACTTATTTAGCAAATACACTGCCCATTAATATCTGGACACCAGCACAACTACAAATAACCTTATTTACAGGAAAACTCAGCCTTCAGCTGTTTTTAGGACACTTTCTCCACACACACACACACACACACACACACACACACACACACACACACACACACACCCCCCCCCCGATGATCCATTCAGAGGGGGCACCTCTGTAGCCAGGTGGGCAGGAGCAGCAGTGCGTAGCACACGCTTCTTGATTAGACTGCGGTTCGAGCCCTTGACCACCAAATACGGAGGATGCAGAAAGGTCAGGGAATGACCACCACATATCCCCGGGGAAATATGGCCTTAGTTGCTAATGCTCCTAAAAAACCAAATAACAAACAAACCATTCAGAGGTGTTCTATAAGATCGAGGTCAGGGCTCTCTGGAATGGTCAGTATGACTTTCTGATGCCTTCATGTCTGCAAAGCAGTCTGTCACAACACAAGCAGTATAACATGGAGCATTGTCCTGCTAATACAGGTATGGACCTTTACTGATGAGCTGCCACAATATAGGTAACATTATTATTGTCTACAATGTCTAGATGGACCTCAGCATTCATGGTTTTGTCCAAAACAGACAAAATCGTGAAAAACAGCTCCAGACCACCATGCTGCCTCTGCCAGACATCATTGTCAGGATGAGAGTCTCATTGTCAGGATGAGAGTCTCATACTAGGCATGAATAGTAGACCATGTACCACGACTCATCACTCCAAAGCATAGCTTTCCATCGGTGTGTGGTTTCGGAATGGCGGGCCTTACGCCAAGCTGGTTGGAATCTTGCATTAGTTGGGGTGATTAGTGTGTGGGCACTGTGGTAACTAACCCATATCATGCAGTGTTCTGTGCACTGTACTGGTGCTAACATGTCTCAACTGTCTCACTGATGGTCTATGTTTGTTGCAGTGTCAAACTGCAACAAACTTTGTGGTGCTCTCCTGTCATATTCTGTCAGCTTCAAAGGTTTTCTGGGTTTTAGTACCAGTCTGTGTCCATTTGCAGATCACATCACCAATCACTGACCTAGGGATCTTCAGTGCTGTTGAAATATACAGACCAATTGCTTATGTGGCACCCTATTATCATTTTCTTTACTGGATGCCTGTGAACTCTGTTGATAGCAGCACCTTGCATTCACAATCATACTACTGTCTCCTCGAAGGACTCAACATATTTACAGTTTATATGCTGACATGTCGCAGGGGCTCACATCTAGTGAGTATGGGCTTGGCACACCCAGGATCCTGAGCTGGATATCATCATTCTTCTCTTTCTTTGTGATTCCCCTTTACTTGTCTCTCTCTCTCAGGGCAGTTCAGAATTTTTTTTTTTTTTTTTTGCCTGGTGCAGCTAAGGCTCAGGCTTCCTTTCACCATAAGGCTAATAATAATGTGGTGCTTGGGTCAGATGTTAACCAGGTGTATATGGATATTAATGGTAAGTATATGAATAAGCACAAATAGCACAAAATAAAAATAGAATTATGGCATAGAGTAGTACCTTTAATAAATTTGAAGCTGTGATTTTATCAACTGCATTCTGATTTCTTTCAAGGTACGGTGAGAGGAGGGGCACGTATGTTGTAAAGCATTTAATGCATTCAGTTGAATCAGTATATATTATAATTTCTCGATTAGGCATGTTGATGACATGTTTGGCAGTGTCAGCACTGTAACTAAATGATAAATAAAGAGCCAGTGCAGATTGGTAGAACCAATCATTGTACCAGATTTGGAATCATTAGTATATATTTGAAGACAGTGTGAATTTGCTGATGTATAAGGTGAATGTAGCTGCACTATATTTTGGTTGGCCAGTGCCTGTTTTTCCTGCTGCTGAAAACAGTCATCGCATAATAGTTTTAATGTAGACAGTGGTAGTTCCAGTTTCTAGGTCTGGGTATTGTCCTGTGAGATACTCCAACCCTACTTCAGGTTCTTCACCCTGATTCCAGTAGGTTTGTTTTCTTTTGGTAAGTCCAAGCAGGATGAAAGGGATGACTCAGAATTTTGGCTGTATAAGTAAGCAGAAGCATCTGTCTCCAAAGAGATAATGAAGGTTTGCTGCCTCTTTATACAAACTACAGACTAGTGGCATTAGGATTTTCTTTAGAACAGTAATTCATATGTATGTGTTTTAGCAAATTTAGTTTATTATCCAATATTAAGTCTACTGCAATTCTGGGTTAGTGTGAATTTGCTTCTTACAGAAGTGTATAGCAATAGGTTTATATGGAGACAGTTGTTAACCGTTATGCAGCATTCATAATTACATTTTATATATTGACATCTGGAGTTACTTTTCAATGGGACACATTCTACAAATGTCTAGGATATGCTGAGGTCATTGGCATAAAGATAAGTTTCTAAAGAATTCAGGATGGTTCTCATCAGAGTGTATAATTGAACTGAGCAAAGTGTAGCACTGAGGACTGAGTCTTATGAGTACTGTACTCCTTCCTTCTGAACAGAGATTCTGCACAAAACTCTGAATTAAATATGGTAAATAAATGTTCTAGAGCATACATGCTCTAAAACAGTTATTTACAGCTCTAGAACATACATGACTGAAAGGATGCCAAAATGCCATATGGTGTCAAAGGCTTTCTCTATAATTAGATTCACCATGTTTTAACTTTATGAATGCATTTCAAACATTTGTCTCAACTTTGATCACAAGGTCTAGGGGAGGGGGATCTATTTTTTTACAAATCTGAGATGCATTACTGCATTAGGTACGTGATCACGGAGAACTTGCAGCTCTCTCAAGAAATTTATACCAAGAACTTGGCGCTATACTTGGTTTTATATCCAACTTAAAGACAAATACCACAGTTCTGCCTAAGATCTTTTTAAACTGTATAGCTTCCACGTAAACAGGTGAATTTACTATGCATTTAAAAGCCTGAGACGTCACCAGAACAGCTGTTTCGAAGCTTACTGGCTTCTCATCAGCCAGTGAGTGGCCTCTATTTGCAAATGTATGCCAGTGATGCACTTCAATTCTGTAAGATTTTGTCTTTTGCATTAAAGTTCCCTACAATTCTTATGTGTGACAAAGGGTTAACTTAACCCATTTCTAAAGGGATGCACACATAACAATATGTGTTCAAATGAGGTTTTCTTTCATACACTGTTAGGTGGTTCACTTAGGCAAAATACATTATCCACTCAGTATGGAATATGTTTGCTAATAGAGGTTGCCACTAGCTGATGAGAAGCTAGTAAGCTTTGAATCAGGTGTTCTGGTGATATCTCAGATTTTTAAATGCACAGCAGATTTGCCTGTTTAGGTGATGCTATACAATTTGGACCATATTAGGCCCTCATCAATGAAGACAGACAAAACAGAAAGGCCAAATGAACAGACATTCTTACATATCGTTATAAATAATCTGGGTGAAACCATTTCAACTTGGGTGAATTGTAATTTGTATACTAGAATAAGGTCTAAATTGTATACCATCTTTATTTCCCCCCTCCCTTTGTAACTACAAAGGGAGGGGGGAAGAAAGAAATGAATCAAACACAAATAACTAAACAAACTAAAGAAATCTGTTTATCAAACAGCCTAATAAGGTCCGAAACAGCCATATGAGGAGTGGAAATAGAGTTCAGTGTTTTGAGTCATTAGGTAGCATTTCATAACCTGATTATTTTGTGTGCCTGATTTAGCTGGTCTTGAGTTCTAGGCTTTGTCCAAAGTGTATTTAGCTACTTTGTTAGGGGGTTGATTATAAACAAGAGCTGACTGTTCCCTGAAATTTATTTTGTATTTTTCAGCTATTGCTTTGTTTTTTATGGAAAGCTAGATCATATGATTTTTGGAAAGATAGATCGTATAATTGACGAAGAAAGGCGAGTGAAAGATTCTGCAAACATGTCTGCTATATCCTCAAGAATGATTATCTCCTGTTCATTCTGGGTGATGACTGGGAAGGGTTTTAAACTTTTCCAGTAAGGCATCTAATTTTCAGATTAGTTCAGCTGTTGTCTGGTGATAAAGGAGGCAAACCAGATCCACAAGTCTTTCTTACTTCCTTTCCACCTAATATAATAATCATTGTGCTTGAAATTTCTTGTAATTTATGAGATTAGCAGCAGTTGGATATTTCTGAAAATGATTCCAGGCCCTGCTCTTTTCTCTTTGCAGCAATATTTACCCTTATTACTGCTACCCATATGCAGTACATATGGGTAGCAGTAACTCCACAGTAACGTATCAACTGGGTAGTACTACATTCAGGGTAGTGGAGAATGAAAAGGACCTGAGGGTAATTGTGCAGTCATATACAAAGTTTTCTGAGCAGTGCAAAAAGGCTGCAGGAGTAGCTCATGGTGTCTTGCCAATGATATACAGAAATTTCGCTAGCAGGGATAAGGAGGCGATTGTTCCCTTGTATACGGCAATGGTCAGGCCACACCTTGAGTACTTTATACAGGTCTGGAGGCCACATTTTAGGAAAAATGTAGAGCTGCTGGAACGAGCACAGAGAAGGGCAACGAGATTATTGGTAAGGGGAACAAAGGGTTGATGTTACCAAGAAAGGCTTAAGTTCTGTAAATTATAGCTTCTGGAGACCAGGCACCTCCGAGGTGATCTAATTGAGGTGTATAAGGTCTTGAATGGATTGAGCAAGCTCAATAATGGGATTCTTCCTCTTGCTCAGATTACTCACCTGAAGGGACGTAAATTCAAATTGAGGAAAGACAATTGTAGAATAGATGTGTGGAAATTTGCCTTTAGCCAGCGGATGGTTGATAGTTGGAACAATCTTCCATCTGTTGTAGTGGAGGTCAGCAACTTAAATAAGTTCAAGCAGAACTAGACAAATATTTGAAGTGAATGGATGGGTGAAATGGGAAGGGTGTGTGTTTTTTTTTTGGCTGATGCTATATAAGTTTGCTTTCTTGCATCATATGCCTCTACTAATGCTAATATGTGTGGAACTCCACTAGTAGGTGCTTGCATATTTTGTAGTTTGTGGTATGGCAACAGCAGCAGCTGTTAATATCTCTTCTGTAATGTGTTTAGTGATATCACCTATAGATTAATGTAGGGTGCAATGATCTACTGAATGCTGAAGGCAAAGTATAGGGAAGTGCTCTCTATTTAACAAACTGTCTAAAACTCTCCAATCAAATTCTGTAAATATGTGAGGGAGCATAGTGACAGTCTACAGCCAAGGTTAAGCCTGTAGGACAGTGGACATCAGTTCAAGAGCTAATGTTCTGCAGTGTGAGGGTGTGCTTTTTAAGATGGGACTTTTGCATCCTGGGTTGTCTGTCTGGAGTAATCCTCATAATTTAAGATGCTCATTAAAATCACCCAACAAACAGAAATGAGTTTATAGTTGTAGAACAAGAAAATCTAGTTCAGTTAGAGAGCATCTAATTCGATGAGATATATATTGTCTAGTCAAAACATTATGACGTAGGCAAACATTATGATCCATGGCAATCTGCCATCCCTCTCCACCTGGTGGCACACATGTTATGGGAAGAACAAGTAAATATGATGCTGCAGGTTCCTGGCATTCGGTCCATACAAAGTACTTGACTGATGGGTAAACGATGTGACCTGATAGACTTTGAAAAGGGGATGATTATCCAATACCAGTCAAAGAAGGGTAGCAGCATTACAGAAACTGCAAATATTGTGGACCATTCATGGAGTGTTAAGGTGTTCCATTAGTGGACAGAGCAGCAGTTGCTGGGCCAATGGCAGGTACTTATGCCTCATCAAGTCATTCACCATGGCCATTGATGAGGCATGAATGAAACATGGAAAATGGTGGAACAGCTGACCATGGACTTTAACTTTAAGGGATGAGCAACAGTGTTTCCAAGACAACTACAATCCAATGGACCATCACAATGTAGGAAATCCAGAGTAGGCACCTAATCAAGGTACCCATGCTTATGCCCACCTATCACAAACAATGCCAAAAATTTTCATCTGAATAGTGTGGCAGGTGGTGGCAGTGTTTTGGTATGGGGGATGTTTTCCTGAGAATCATCTCTTGGAGCCTTCACTCCTAGATTGTACCCTGAGTGCTAAAAATTACCCATCCATTGTGGCTGATCAGGTACACCCCTTTATGGTGACTGTCTTCCTGGATGGCACAGGTGTGTTCCAGCAGGATAATGTGCCCTGCCATGTTGCTGATATTGTTCAGGGGTGGTTCGCTGAACATGAAACTGACTTCTAGGTGCTACCTTGGCAACTGAATTTGCCATATATGAATCCTAACTACTGCTGTGTCCACCACAGAGCATCTTTGGGATTATGAAGTTCGACTGATCTGGCATTTGGATTCATGAATGCAATCTTGGTGAGATGGTACAACATACCTCCTCAATGTTCACAGGTCTTATAGAATCCATGCCTCACCAAGTGGTGGTGATAGTGGCAGTAAGAGGACATATCCACTACTAGGTAGGTAGTCATAATGTTTTGACTGGCAATGTATGTTACACCAGAGTATGAATTATTTCAAATGTAAAGTGTACTGCAACTGCTTCTAAAAAGGTTTGTATGGGAATACATCTGGAGGGGATTTTTTATTAGTCAATTGATATAACTCTACCACCATGTGAATTATGGGTAGTAATCTTGACGTGCCTGTACAGTGTCTAACTGGGAGAGAGAGAGAGAGACCTGTGGGGAGAGGCTTGTTTCTTGTAGACAGGTGCCTACTGGATGAATAATCAAGTTGTGGATACTATCAATATTGTTACATTGACCTCTGCATTTCCATGATATGAACTAGTCCATTATTTAGCTTTAGAAGAAGAGTGTTTCTGACTGTTTTTGGATGCAAATTATTTATGACTTCCAATTTTAAATTATATATTTTTGGGAATGTGGAGTATCCACATCTTGCCCTTAAGATGGTTTCGTCAAGGTTAGTGGTATCATCGATTTCCATTCCTGTAGATAAAGACTGCAGTCTTCAGTGAGTTAGGTTTCTTTGGTCCCTCACTATTGAAGGGCCTATGGAAGGAATGGATATGGTAGACAACAGGTGGTACTGTGGTGTATTATTTGCTTGATCTTCACCAGGATAGCCGAAGTGCAATTGGCAATGATGTGGTTGATGGTACAGATACTTCTGTTTGCATACCTTTTGATTTTTGTATTTTTGTGTTGCAGCTGCATATGAATAGTTTGGCACAGCGGGTAAAACTTGGTAAGTCAAGTTATGTTTTGTCTTATGCTTTTGTATTTTCTTTTCTGTTTTTCAGATTTTACAGACTTTCAAATAAGCTAGATGGTTACTCTTACAGTTTAGACATATGGGTATTTGTGCTGTGCAATCTGTCTGTGTGTTCCTTGGATCCCCAGTTAGTGCATACTAAGTCCCCCCTGCATACTGTTTGTTACAAAATATTTGTGACAAACAGTATGTTATATATTTTTGCCACTTGAAGTGCTTAACAATATTATGGATATAAGGTTGTTCAGGTATCAAGCTTTAACTGTTGTTGGAAGAGTTAGTGTAGAAAATGTCAGAATAATACTGCATGTAGGTATGAAATTACTATCATTCTTGACTTTAATTCTCTTTACTTGTACAACTTGCCTTTCTTACAATTTTTGGACCATTTCTTCATAAATATTTAACAAGTTCCATTCAGACAGGATGTCTTTAGAGGGTGGCATGTACAGCAACTGTGACAAGAATACCTGTAAAGTTTGAAAGTCTGAGTAAGGCTTTGTGTTTGTAATTTGTTATCTCTATAGGTAAGCCTCCAGAGCAGTCTTTTCACCATTTTAGATAAACAGCAGCATTCTTGAGACATTTCTGGATAAGAAATGGAGAAAGTGCATTTACAGACTGGTTTATTTGAAAATGTATTATAAGGAATAATGGTGATGCTTTTTCTAATATTTCTGTTCTTTGTCTCTTAGTATAAAGTGTGTCAAAGTCAGTGTGGGTGGCATGTTCCTGAAGAAACTGAGCACAGAAGCTCAAGTGATAGATAACTTTCTCTGTGATCTGTATTATCTCCTTTCAGCCCTGAGGATCTGTTTTTATCATCCAAGTTTTTGGTTCCTCCAAGGGGAGATAGGAGCAATGCCTGATGTGACCTGGCAAAGATTAATAAGTATTGGTAATCAAACTATAAAAAAATAAAGGTAACTTTCCTTTCTTGCTCTCTTCAAATACTTTTTGAAACAAGAGCTGTTATCAAATAAGGAGCTTTATTAACAATAGGAATGTAAAAGAACTAGTAATTACTTTTAAAAAAAATTAAAGTGTAGTTCAGAGAAATCACTTGTTCACAAATTGCTTGGTATCCAGGGCTTCACTAATATATTTCACTGGTACTGCATGGGGTAGTCTGTACATTCCTGAAATCCAAGTGAGCAGTTTCATGCATTCAAAATCTTTGTCTTCTCTGCACTGTGTGATGTGTAAAAAAAAATAAGATACTTTTTTTTTTTTTTTTGTAGCTCATTCCACAGTATCAAATACTACAAATACCATACTATCAAATATAAACAATTTATTTTTTCCCTGATATACAAAATTTTATACTTTCTTAATTCAGCATTTTAAACAGGTTCTTTAGCCACTTAGTTATCAGTCAGTCCTATTTTTAATTTTTTTTTTTTTTTTTAAGTATAAACTGAGCAACTCATTGTTATATAAATTGTTACAATTACATCATTAAGAATATGAGCTGGAAAGTTTATTAACGTTTTCTAATTTCCAGAGAATTTAATATTACATTAATCGTTGTTAATTTTAATTGTTTTTATCAGTCAATTTTGTTATTATTTTGTCATTGGTTATTTTTATTAGTTTATATTGTATTAGGGTGTTTAGTTCAAAATATAAATGGCCACACTTTGTTTTTGGGTTTTATTAATAGATCATAAAGTGTTATTATTCTGTATAGTGCCAATGTTTTTCCTTATAATGTTTATAATCTTGTAATCAACTCAATAAACATCAAGCTCATATTCATTAAAAATAGTTATAAAAGACTTTCTACAAAACAGTATGCTAATCAATAAAATATATTGTTTTTACTCAAAAAGTCAGAAAACCTGCCATGTGTGAAATTCCTTCATCCTTTGTGCATACAAACATCCTATAATCTGTGGTACAGTAAAGCAACATATCAGATCTTTTTCTCATTGTATATGTATAATACTGATTATGCACATACACAGAATGTGTGCAAAGTAAAATGGAAAGTAAATGTGGCATAAAATATTAGCCTGTCTTACTGCTTTACACATACTAGATCAGTTATAAGTGATAATACCAGAATATCATCATCCTTCTTATCTGCTTATGAACTATAACAATAACAGTCAAAAATCATTAACCTATGTATATAGTATCAGGTTTTATGGATGAAGGATATCAATTTCAATTTATTCACTTTTTCAATGAGTTGTTCTAAGAATTATTTACAAATATAATATCATATTAAACCAGAGATGAAAATATTAAGGTTAGGATGACAAAAACACAGCAACACTCAAATATTCTCAATATGCCTAGTAGATTTGGTAGCTCCCATTTCAGTTGAATAAATGGAGAGCACCTTCACGAGACTGTTTCGGGCTTTGGAAAAGACAAGCAAAAATATTATAATCTAAATGACTAGAATAAGGATGCAGATGTATCATATTCTGAATATTGAATGTTTTCTGCATTTAACTCATTGTTTTACATGGATAGGTTTGCTAATTTTTGAATAATTATGTCTGATACAAAGAATGTTTCGGGCAGTTATTCAAGTATGTTTAATAAGGCTACAAGGGGTCACCAGACAGATTAATGAAAAGATGCTTTTATGGAACAAATTACAAATGATTATTTAGTAAATGTGATGAAATCCCTCATCATCAATGTTGGATCATAAATTTCTCACGCTGACTAATAATGCTTCTTCCATTCTAACAGAAATAAGAAGCTGCAAGACCCTTTTTTCCCCTTCTGTGACTCCTAAAATGGATACCATATGTTGCAAAACCATACAATAGCTACTGTTGAAGGATGTTGCAATTAAATCGGTTCACTTAACACAGTAAAAAAAAAACAGGTAAACTGGAGCCATTATCAATTCACTGCAGGATAGAAGTCTCCTCAATGATTCATGTTGAGGGAAATGGAACATAACCTTCCATGCTGGTCCAGTATGGGCTGGCAGATCGACTGTATTTAGCAGTCATGGGCTTGAATCACGGTCTACTCAAAGAGCATATGCTACTGCACTCCAGCTCCAGACCACTCGGCTACTCAGGCAGTCAGCTCAAGTAAAATCCTGGGAACTTTTACTCTAAAACGATCAACAAGAGGTGGGAAATCGAGCCTTTGGCAAAGTGCTGCAGTAGGAGAAAGTCTATGTTATGTGACCAGGATTGCTAGTAGACTTACTACTGGGAAGTTTTTGATGTGAAGAGACGACTATGTGGTAGTGGCAAGCTGCAAATCGCAATCAGTGGCTTTGTTAACTTCTTTAGTAAATTTGGAACCCTTACTACAGTTTGGCTTTTTTTATTGTTAATTCTGTTTGATATTAAAATGCATTTGCAAAAGTATCAATTTTTGGCAAAGTATCATACTGCTTTTGTTCTAACTACTGATCTTTGAATGGGAGCAAAATTGAGTCTTTGTTGTTATTGGCAAACTCAGCAACACTGAAACCTTCATTTTCATATAGAGTTTAGCTTTTTTAATTGTTATTTTTAAAATGTATCATTTTAGTAAGAGTATTGAAAATGATTCCAAAGAAATAATCAGTGACAAAGTACACATTGGAAGGACTTGGATGTACACATTTTAAACAGTACAAGAGCATGCCATAAAAGTTTCCTAATGTGTTATGAAGAAAGACAACCATAATTAGTTTCAAGATACAGATGATACCAGAAAAAAATTAGTCCCTTTTTGTATTTAGGGCATATAACAGATTGAACACATGTACCTTCTATGCTTGTTTAGTTACAGAACTGAAATTAGAGTATAAGATTAGCCCATTTTTTCTATGTACAGGTATACCAGCTATGGTTGAAAAACTGGGGTCACGAAGATAGGGCAGAGAGGAAAGATGTTAGCAACTGAAAAAAAAAAAAAAAAAAAAAGGAGTGATTTTGGCTGGTCTAAAAGACATCTTGTTAAAGAAGTAGCTGGATTTTCTAGTATTTTAGAAAGAACAACAATAATAATTTTTAAGGAATGGCATGAATTGAAATCAACCAGAAATCAGCAGCACAACTGTAATTGAAATTCTATACTAAGTGATCAGGATTGGTGATGAATATCCTATCAAATAATGGAAAAATGATCTTAAACAAGATACAAAATGCTGCGAGAGAACACTATGAAGAGAATCACACAACATGGATATCTGGAATGGGATTCCCCAAAAAAGACCAATGTTAATAGCTGTTTATGAAAAGTCTAACTAATATGGGCTAAAAGGCATAAAAACTGGACCGTTGAAGATGGAAAGCCATGATATGGTCTGACAAATACAAATTCTGTGTATACTCTAATGATGCCAGGCACAGAGTTCGCAGGAGTAATGACACATTTCAACCAGATTGTGTGCAAGGTGTCATTACAAGCTAGTGGTATTGATGCTTTGGGGATGTATTAATTTTATGAACCAAGTCCCCTACTTGAAATATCAACTAGGATGAATGAGGCTGGCTATACAAATATTCTGGATGATCAGAATATTTGCTGAAATTTGAGGAACACTCATGATTTCAATACGCCTGTATTCCAGGACAACATCTGTCTGATTCATAAGAGAGGCTTAAGTTCTGCAAATTGCAGCAGCTGGGGACTAGGCACCTGTGAGGTGATCTGATTGAGGCGTATAAGACCTTGAATGGGTTGAGCACACTGAATTCTGATGGGATTCTTCCGCTTGCTCAGATTACGAACCTGAGGGGGCATAACTTCAAATTGAGGAAAGACAGTTGTAGAATAGATGTGCGGAAATTTGCCTTTAGCCAGCTGGTGGTTAATTGCTGGAACAAACTTCCATCTGTCGTGGTGGAAGTTGATAGCTTAAATAAATTCACAGAGGAACTGGACAAACTTTTAGAGGGAATGGTTGCGTGAATTTTTTTTTTTTTTTTTGGTTGATGCTACATAAGTTCATATGCTTGCTTTCTTGCATCACATGCCTCTATTACCACTACTATAAGCCTCTACTGTTTTAAACTGGGCAGCCAAGTCACCAGATTTAAATAGTACAGAGAAGGTATGGAACTATTGTGAACAGAAAATGAAAACACAACAATGGCATACATGAAACCTGAATGAATTATGGTCTTAAATGTTTTCAAAATGGCCATAACCTGTTTAAGGAGTTCTAGTTGAATCCCTATCAATGAGAATTTGTGAAATAATTTGTGCTAAAGGAGGAGTTGCACATTAATAAGTGAAAAATTACACAGGTGACTTAAATTTTGTTCATTATTTGTATCATGTAATTAGATAAGGCTGCATTTAAACATTTCATCTAGTGGTTATGTTTATACAAAGCAAAATCTAAAAGAATCTTATTATTCAAAGTACCTATCAAGGATAATGCTTGGCATCGACAATATTATTCTGGTATGAATTACAGAAAATGATTTAACTACTCATGCTTTCAGGTTTTATCATCCCCCCACCTACCTCCTTGGTATACAGTGCAGAAAAGAACAAGTTAATGTAAATGACTATCTCACATTCTTGGCCAATAATATCTGTTAAATGATAGTTTTTGCACAGTGAGTATCTTTTTCTTTAACAATAACGTCTTATTCACTTTGTTTTGTATCATCCTGCTTTTAGTACCACACAAAGAAGAGAATTTCCATAATGGCTCACCTGGTTACTCAATCTTCCTAACACTTTGGACTGTTGTATGTTTGTTTATTGACATAATTTTTTATAAGTGGATCTGATATTCTATTTATATAATAACAGATTCACAGCCATCCAAATTATGCGCTCCTTTATTAAGTTCATGCAAGGAAAGTTATGGAACAGTAGTGAGAATTATCAATTAATTCCCTTGTGTTGTCAGTTTAATGCTTTTTTATAATTTTAAAGGAAATTTATTCAAAGTATATATTAAAGATATATGGTATACATGAAGTATAAATTAATTAAATTAATTGTCATGTTCCATTATTAGTAAGGAAAGCATCTTTTTTGAGGGAGAAGGGATGTTTCAAATTCACTGAATAGGGAGAACCAAAACTTTTCATTTGCAATTTATTTAATTCAGGATTTTACCTTATTTAATGTAAATTGAAGGTATAAATAATAAAATGTTTTTGATAACTGAATAGTCCTTGAAAACACTTTGTAATTCAAACAATTATTTTTGGCACTACTAATAATCTTCAAGGATTAGTGGCAAAATTTGGTAATATCGAAGTAGAAAACTGGTAAACAACCATTTTGTGCAAATGTTTAAACAACAAAGATAAAAAAAAAAAAAAAAAAAAAAAAAACACAGTCTTCGGTTAATTCAGAGGGTGGCTTGAATCTTGGAAGTACTATTTTACATTTTGTATCAGCAGTGAAATAAATATATAGTTTAATCATTAATCTTGTGTGTTGCAGAATATTTTTAAATGTATGTTCATGCACACATGTACCATGTGCACAAACATGTGTAGGACATGGGTGTCTTGCAACAGAATAAACCATCTTAACATTAGACCGGGTGATATTTAGATGGAAACTGCCTGAGAAATAGGCATACAGTTTTCTTGTGTTTTAAAAGGAGAGATGCAAGAAGTAGGAACACACTAAGCTAGGGTTCCACTTTATATATATTATATATACATATACTCACATATAAAACCACTGTCACTTCAACTGAAATACAGAACTGAACATTCTGCTTTTGATCAAATAAGTGAAATATCAGCAGAACTTTCCACTACTTGACTGCTTAAGAAGTACAGTTATTTCTAGCTGTTAATCATCTTTTCTAGTTCTAAGAGAAGTTCATCTTCTCCTTTATCCTCAATAGTTGAGTCATCAGGATCTAGTACAATGTCAGCATCATGGCCTAAAAGCAAACCATCAAGTTCATCATCTGCAGAAGATAAAATGGATTTTCTAGGCTCTCTCTTAAGTGAAATCACACAGGAATCTGTCTTGCTAGAACTATTTTGTAGTACTTTTACTGAATGAGTATTCTGACAGTCTGACTGCCTAACAGGATGAAGGTCTTGGTTAGAGTGTAATAAAGAATTCTGTATTGATTCAGAAGTTTTAGGAACAAAAGATGTACTTTCATTAGGTACACTCTGCTTATTTTTCAGTGTGCTGCACTTTCCACTCAGTTTTGCTTGTGCCTCCTGATAAATGCTGTCATTTACACAACTTAGCAGTTGTCTCTTGATAATAGGACGTGATGATGTTTTCTTTTCTAACCTGCAAGAAAGCAACTTTGTATAAATATTACTTTCTTTTAATTAGAAAAACTAATTATAACAGAAATACTAATTGAATTATATAAACAATAGATCTGACATAGCTGAGTAGTTGTGAGCAAGAGTGTGGTAGCACATGCGCTTTGAGTGGACTGTGGTACAAGCCCACATGACTTCTAAATATTAATGATTGTACTCATCATTTATTCATCAATGATTATGAATATAATCATTAATCATTTTATAGTCTAATATAACCTGGTGCTCATGCTGGAGTATAAGGAAGAATATATTTTTAAATTTCATGGGAGAAAGGCATGTGGGAATTGACCAATTTTAATAAGAGATTAAATAACACTCACTCCATGTAAATTTTAAAGGCAAAAAGTGATCGAAATGTCACTGAAATTTGTCATGTATAAATAGTTGAGTTATTGGAATGTTTTCTGTAATTTTCTTTCCAGCTTGTTTCAATAAACTCAATCATTTGTTACCTCTAAAATGTACGTGCAGTACAGTACTGTTTATTTAATCTCTTATTAGAATTAATAGAGTTTATTCTTTTTACTTCAGTGGCATATATCAATTGAAATAATTTAAATTTGTCTTTCCTTTTAGCACCACCTCTCTCTGTCTTCTCTGAACAGTAGTAAATTTCAACCAAATATTCATCCACTTTTACAGGAAGGCATACAGCTTCCTTTTTAGTACACAAATTAATAAGATGTCAGGAGAGGCTATTATAAGTAAGTATTCCATCTTCTTTTTTGATACACCTGCTTTAACATGAGTATTAAAAGAGGACTACTAACAGGCACATTATCAACACTAAGTGGCAATGGTTTTTTGATGGAATTCCACTTGTTTTCAGGCTGTTCAGAAGATGACATCCAGTGTTGTACCCTGTAGAGTCACTGTCTGAAGCTGTCACTAAGAATAAGCTGCTTTCACTTTGCTTCTTTTTTTTTTATTACTGAAATGTGACCACAGTGGGACAAGCTCAGAATCACTGATTATTGTCAACTGTAGTAATCGATAATGGCCTGATTTTCACAGCCATCACTACCTCTTTTTTCCCTATCTGTGCAATTTCATTAGCAATGACTGTTGTTTTTGTTCTTCCACAACTATATATTTTTGCTTTGGGAAACATTTATGAGAAATGTAACTCCATGACAAGCACAACTCAGAGAAAGATTATGCTCTGTGGCAAAAGATGCAAAAACACTCAGCAAGTATGACATTGTCACTACGAAATGCTACATCTGTTTTTATATTTCTTTCTATGTACTGCACACTGTCCTTATGTTTATTTGTTTATGATGCCTGATTACAGTGCATTTCCTTCCATTAGAAATTGAAAAATCACATCCGTGTACAGCATACAAGGCAAACCTGTTACCTTCTTTTTTTTTTTTTCAGATTTTATGATACAGAAAATCTTGTATATGTCTGTTAAATATGTTGTATTTCTTTAGCATCTTACTAAAAGACACTGTTAATTAGTTTTGCACTACACAAGTACTATGAAATGCAGACTACCACAGCACACCTGACAGCCAAATTGTTAACAAAAATAAGAATTTCACAAAATAAAAAATTCTAATTTTAATGTAGTTCATTATTTTTTTGTGAAAAGAAAAATATGGAGAAAACAGTTTTTGCAAAAAAGACAGAGAACATCTTTGTAATCAACTATACTATGATGGTGAGACAGAAGGTCATACAGTAGAACGTTGATTATCCAGAATAATTTGAAAGGTTGATCTTTCTTCTTTATTTTATTAATGGTAGCACAGTAAGCTCCAGTTATAGTGATCATGTTTTCAAATTGAATTTTGATTATAATAAGCAAAATATTGAGTTTACTACCTGTTTATAACAGATTGTGCAAACAAAAAGCTCAATAAACTGAAAACTGGAAATTGATTTTGTTTTATGGTTGTAACTTTCAGAAATGTGCTTTAGAAAAATATCACAGAGACTACTGGGTTTTCTCAAAAACCATGAGTAAATTTCAGATTAGTTTAGCTCCAGATTCAGTAAGAATAATATTGGCCCGAAACTGTGCGATTTATTATTTTTCTCATTTTTTACAGTAAAATGTGAATGAAAAGAAAACACACAGTTTTAAAACTGCAATAAAAAATGGAAATTATTAATAGAATTAGAAAAGGTGAAAATTTAGGAAATCTCTCCAAAGAGTTTAATGTGGGGACTTCAACAATTACGTCATCAAGAAAATTCTAATGCTAAAACACTGGAATTTTTCTTGATGGATAGTGAAGGAGGATCTAGCAAGAAAAAAAATGTTGAAATCTGAATATGCCACTTTAGACAATGCACTCACTTTATTTTTTTGTTTTCTTCAGAGCAAAGTTTAGGTGAACAAGTGTCTAGTCCAATGTTGTGTGAAAAAAGCATTGGATTTTAATCGAAAATTAATGAAGGTTTTAAGGAAAGCACAGGTTGGCTGAAAAACTTTAAACTGAGACATGGTATACATGAACTAGGTATTCAAGGTGAGAAACTTTCTGCAGATGAATCGGCAGTAGTGTCCTTTGAAAATTAAGTTTGCTTCAGTTATAGCAAATTATGAGAGAGAATCGAGGAAAAACTCTAGCCACTAAAAGAGAAATGTCTGCACCAAGTTTTAAGATGAGAAAAGTGGGAGTTACAATTTCTATGTGTGCAAATGCCACTGGGATGCACAGATTGTCCATGCTCATTATAGGTAAGTCTTTTTCGACTGAGAGCATTTAAAAATATTTCTAATTTTCCTGTTTTGTTTAAAAATCATAAAAATGCCTGGATGGATGTTTCTGTTTTCCGAGATTGGTTTATAATTTTTTAAAATTTAATTAATCTTATTTAATTTAATCGTAAGGTAACATTACGGTAAGATACGATAACCTTGATATCATATATTTGGATCTTAGAAAGGCTTCTGATACTGTTGCACACAGAACACTGCTGAACAAATTGGAGCAGTGTGGCATTGGAGGCAAATGGCTGCTATGGATAAAGGGATGGTTGAAGGGGAGAAGACAGAGTGGTAATCAATGGACACTGCTCATCGTGGACTAATATTATTAGTGGAGTCCCCTAGGGTTCAGTGTTGGGTCCAATGTTATTTTCTGTATTTATAAATGATATTGATGATGGTATATCAGGCTTAATGTACAAGTTTGCAGACGATACAAAGGTTGGCAGGGTTGTTAATGACTACACTGCTGCAACAGGATCTAGAAAAGTTGAGCAGATGGGCTGAGAGATGACAAATGAAGTTTAACATTGACAAATGTAAAGTACTACATATGGGAAACAGTAACCCCAGAGCAACGTATCAACTCTGCGGTACTACACTGACAGTGGTGGAGAATGAAAAGGACCTGGGGGTAATTGTGCAGGCAGATATGAAGTTTTCTGAGCAGTGTAGATGGTCTGCAAAAGTAGCTCATGGTGTCATATCAATGATATACAGGAATTTTTCTAGCAGGGATAAGGAGACGATTATCCCCTTGTATAAGGCAATGGTCAGGCCACACCTTGAGTACTGTATACAGGTCTGGAGGCCTCATTTTAAGAAGTATGTAGAGCTGTTGGAATGAGTACAGAGAAGGACAAAAAAGATTAGTGAATGTAACAAAGGGTTGCTCTTACGAAGAAAGGCTTAAGTTTTGCAAATTATAGTGTCTGGAGACTAGGCACCTGCGAGGTGATCTGACTGAGGTGTATAAAGCCTTGAATGGTTTGAGCATGCTCAATGCTGATGGGATTCTTCCTCTTGCTCAGAAGAATCACCTGAGAGGGCATAAATTCAAATTGAGGAAAGACAGATGTAAGATAGATGTGCGGAAGTTTGCCTTTAGCCAGCGGGTAGTTGGTTGGTGGAACAGACTTCCATCCCTTGTTGTGGAAGTTGATAGCCTAAATAAATTTAAGGCTAAGCTGGACAGGTATTTGGAATGAACGGAGGGGTGAAATGGGAGTTGTTTTTTTTTTTTTTTTTTGGCTGATGCTGCATAAGCTTGATTTCTTGCGTCGTATGCCTCTACTAATGGTAATGTCATATGAACTAATGAGGCTTGTGGCAGAGAAGAAAAATGTATGGGATGTGAAGTATGCATGTGATATGCTATGGCAGATATAAACTAGTCTGTAATCAAGTCTCAAAGGAGGTTAGGCAGGCGAAGGTAGATTATGAGAAATCCTTGACAAAGGATGCAAAGAAAAACACGAGTTCTTTACTTATGTAAACTATAGAAGGAAAAGGATGAATCAGATTAAACCACTTAACATAGATGGGTTGACTACTGATGATCATGCTCAGGTAACAGATAAACTGAACTAGTATTTTGCTTCTACATTCACACATGAGGAGTTATTCAATTAGGGTAGTGCCAGATGTTTATCAAACTTTAACAGGGAGCTTGTGATTTTGTAATAACTGATAGCAAAGGGGAGGAGAAATTGTTGAAGTTAAAACATAAAAAAGGCACCTGGGGTGGACGGGATCTATACAGTTATATTAAAGGAGGCAGCAAAGAAAGTAAACAAACCCTTAGTATAATTATGAGAGCTTCCTTGGACTCAGGGGAGGTCCCCATGGACTGGAGGTGTGCAAATGTATCACTAATTCACAAAGGGGGTTCTCAAAAGGTGACACAGGTAACTACAGACCTGTTAGTTTAACTTGTGTTCCAGCAAAAATAATGGAATCACTGGTTAAAGAAACATTGCAGGATCATCTAGACAAGACTGCAGTAATAGGGGCAAAGGTTGATGACGTGCAGATATCATCTTTTAAGGGCAAAAAAGGTGATATAGTTGTACACGTTGGCACTAATGATATCAAGAGTAGGAGACCGGCAGAATTGCTTAACAAGTACAGGTCACTGTTGAAAAAAAGCCGTGAAATAGGGTTGAATTTGAAAGTGTCTGCAATTCTGCCCAGACACAATAGGAGGGAGTATATGATGAGAGCCTTGTCGATCAATTCGGCCCTGGAAAGATTGTGCAAGTCTCAAGGGATAGAATTTTTTTCAGCCTGGACTGTACTTGTTAACAGGAGAGATTGCTTCTACAGGGATGGAATACACTTAAAAAGAAAGGGTGCAAGAATTTTTGCTGATGCTGTCGAGGCAGTGTTAGGTGGGTCGGAAAACTGTTAGTTGGGGGGGATACAAGGACTAATAGATTAACAGTAGCCACTGGCAGAGGTGGAAGTGATTCTTGCACTGCTTCTATTGCAATGAGCAGAAGCCTGAAAAACAAGATGCAGGATATTTCAGAGACTATGGGAGTCATTGCGGTACAAGTAAACACATGGATTGTGTTAGGGTAGCTAAGAATAGAAACAGGTGCATGTATACCTGCGTGTACACCAATGCTAGGAGTTTGGTACATAAATTTGATGAATTTGAGGTATTGCCCAACACATCAAAGGCAGATATTGTTGGGATATCAGAGACGTGGTGTCACACAGATATAAGGAATGTGGAACTGGAATTTGGGGAGTACAATGTGTACAGAAAGGATAGACAGGATAGGAAGGGAGGAGGGGTTATGCTATTAGTTAAGAAATACATAAAATCCAAGTAAGTGAAGCGAGGACAGCGCTGGACAGTGCAGTGTCGAATCAGTTTGGTGCGACATAAGCACTGGGAGATCAAAATTGAGAGCAGGAGTGTGCTATAGGCCTAATGACTCTGATGAGTATAATAAGAAACTGTACAGGGAAATAGAGTGGGCCAGTAAATTAGAGTCTTATAATGGGGGATTTTAATTTCCCAGATATTGACTGGAATTTGTGAGTTGGTCACTCGCACACTAGCAAGGCTTTTGTGGATTTATTGGATGATTGTTTTCTACATCAGCATGTTTGGGAGGCAACTAGAGGAAGCAATACTCTTTATTTGATTATCACTAGTTTTTTCTTCATGCATTAAGAATCTGCAGATAGAGGAACCACTAGGTGGCAGTGATCACAGTGTGCTGAAGTGGGATTTACTCAAAGAGGTAACTACCATTAGGGGTAAAGGGAAGGGTTATTGCTTTCGTAAAGGTGACTACGATGGTCTGAGACAGTATTTAAATTCTATACAGTGGGACCAACTGATGATGTTACCAACAGCAAATGCAAAATGGGAAGCATTCAAAGAACTTATCTTGGAAGCTACCAGGATTTACATACCAACTAAGAAATATTTTTCAAGGCCTAAATGGATGTCAGAGAACTGATGAGGCATATGGCAGAGAAGAAACATGCATGGGATACATACAAATTAACACATGACACAGAAGCCTATGATAGATACAAGTTGATCTGTAACCAAGTTACAAAGGAGGTTAGGCAGGCGAAGGCAGAGTAGGAGAAATCTTTGGCAAGGGATGCAAAGAAAAACAGCAAAGAGTTCTTTACTTATGTAAACTCTAGAAGGAAGGGGATGAATCAGATTGGTCCACTTCATATCGATGGGTCAACTGTTGATGATCCTGCTCAGGTAGACAAACTAAATGAATATTCTGCATCGACATTCACACATGAGGAGTTATTTAGCGAGGGGAAAGCCAGGGGTGTATTCAACTCTAGCAGTAAGCTAGAGAATCTTGTAATAACTGAGAGTAAAGTGGAGGAGAAACTGTTGAAGATAAACACAAGAAAGGCACCTGGGGTGGATGGGATCTATCCAGTTATATTAAAGAAGGCAGCAAAGGAAGTAAGCAATCCCTTAGCCAAAATTATGAGAGCTTCCTTGGACTCAGGGGAGGTACCCGCAGACTGGAGATGTGCAAATGTGACCCCAATTCACAAAGGAGGATCAAAGGCTGACACAAGTAATTATAGACCTGTGAGTTTAACTTCTGTTCCAGGAAAATTAATGGAGGCACTAGTTAAAGAAGCACTGCAGGATCATTTAGACAAGACTTCAGTTATAGCTCGGACACAGCATGGTTTTGTTAAGGGGAAGTCTTGCCTGACCAATTTGATTGGATACTATGATGCAGTCACAAAGGAACTGGATGCAGGGAATAACTTTGATATTATATACTTGGATCTTAGAAAGGCTTTTGATACTGTTGCACATGGAAGACTGCTGCACAAATTGGAGCAGTGTGACATTCGAGGCAAATTGCTGCTGTGAATAAAGGGGTGGCTGAGGGGCAGAAGACAGAGAGTGGTAATCAACGGACACTGCTCATCGTGGACTAATGTTATTAGTGGAGTCCCTCAGGGTTCAGTGTTGGGTCCATTATTGTTTTCTGTATTTATAAATGATATTGATGATGGTATATCAAGCTTAATGTCCAATTTGCAGACAATACAAAGGTTGGCAGGGTTGTCAAGGACACTACTGACATGTGCTGCTGCAACAGGATCTGGAAAGGTTGAGCAGATGGGCTGAAAGGTGGCAAATGAAGTTTAACATTGACAAATGTAAAGTACTACACATGGGAAACAGCAACCCCAGAGCAACGTATCAACTCTGTGGTACTACACTGACAGTGGTAGAGAATGAAAGGGACTTGGGGGTGGTTGTGCAGGCAGATATGAAGTTCTCTGAGCAGTGCAGACGGGCTGCAAGAGTAGCTCATGGTGTATTGTCAATGATATACAGGAATTTTTCTAGCAGGGATAAGGAGGTGATTATTCCCTTGTATAAGGCAATGGTCAGGCCACACCTAGAGTACTGTATACAGGTCTGGAGGCCTCATTTCAAGAAGGATGTAGAGCTGCTGGAAAGAATACAGAGAAGGGCAACAAGATTAGTGAATGGAACAAAGGGGTGCTCTTATGAAGAAAGGCTTAAGTTTTGCAAGTTACAGTGTCTGGAGACTAGGCACCAGCGAGGTGATCTGATAGAGGTGTATAAAGCATCGAATGGTTTGAGCATGCTCATTGCTGATGGGATTCTTCCTCTCGCTCAGAATAATCACCTGAGAGGGCATAAATTCAAATTGAGGAAAGACAGATGTAGGATAGACGTGTGGAAATTTGCCTTTAGCCAGCGAGTGGTTGTTTGGGGGAACAGACTTCCATCCCTTGTCGTGGAAGTTGATAGCCTAAATAAGTTTAAGGCTCAGCTGGACAGGTATTTTGAACGAACAGAGGGGTGAAGTGGAAGTGGTTTTTTTTTTTTTTTTTTTTGGCTGATGCTGCATAAGCTTGCTTTCTTGCATCAAATGCCTCTACTAATGCTAATGCTAATAGTTAAGACACATCATGGGTTTGTTAAAGGGATATCTTGTCTGACCAATTTGATTGAATACTACGATGTGGTCACAAAGGAACTGAATGCCAAAAATAATTTTGATATCATACACTTGGATTTCAGGAAAGCTTTTGGATACTGTTGCACATGGAAGATTGCTCTACAAATTGGAGCAGTGTGGCATTAAGGATAAGTTGCTACAATGGATAAATGGATGGTTGAGTGAGAGACGACAGAGTGGTAATCAATGGACACTGCTCTTTGTGGACAAATATTAGTGGAGTTTCCCAGGGTTCGGTGTTGGGCCCATTGTTGTTTTGTATATTTATCAGTGATATTGATGAAGGTATATTAGGTTTAATGTTCAAGTTTGCAGATGATACAAAGGTTGCCAGGGTTGTTAATGACAGTAAAGACAGTATGCTACTCCACTGGATCTGGATAAGTTGAGCAAATGGGCTGAAAAGTGACAACTGAAGTTTAACATTGAGAAATGCAAATAGGTAGCAATAACTGAAGAGATATGTACCAACTGTGTGGTACTACACTCAGGGAAGTGGAAAGTGAAAAAGACCTGAAGGTAAATTGTGCAGTGAAATATGAATTTGGCTGAGCAGTGCAGAGGGGCTGCCAGGGCAGGTCATGGAGTCTTGTTGATATATAGGAATTTGGCTAGCAGGGACAGGGAGGTGATTATCCTATTATTCAAGGCAATGGTCAGGCCACACCTAGAGTACTGTGTACAAGTTTGGAGGCCTCATTTTAGGAAGGATGTAGAGTCGCTAGAACGAGTACAAAGAAGGACAACAAGAATGGTGAGGGGAACAAAGGGATGCTCTTACCAAGAAAGGCTTAAGTTCTGCAAATTGCAGTGCCTGGAGAGTAGGCACCTGTGAGGTGATCTGATTGAAATGTATAAGGCTTTGAGTGGGTTGAGTAAGCTGAATGCTGATGGGATTCTTTCTCTTGCTCAGATTAAAAACCTGAGGGGGCACAGATTCAAACTGAGGAAAGTCAGTTGTAGAATAGATGTGCAGAAATTTGCCTTTAGCCAGCAGGTAGCTGTTCAATGGAACAGACTTCCATATTTTGTGGAAGTTGATAATTTCACCCCTCCATTTGGAACGAATGGAAGGGTGAAATGGGAGGTTTTTTTTTTTTGGTTGATGCTGCCTAAGCTTGCTTTCTTGCATCATATGCTTCTACTAATGCTAATCTTACCCAAAAAATTATTCGGAAAATTTGGCTATCTGGAAAAGGTCTGACATCAATTATTCGGTATAACTGACAATCTACTGCATTAGACTTCAGCTTATTCAGAGAGAAAAATTGCCTTTATTAAAATTAAATGCCATAAAATCCAAAGATATAGTATATTTTGCAAGGGACACCAAGTAATTAAATACTAGAGACAACAATATTAGATATTATAGAAAACAACATAAGTATTAGAAATAACAAAATATTATAATTATAATGTGATACTTTTCATGTTGGTGAAATACGTTATTTCCTTACATACACTGAAATTAGTCTTTACAATGTTAGCAAAGTTGTAATAAATCATATTATGATCTAACGATGCCTTTATTACTGATTAGCTGGCTATCATAACAATAATGCACCGAATAGCTAGCATGAAGCAACCTAAAAGGCCTAAATTTGGAGAAGTATTGCGTGTATTGTAAACACTAAATGACAATTTCCATATTGCTGAAATGAAATGAAATAACACACTACACTATATTGCATGTACACAATTTAATTAGTTTAATAAATAACAATTACATTAAAATTGTATGTTTCAGAAGCAGCACCTTCTGTGGTAAAAAAAAATTAAAAACTTATTAAACATTAGTAATAACATAACGGTTTATTATGTTAATTTATTAAACTAGTTAAATTATGTACAAGAAACACAGTGTACTATGTTTTTTATTTACACATTGAAATTAGGCTTAACAACATGGACAATTCAACAACTGAAGAAAACGTAACCATGCAACAAAACACTATTTCTGTATTTCAGTTATCAGTTTTATAAACTGAGGGGGATCTACTGATATTTTCATCTAATAAATAATATAGTATTGCCACTTTGTTTTATAGTGTGTTTGCAAATGTGTATAATGCTTATTAACTTGACCTTGTTTGTATGTCCACATTTTACAATGCAACTGGTGAACAGATTTTCATGAAATTTGATACTTGGTCCTTTTAGAAAGTTCTATCAGGCTACTCCAAATTTCATTAAAATTGGACAAACAGAAATCCAGCACTTCTTGTTGTATAAATGAAAGTATGTTTTATTATAATTCAAGAAGAAAAAATGAGATTGCTATGAAATTTTCAGTGTGTGTTATGGGAAGACTTCAGAATCAATTTCAACTTCATTTCCACCTCACTTCCTCCACAAACAGATAAATGTATAAATATAATTAAAAGTATATTGGCAAAAAGGCCTTGAGTATTGGGAATCATAAGAGTGCAAATATTCTTATCAAAACTGACTCACACAATAAAAACAGGGCATACAAATCAGCAAAATATTTTATGTAACTAATATATTCAATTATGAAATAAATTTTACTGAGATTTATTTCATAATTATTAGTTATTGACCCAATCAAAAGCTTGGGTTTGACAAAGCTTTCTATGCAAGTTACCATTGTATGGTTTGCTTCTGATTTTTTTAATTTTGCAATTACTGCTGCATATAATGATAGATGGTTCTCTTTCTTCTAATTTCTTAGTTAACGTTGGCATTCTACAAGCTTCTGCTCTTTCACCATTCTTTTTCTCCTGTATATTAAAGCCCTTCTCCATTGGCTGGAATCTATAGTTATACTCTGTTTTTGCTGGTCTGTACAAACTTTTTTAAAATCCATCATCAATTCCTTAAATGTAATCTCCAGTAATTCTTCACTGGGAGGAAGATTTCTGCTTCTGTGTTTATCTTTAAAAGCACTCATATTTTTATACAAGAAACTATCTTTACTTGGAGAAACACTGAATTTTAACATTTTTTGGCATAAGCACATCAGAAACATTGCTTCCTCTCCACTGAAATAAGGCTTTCTCTTTTTTTTCTCACAAAATTACTTTTCTTCTAAACAGTTGCAAACTCTGTATATATCACAAATCCATCCTACTAGGGAATATTGTTTTTAAATCAAGAGTAGCGTCTCCAGATCCTCACTAAATCTCCTTGATCCTATCTAAAAAATGAATAAGCAGGTTTCATTAATTAATCTGATTCTCTTTCAAATTCAACCCACTGCCTATCACACAGACATTCAGTTTCTGTTGCATGCTTTTTTTTTTTTTTTACAAATATTTCCATGATATTGTTGTTTTGAATTAGCATTTATAATTCGCATATATATATATATATATATATATATATATATATATTTTTTTTTTCCATACCAATCCAGATATGTGCATTAACTAATCAACATCTAAATCCTTCATATATGTTTTTATGTTCAATAACAGCAAATACCTTATGTCTTCCTAATCCTTACGTAATACTATTATACTATTTAAAAAAAACCAAAAAAAAAAAAAAAAAAACCACTACTTTTCTCTTCAGATTTCAAACAGATTCTTTTTTGAACAAATATACAATGCTGTTTCAGAACTACATTATTTGTCTTATTATATGTCAGGAAAACTTTCACTGTCAACGGAAACTCAGTTCAGTTTGTCCAGTCAATAATAGAGTAGTAGCATAATTATTATAACTATATAATAATAACACCAACAGTTATATTATAGTATTATTATAATTATATTATTGACTATGAACAAATTCAACTGAGGTTAAGTATTCTTCACTCATAATATGTGACTTCTCCTTGCATGCATGCATTTCCTTTCTGGCCATGCTGATGGCACTATTATTAGCATTAGTAAAGGCACATGAAGCAAGAAAGAAAGCTTATACGAGTAGCCAAAAAAAAAAAAAAAAACACACCACCTCATTTCACCCATCCACTCACTCCAAATGTTTGTCTAGTTCTGCCTTGAATCTATTTAAGCTATTAACTTCTACAACTACAGCTGGAAGTTTGTTCCAGCAACCAACCACCTGCTGGCTAAAGGCAAACTTCTGCACATCTTTCTTACAACTGTCTTTCCTCAATTTGAATTTATGCCCTCTCAGGTGATTATTGTGAGAAAGAGGAAGAATCCCATCAGCACTGAGCATGCTCAAACCATTCCAACAAGAGTAGCTCATGTTGTCTTGTCAATGATATATAGGAATAATTTTTCTAGCAGGGATAAGGTGATTATCTCCTTGTATAACGCAATGGTCAGACCACACCTTGAGTACTGTATACAGGTCTGGAGGCCTCATTTTAAGAAGGATGTAGAGGCCTCCAGACCTGTATACAGTACTCAAGGTGTGGTCTGACCATTGCGTTATACAAGGAGATAATCACCTTATCCCTGCTAGAAAAATTATTCCTGTATATCATTGACAAGACAACATGAGCTACTCTTGCAGACTGTCTGCACTGCCAAGAAAATTTCATATCTGCCTGCACAATTACCTACAGGTCCTTTTCATTCTCTGCCACTGTCAGTGTAGTACAATACAGCTGATACGTTACACTGGGGTTACTGCTTCCCATATGCAGTACTTTACATTTGTCAATGTTAAACTTCAGTTGCCATCTCTCAGCCCATCTGCTCAACTTTTCTAGATCCTGTTGTAGCAGCGTACTGTCATTAGTGCCAATAACAACGCTGCCAACCTTCGTACAGTCTGTAAACTTGAACATTAAGCCTGATATACTATCATCAATATCATTAATAAATACAGAAACCAACAATGGACCCCAACACTAAACCCTGGGGGATTCCACTAATAACATTAGTCCACAAAGAGCAGTGTCCATTGATTACCACTCTCTGCCTTCTCCCACTCAACCATCCCTTTATCCATATCAGCAATTTGCCTTCAGTGCCACACTGCTCCAATTTGTGCAGCAGTCTTCCATGTGCAACAGTATCAAAAGCCTTTCTAAGATCCAAATATATGATATTAAAATTATTCCTTGCATTCAGTTCCTTTGTGATCACATTATAGTATCCAACCGGCCTCCGTAGCCGAGTGGGCAGGAGCGAGAGTGCAGTAGCACTCTCGCTCCTTGAGTAGACCGGGGTTCAAGCCCCTGACTGCTGAATACGGTCGATCTGCCAACCCGCACTGGACCAGCGTGGCAGATTATGGTCCATTTCCCTCAGCATGAATTGTTTGAGGAGGCTTCCATCCTGCAGTGGGTTGATAATGGCTGCACTTTACTTTACTTTTTATAGTATCCAACCAAATTGGTCAGACAAGACTTCCCCTTAACAATCTCATGCTGTGTCCAAGCTATAACTGAAGTCTTGTCTAGATGGTCCTGCAATGCTTCTTTAACCAGTGCTTCCATTAATTTCCCTGGAACAGAAGTTAAACTAACAGGACTGTAATTATTTGTGTCACCCTTTGATCCTCCTTTGTGAACTGGGGTCACATCTGCACATCTCCAGTCTAAAGGTGCCTCTCTTGAGTCCAACTAAGCTCTCAATAATTATGGCTAAGGGTTTGCTTACTTCCTTTGCTGCCTCCTTTAATATAACTGGATAGATCCCATCCACCCCAGGAACCTTTCTTAGGTTTATCTTCAACAATTTCTTCTCCACTTTGCTCTCAGTTATTACAAAATCATCTAGCTCACTGCTAGAGTTTAATTCACCTCTGAATAACTGCTCATTTGTGAATGTAGATGCAAAATACTCATTTAGCTACCTGAGCAGGATCATCAACAGGTTGAACCACTGACATCAAGTGTACCATGATTTATCCCCTTCCTTCTAGAGTTTACATAAGTAAAGAATTCTTTGCTGTTTTTCTTCCCATTTGTAAAATATAAAGATCTACTCATATCTTTTCATAGGAAAATTCTTCAGCCCGACACGCATCAAATTGATCCAATTAATACATTATATGAAAGGACTAAATTTATAACACGATATTATTCTTTAAAATTGTTAATATATACAGATTTCTTAAAAACTAATCCTGTATTCATTTTCCATTATCTACTCACTGCCAAAAGGAAGAGCAAAGCGTAGCTGACATACATCAACCCACCCAAAACTAAACCAACCAGCAATAACGGACTGGAAACTGAAGATAATTGTCAAATTTACTAAAATATTTTTGACTAAGCTTCTTTATAAGGGACTAGGTTATTTCAGTATGATCTCACAAGAAGTAAAGCGGCACACTTAACAATCTCCACTCTCTTTTATAATAATATTAAATCAAAATTTAGCATTCCATGATGAGATTATTTTTGTTAACCTATGTAAATAGTGCTATTTAAGTCCGAAAACGCACATGTGTAAATAGCACTATTTACATTGGTTAACAAAAATAATCTCGTGCAGAATGCTAAATTTTGATTGAATCTTATAAAAAAAGAAAATGCAGATTGTTAAGTGTGTCACTTAACTTCTTGTGAGCACGGATCATACCGAAATAACCTAGTCCCTTATAAAGAAGTTTAGTCAAAAATATTTTAGTAAATTTGACAATTGTCTTCAGTTTCCAGTCAGTTATTGCCGGTTGGTTTAGTTTTGGGTGAGTTGATGTATGTCAGCTACGCTTTGCTCTTCCTTTTGGCAGTGAGTAGAAAATGGAAATTGAATACAGGATTAGTTTTTAAGTAACCCTTATATATTAACAATTTTAAAGCATAATATCATGTTATAAATTTAGTTCTTTTATATAATGTATTAATTGGACCAATTTGATGTGAGCGTCAGGCTGAAGAATTTTCCTATTAAAAGGTATGAGTAGATCTTTATATTTTACAAATAGTACTTAAGTAGGAAGGATTGGGCTTTATTCCTCTTATATTTTGAAATATGTATCCCATACATTTTTATTCTCTGCCACATGTCTCATTAGTTCATCTGACATCCATTTAGGCCTAAACCTTTAATAATATTTCTTAGTTGGTTTGAAAAGCCTAGTTTCCAAGATTAATTCTTTGAATGTTTCCCATTTTGAATTTGCTGTTGGTTGCATAATCAGTTGGTCCCACCCTATAGAATTTAAATACGGTCTCAAACTACCACAGTCACCTTTATGAAAGCAAAAACTCTTCCCTTTACCCGTGATGGTAGTTACCTCTTTGAGTAAATCCCACTTCAGCTCACTGTGATCACTGCCACCCAGTGGTTCCTTTATCTACAGATTCTTAATATATGAAGAATCACTACTGATAATCAGATCAAGAGTATTACTCCCTATACTTGCCTCCTGAACATGTTGCTGTAGAAAACAATCATCCAATAAATCCACAAAAGCCTTGTTAGTGTGTGAATAACCAACCCACAAATTCCAGTCAATATCTGGAAAATTAAAATCCCCCATTATAAAACACTCTGATTTACTGGCCCACTCTATTTCTCTGTAGTTCATTATACTCAAGTCATTGAGCCAATAACACATTCCTACTCTCAATTTTGCTTTCCCAGTGCTTGTATCACATCAAGCTGACTTGACACTGCAGTGTCCGGCCATGTCAACTGGCTGTACTTCCTTGGATTTTAAGTGTTTCTTAACTAATAGCCCACAGCCCACAACAGATGCCCACAACAACTACTTTGTAGTTTTTTTAAGAGTGTCTATGGTGTATCAAAACACCGATATTATATAATTAACTAATAGCATAATCCCTCCTCCATTCCTATCCTGTCTATCCTTCCTGTACACACTGTACTCCACAAATTCCATTTCTGCATTCCTTATATCTGTGTGACACCAGGTCTCTGATATCCCAACAATATCTGCCTTTGATGTTCTGACCAACACCTCAAATTCATCAAATTTATTTACCAAACTCCAAGCATTGGTGTACACGCAAGTATACATGCACCTGTTCCTATTCTTAGCTAGCCTAACACAGCCTATGTATTTACTTGTTCTGCAATGATTCCCAGCAGTCTCTGAAATTCCTTGCACCTTGTTTTCCAGACTGCTGCTCATTCCAATAGAAGCAGTGCAAGAATCACTTTCAACCTCTGCCAGTGTCTATTGTTAATCTATTATTCCGTATATTCCCCCAAGCTAGGCAGTTTTCCGACCCATCTAGATAGCATCAGCAAATATTCTTGCACACTTTCTATTTAAGTTTATCCCATCCCTGTAGAAGTAGTCTCTCCTGTTAACAAGCACAGACCAGGCTGAGAAAAATTCTACCCCCTGAGCCTTGCACAATCTCTCCAGGGCTGAAATAATCGACAAGGCTGTCATCATATACTTCCTCCTATCGTGTCTTGGCAGAATTGCAGACACTTTCAAATTCAACCCTAACTCACAGCTTTTTTTCAACATTGACCTGTATTTGTTAAGTAATTTTGCCGGTCTCCTACTCTTAATATCATCAACGTGTACAACAATATCACCATTTTTGCCCTTATAAGATATCTGCTCTACAATGTCATCAACCTTTGCCCCTGGCAGACACACCCTGGTCCTGTTCCACCTATCCTTTTTGCACAATATGTTCCCCATTTCCCTGACAATAGAGCCACCGACAACAACAACAACTAGTTCCTGTGGGACCAGCGCATTCCACCTTGGGGTTGCCACTGTGTTGCGCAAAGTGCAAGCTCTGGAGTTGATGTGGGCAGCTGAGAGCTTGATGGGCCCTTCAATTTAAATCCTTCGAGGGCATCCACCCTGTCCTTCAAGCTCTCATATACGCCCATAACAACGCTGAGTTGGCACCTGATTTCTTTACACCGCATGCACACACAAATATATTCCCCTTGGTAATATCATGTCCCTTTCCTGATTGCTCCACAAACATCAAACAAGCAGTATATTTCAAAAGGCTGTGATTCAGAGGACAACTGCCCCCTTCAGTTCTCCCCTGAGCCACAGCACTCCCGTGAGCTTGAGCCTTTTGCTTTGCTGCTCTGATCTGAGTCATGATTTCGATTCAATTTCAAATAAAATTTCAATTTCAATACAAAAATATAACCCTAAACTTATATCCCAATGCAATTATAACACTATATATACTTCAGTATCAAGTATTATCTCCGAGTTACATTATATGACTTTCGTATCTCGTATCAAGTTATATGTATTGATTTATAATGTTATGTTTGTAAAATCTAGGTTGTTATATGTATTTAGTTAAAAAGTACAATTTAATTGACAATGAAATTTAATAAGGTTAATAAATTTTACTGATTAATTGATAATACTATGCTATACTAAGCTATCAGATTTCTAAAACAGTGCTACGTGTTTCGCTATCCAGCTTTACATTAAACCTTATGCTATCTAGTTCGGGATATATGTTGTATCATTTAACAGTGGTGGCAAGTTATGAATGGTAAATCTATAGACACTAAGTATTAATTAACTTTCAAAATCGCTATCTAAATTCAAAATAACCAAGGAGCTTGACTAGGTCTATAAGCTACTTATAGAAAATAATTTAATATAACAATTAATTCAATAAATAGGCTAAATATAATTAAAAACTTAGCATTCGCTGGTGCTTGAAAATCTTGTCCAAAACGTGGATACTCTTACCAATAACCTACAAAATTTCTAAGTTCAAATTAAATTAAGTATCGTTGCTGTTGTTGTTATTTGGTTTTTAAGAGAATTAGCAACTAAGGCCATATTGCTCCGGGGATATGCGGTGTTCATTCCCTGACCTTTCCGCATCCTCCGTATTTGGTGGATCACGGGCTCGAACCCTGGTCTAATCAAGAAGCATGTGCTACGCACTGCTGCTCCTGCCCACCTGGCTACGGAGGTGCCACTAAGTATCGTAACTAGGAATATAAAGCTACTTCTAGAAAATAAATTAATATGTCAATTTAAGTCAATAAAAGGGCAAAAAAATTTAAGAAAACTTCTCTATTAGCTGGAGCAGTAAAAACTTTGCCCGCACGGAGCTTCTCTTATTCCCAAAGTGAGTTATGTGCCTGAAAGCTTTGTTATGCTTCTATGGCTCTACTTTTCTTTTAATATCATTTAATTTTATTATTTAGTATTAGCATTAGTAATGGCCACATGGTGCAAGAAAGCCTATGGCTTATGCTGCACCAGCCAAAAAAAAAAAAAAACGAACAAAACAATGATAAAAACAAAAAAAATAAAAATAAAATAAATAAATAATAATAATTAATAAAAAAAAGGGAATTAAACCTATCATCCTATGCACTTCCCTTACCCGAAAGTACTATCCAGATGACCTTTGAATTTCCCCAAACTGTAGGCCTCTACCACCAACGAAGGCAACTTATTCCAGTAATTTATAACTCGCTGGCTAAAATAAAACTTCCTGCAATCCGACTTCACATTGTTCTCTTTTAACTTTCAAGTTGAGCACAGCACTGCAGTATTGAAGGTAAATTCATATATTTATAAAGTTTTTTAGCTTCCTTAATTATTAATTAGCTCAAGTTAATATACTTCTGATTCCTGAAGTTCCTTTAACAACTGAAATATAGTTCTGATCAACTTCCATTCTCATCAATTCCCAAAACTTTTCAAAATTTTTTTATGCCATATTTCACTAATCATTGTGTGGATATTACACCATGTCTCAAACAAGCTTCACTATCGACTTGTTAAACAGTACACATTCTTTTTTGCTAGCCAAAAAACTCCTGAACAGTGAGAGCCTCGTGGCTTGGTGTGTTGTCGTGCAAGAGGAACCAACTGCCATCTTCTCCATATGGAGCCTGCACACGATGGATTCCCTGCAACAAACATTTCAAAATGTCCAGATAGTAGGCATTAGTAATTATAGACCAGTTAATTTTACTTCTGTTCCAGGGAAAATGATGGAGTTACTGGTTAAAGATGCATTGCAGGATCATCTAGACAAGACTGCAGTAATAATTTAGACACAGCATGGGTTTGTTAAGGGAAAGTGTTGTCTGACAAATTTGATTGGATACTATTCAGTTCCTTTGTGGTTACAAAGGAACTGAATGCAAAAAATAATTTTGATATCCTATACTTGGTTTTCAGGAAAGCTTTTGACACTGCTATGCATGGAAGAATACTGTACAAATTGGAGCAGTATGGTATTAAGGGTAAGTTGCTACAATGGATAAAAAGGGTAGTTGAGTGGGAGAAGATAGAGAGTGGTAATCAATGGATGCTGCACTTCATGGACTAATGTTATTAGTGGAGTCTCCCAGGATTCGGTGTTGGGCCCACTGTTGTTTTATATATTTTTCAATGATATTGATGAAGGTATATCAGGCTTAATGTCGAAGTTTGCAGATGATACAAAGGTTGGCAGGCTTGTTAATGACAGTGTGCTACTGCAACAGGATCTAGAAAATTTGGGCAGATGGGCTGAGAAGTGGCAACTGAAGTTTAACAGTGACAAATGCAAATTACTGCATATGGGTAGAAATAACCCCAGAGAAACATACCAACTGTGTGGTACTACACTTAGGGTGTTAGAAAATGAAAAAGATCTGGGAGCAATTGTGCAGTCAGATAAGAAGTTTTCTGAGCAATGCAGACAGGCTGCCAGAGCAGGTCATGGGGTATTGTAAATGACATACAGAAATTTTGCTAGTAGGGAAAAGGAGGCGATTATCCCTTTGTATAAGGCAATGGTCAGGCCACACTTTGAGTACTGCATACAGGTCTGGAGGCCTCATTTTAGGAAGGATGTAGAGCATGTACAGAGAAGGGCAACAAGATTGATTAAGGGAACAAATGGGTCCTCTTACCAAGAAAGGTTTAAGTTCTGCAAATTGCAGTGGCTGGAGACTAAGCACCTGCGAGGTAATCTGATTGGGGTGTATAATACCCTGAATGGGTTGAGCATGCTGAATTCTGATGGGATTCTTTCGTTTGCTCAGATTACGAACCTGAGGGGGCATAAATTCCAATTGAAGAAAGACAGTTGTAGAATAGATGTGCGGAAATTTGCCTTTAGCCAGCTGGTGGTTAATTGCTGGAACAAACTTCCATCTGTCATTGTGGAAGTTGATAGCTTCAATAAATTCAAGGAGGAACTTGACAAACTTTTAGTGGGAATGTATGTGTGAAATTGGTTTTTTTTTTTTTTTGGCTGATGCTAAATAAGCTCATACACTTGCTTTCTTGCATCACATGCCTCTATTATTATTACTACTACTATTAGTAACACTTTGGCCATTGCACATGAACTCTTTGTGCACAATCCCCTTGCTATTGTAGAAAGTGATGAGCATGGTTTTGACTTTTGATCTTTCTTGACAAACTTTTTTGATCTTGAGAGAGTCTGCCAACTTATACTCTGCACTTTATCACTTTGTTGCAGAGTTGTACTGAAAACATCATATCTCATCATCCATAACAATCAGATTCAAGAAGTTGGGTTTGCTTTCATTTGCCTCAGTGAGTTCTCTGCAGTGTTCAACTCGTGCCTGTCATTGACCATCTGTTAACGAATGTGGAACAAACCATGCACAGATCTTCTGAAATCATTTGCACATTGGCCATTAATAATGATTTCCTGCACCTTTTTAATTAACTCTCAAATTTCCTGCACCTTTTTAATTAGCATTGAAACTTTTTTTTTGCTGGGCTCTGATGTTCGTCACCTTCTAGTGATTCTCTTCTGTAAGCAAAACATTTATGCCACTTGAACAAGACAAACAATTCTCTCTATACTTTTGCTTTATCATTTGAAACATTTCCGTGGCACTTTTGCTCAGTTGAACACAAAACTTGATGTTTGCTCTTTGTTCCATTGTCTATTCACAACACAGACACAAGAAAGACGTCCAGTTCAGCTCGCACTATGTTCTGAAATGGCTACATTTTCCGCTGACCTTGACTGTGGTGTTTGAGGAACACTCACTCTTTCATTTCATGTTTACTTCTAAGTAGATGGCAGTACCAGTGCTAGTCTCATAACATCAGTCTCATTTTCCAATTGCACACTTTCCTGTGGCTTTTAGTTAATCCAGTCATGGGGAAGACATGATCTTTTTGATTTTCAGAAGGGTGTTATTGTTGGAGTACGTTTAAACAGAACAGGAGCCACAACTGAGAAAACAATGAGTGGAATATGAAAGGCTCAAAAGGAAAAAAAAGTGGCAGAAAGTTGGTATTAAAAGAATGAAATTTAAAGTGAATTGTGCATCAGAATAGAAGGTCCAGTGTGCAGCAAATGACTGAAAAATCCAATTTAGGCAATAAAAGACTCATTATCAACCCAACTATGTAGGGAGAGTGGAAGAATCTGGGATTTGGCAATTGTGTGCCTATACGAAACTTACTTCTTTCTGCAAAAAATTGAAAGATTTGACTGAAGTGGTACTGCTAACATGAAGACTGGATTGTGGAACAGTGGGTAAAGATCATATGGTCTGATGAGTCTTGATTTACACCAAGGGTAGGGCGAAAGTATGCTGTGAGCCTCATGAAGCCATGCATCCCAACTGTCCACCACCACTTAAGTGGCCAGAGGTGGTATAATGGTATGGGGCATGTTCTGTTGGTATAGATTGGGTCCGCTTATAGAAGGTCGTGTAATGAATATTTTTCTGTTGTATCAGACCAATTTCAGCCTGCACTGCTTCATATTTACTCAGATTGTGACAGATTTTTTCAAGGTGACAACCCAATTGCACACCCTGGAAAAATTATACCTGAATGGTTCGAGGAACATTTGCAAGAATTTTAGCATCCACACTAGCACGTAATTCTCCAGGTCTGAATCCATTTGAGAATGTCTGGAATATTTCAAACAGTCTCAATCAGGAGCTAGACTCCCTTAGACACCTACTGGAACCATGAGGCAAAATTTGGGTGTACATGTCATGACATCAGTAATAATGGAAAACATCATAAGATGCAGATTGACCATACCAAATTTTAGCATGCACCTAATACCAAAGTACCAGGTGCACACTAAAATAAATTATAAAGTTAACAAAACAACAACAACAAAAAAAAAAATCTTAATATAAAAATTTCTTTCTGTCATTTGAGGTAAATTTAATGCACTCAAATTTGATACAGCACCTTCTCACTCACACACCTCTGTAGCCAGGTGGGCAGGAGTGGCAGTGCGTAGCACATGCTTCTTGATTAGACTGGGGTTCGAGCCCATGATCCACCAAATACGGAGGATGCGGAAAGGTCAGGGAATGAACACCGCATATCCCCGGAGCAATATGGCCCTAGTTGCTAATGCTCCTAAAAACCAAACACCACACACACAGGATTTAGCATAATCACTTGTTAACTATGAATATTAGTTACCAAGGTTTCAGTCACTCAATCTAAGGCAACCACACAATTTTATTTTTTCTGTGAATTGTGTGGGTGGGGAGACTTGTTCATTCAACAAATGTGGAGAATCACGAGATTGTGTATTGTCAGATTTTACCAATGGAATTGAAGATAAGTAAGTTACTGTTAATATCTACCTCTATATGCTTTCTTCTTCTCCTTCCTTCTGTAGCTGATTTACAGACTTCTTCAAGGACTTACCAGTGATGCTTGGAATCAAATTTTATGACCACATTCCAGTGTTAACACAGATCATAGACAGGATTATACACAGTATATTATGGTATTTATAAATATTAAATATGTAATTATCAATTTTTCAAGTGTTCCTCCCATCTTCCCTCTTCCTTTATTGTGGGAGAAAAAAAGAAACATACAAACATTAATAAAGTAATTAAGTGATTTTCACACCTTTTATTTTCATTCTGTTTTTCAGATGGAGTGTAAGACTCATTTTGTCCAAGATGGTCAGAAGATGATAGCATCTTTGTTCTAAGTTGTATGCCAGGAGAAACTACAACTGCACTTTGTACACTAAGTTTTCTTTTCTTGTTATGGCTATTGTTATTACTCTCTGGAAAACTTTTACTAGCTATATTCTCATCATCCGGGTGACCTAAAAATAGCAATAACATTTTCAACTCTTAGAATATTATTTCCATCAGTTGAACTTTGGCACTATTGAATTTTTTATCAGATAAAGTTTGCTTTTATTTTTTAGTATTCAGTATTAGTATTACTGTATTATAGAAAAAATAATGCAAGTAGAACTTTAAGTAAAACATCTAAATATGTAGCATCACATAAAAATAAATAGATAAAAAAATACTTAAAAAAATTCATTCGTGCATAATCCCATTATGTAATTTTACCTATATCAACCAAGTAGCTGTCTAATTTAATGAAGTGCTTGAACAGTTTGTTCACAGCTGGAAATTAGTGTAAACTAATTAGTCTATTATCTTAATTTGTTTATAGTAACAGCATAATTAATTTCAGCTATCCTTGTGGCAAACTGAGGAACCAGAAAAGATGGCTTATGTCAAACATTTGTAAAAGTTAATGAGCTCAGTCTGCATTTAAAAATACATATAAAAAGTGGTTCACAATAATTTCAGGATTGGCTGTTGTATTTGTCATTCACAACTGTCTAATTCTTCTTTAAATTTATATATGATATCCAGTTGCACAATAATGGGCACAGTTTGTTTTAGTAACTAATTAATGTTTTTCTAACAGAAAATTACCTTAAAAGAAGTCTGAAATTATCCTTCCTTAAACTAAATCTGTCATCTTGATATTCCTAGTACACTCAACCATTTGTAATTTTTGAATATCTAATCAGGTTACTACATTGGTGATCTGACTTTACAGCCTTTCTATAGAAAAGTGGAGATTCTTCCAATTTCCTAGTAAGTGGGCTTGCTGCCCACTTGCTACACTTCCTACTACTTCCAGGAGGTCTATTACATCCCCAAAATGAGAATTTTTTAAATATGCTGTTCTACGTATAGTTCACAGTTCTAAAAATACTAATGTTATTCTCAAACATTTGAGTAAACATTTTTATTTGAATGTGTGCAATATATGGAGTTTGAAAATTTCCTTAACCTACTGTTAGTCATGTGGGGATCATTTTAACATCCATGTGTTTTTCACTATTTCACATTCAAAAACAATTCTATCCTAGAGTAACTCTCATAATCTTTTCAAGGTGATTTTTTTTCCACAGTTTCTCTATTAAAAATGTGAAAAATTGCTACTGAATAGAGCCAAAATAACCTTCAGTGATAGTATCTTGTATATGGTTTAACACAACTGCTAGAAGTGAAAATGTTTCAGAAAGGGCTTATGCAGTTCTCAAAATTCCTTAAAAAATACAACAGAATAATCATAACCTCTTCATTTATACTGACAATTATGTATGTTAAAGACTGAATAAATATGGTTTGGCCTCGAATTCATCATAAAAATATTGTTGCTTTGCAGAGCATAGCGTTATATTTAATTATTAATTATACATTTCTTTTTGGTTGGAAAGTCCATATGTATTCCTGCACCCCTCCTACCCCTGACTTCACACCTGCAAACAGATCATAGTACACTTTTCAAGTTGTCAGATAAATGGTAAGAAAATTTACTTTTAATATTCTCCAACATATAACATTAGGAAATATAAGCATATTGTATGCTGCATAATGATCATCTCCAGCAGACAGCAATAGGGAATTCCGTATTCTACTGTATTGTAAAATATTTTTTTCCCAATAAATAAGATTTAAAAAATTAGTGAATTAGAAAATATTCTAAAAAATGTGTATTTTGTGTGAAAAAATTTTGGGATTGCTTTCACTATTCCTTTCTCTCACTCAATCATCTCTGGATCAGAATTTGAAAAAGTGGTAATTCTGTTCAGCATGTTATGGGACACCTGTCATGCTAGATTAGCCAAATGGGGTCTTGGCTATATTCAAAAAAAAAAAAAAATAAATAAATAAATAAAAATTTCCACCAGGTTTAATATAGCACTGACTGTGAAAAATGGATTTCAAGTAACCAATCAATCATTTCAGTTACAACTCTTTTATCGATAAACTTTATGTCATATATTAGCAATATCTAAAAAATGTGAGAGAATTAAATATTTTTTCTGAAAAGCTTGAAATGTCAATTTTGAAAACAGGAAGAATTCTTGGAACGGATTCCAATCTTAACGAAAATGTGACAAAGTTACAAGAGCAAGCATTTTACTGAAGTTAAAGAGGGCAAGTGTTATAGATTAGGGAGAGACACGTATGAGGGACTGATGAAAAGAATCAGTCACAAACTTTATCCAGCTTTACTATGTGATGCATTTTAAGAATTAGTGGAACTAGACCTGGAACTTCAAAATAGTGGAAAAACCATTTTCACTAAGTATCAAAAAAATTCAAGTCAGGTTAAGTTTTTCAAAAATAGGAAAAACAAAACCTGTATTACATTATAAAGAAACCATTCATGCCGCTTTGAAAATCAAAGACCTTTTGCTCTTCACAATACAAGTGGTTGAAATTCACACTCCCTCAATCAAATGAAATTCTATGACAAGTTGAACTAGCAGGGTTTGGTGTTGGGCCCACTGTTGTTTTGTATATTTATCAGTGATATTGATGAAGGTATATCAGGCTTAATATCCAAGTTTACAGATGATACTAAGGTTGGCAGGGTTGTTAACGGCAGTAATGGCAGTGTGCTACTGCAACAGGATCTAGAAAGTTGGGCAGATGGGCTGAAAAGTGGCAACCAAAGTTTAACATTGACAAATGCAAAGTAATGCATATGGAAAAAAACTAACCCCAGAGGAACATACCAACTCTGTGATACTACACTTAAGGTGGTAGAAAATGAAAAAGAAATGGGAGTAATTGTGCAGTCAGATATGAAGTTTTCTGAGCAGTGCAGACAGGCTGCCAGAGCAGATTATGGGGTTTTGTCAATGATATACAAGAATTTTGCTAGTAGGGAAAAGGAGGCGATTATCGCTTTGTATAAGGCAATGGTCAGGCCACGCCTTGAGTACTAAGTACAGGTCTGGAGGCCTCATTTTAGGAAGGATGTAGAATTGCTTGAGCGAGTACAGAGAAGGGGGGGTACAAGATTGGTGAGGGGAATGAAGGGGTCCTCTTACCAAGAGTTCTGTTAAATGCAGCATCTGGAGACTAGGCACCTGTGAGGTGATCTGATTGAGGTGTATAAGGCCTTAAATGGGTTGAGCAGGCTCAATTCTGGTGGGATTTTTTCTCTTGCTCAGATTACAAACCTGAAGGGGCATAAATTCAAACTGAGGAAAGACAGTTGTAGGATAGATGTGTGGAAATTTGCCTTTAGCCAGTGGGTAGTTGATTGCTGCAACAAACTTCCATCTGTCGTTGTGGAAGTTGATAGCTTAAATGAATTCAGAGAGGAACTGGACAAACTTTTAGAGGGAATGAATGTGTGAAATGTTTTTTTTTTTTTTTCAGCTGATGCTACATACGTTTGCTTTCTTGCATTACATGCCTCTACTACTATTACTACATACAGCATATGCCAAAGATTCCAAGTTACAACAGAGGAAAATTTATGAGGAACAGCTTGACCTTATAGGCCTGACGGAGCCCAGTGGTCAGGAGCGAGAGTGCATAGCACGCGTTCCTTGAATGGACCGGGGTTCAAGCCCGTGACTACTAAATACAATAAATATTTGTATTGACGATTTATTGTGAACTCTACTGACTTGGTTGTCATGCCGGAGTATAAACAGAAAAATTTACTTTGTTGAATCAAAATTGTTATTTTTAAATGCATTCCAATCTTAATGAGTGAATAAGATTGAAGATTCACTCAAATGAATTCAGTTGTAGCTTGCTCAAGTGAATCCTGATTGATGAACATTACTGCTGCATTGATGTTCATCAAAATGATAGGCCATCCTTTGTAGCTGTTCAATCCTACAAACTATTTAAACTTGTGGTTTTTCTAAAGACACCATATTGCTTCTATAAAAGCAAAGAATGGTGGTGACACAATAAGAATGAGAACATTGCTATACCTGTGACTCACATTTGAAATTTGCTTTTATAATTATATTAAATATCATTACCTTCTCTGTTTATTATTTATATATAATCATTAGACTTTATGATATAAAATTATATCATCATGATGATAGCATAAGTTATTATGATATCAGGGTTTCTTTATTTGGAAATATACTCCACACCCCGTAAAATCTCTGATATTCTTTGCATTGCCCTTCAGTGATTTCTATTTCTTCGAAGTTTTATTTATTTTTATATCTGGTTCAAATTTTCTGTCCAGTACCTCTGTTTTAGATTGGTGAAGCAAAAACTTACTTTTCAAGGTCTGTAATCTGTTGAATTTAAAGCAGAACAGAAACATCATATGGCATAAAAATATACCAATGCCAAATATATCCAGTGACCAAGCTGAGTATTACTACCATAATACTTAGCTAGGTCACTTCACTTCATGCTTGTATGTAAGTGTGCTTATGTTTTTACTCGTGAACTCTCCTCTGAACTAATAGTTTATTATAAACATTGAAAAGGAAAAAGTATGAGGATTTCTACAGTGACTAAAAACCATTTCTTATTTCTTACAAATGGCACGTGACGTTTGAAGCAGTACTAAAGTGTAAAGTGTGTGTTTTTTTTTTTTTTTATGAAAACCCCAAACACGAGAGGTATTAGAACCTATTGTACTTAGTACTGTGATTAAGATGGGCACTGAGAAGAAAAAAGAAGATATTTGTTGACATGAGACTTGAACTTCTGTAGACTGTAATTTTCATGAAATATCCTGAAAATGGCACATGAATGAATAAAAGAAGAAGATGATGAAAAGTTGGTTCTGTGAGTTTGAAGTTGGACAGTAAATGGATGTTGGCTGGTGGTGGCATGTGTTCGGACTGTTTTGAAAGAGAGAGAGAGAGAGAGAGAGAGAGAGAGAGAGAGAGAGAGAGAGCAGGAATTATAGAAGCCAATTCAGAAGAACAGTGCCCATGGAAGTATCTGTAGAAAAGGCATGCAGCAGAAACAGTACATCTGTGAGACAGCAAGTGGAGAGACTCTGTTAGGGAGGAGTCATTAATTAACCTAACTGCCCTCTTCTGAATGGAATCTAGAAGATTGAGAGAGGTTTTGGGGGCACCACCCCAGATGTGAGAGCAAGATTCCATTGTAGGGTGGATTTGAAATTTGTACAGAGTGAACAGTTGTTTGGAAGAAAAGTAATGCCGAGAGCAAAAGAGAAAACCAAGTTTTTTAGGTGGAGAGGAAGCAATATTTGTAATGTGCTTGTGCCAAGAGAGATTAGAAGTCAGGGTAATCCCCAAAAGAGATATATCATTTTGCCTAGAAATCGGAGTGTCACCAAAAATAAGCATAGGAGCAGCAGAATCCTTTTTGCGAGATATAAGGCAAGACTGAGTTTTCGAAGGATAGAAATCAACAAAGTTACTTTGCCCCACTGGAGAATTAAGTGGAGATCGGCATTTAAGGAATTGGTAGCAGATATTCGATAAGTTGAAGCTAATTTAGCAGGGAAAGTTTTCTCAAAATGGAAAGTGGAATGCAATGTGCTATCATCGGCAAAACTATGGATAGGATTTCCAGTCAGTAGAAGAAGGTCATTAATATATAAGGAAAAGACTGGGGGGAAAAAATAATGCTGGTGTCCCCCAAGGTCCCGTCTTGGGGGACACCAGCATTATTGGAGAATTTAGAAGACAGAGAGCCATCTCTCATCACCCTCAGTGAGCGATCAGAGAAAACACTGGATAACCAATTACAAAAAACAGTTGGCAAACCATAAGACGGAAGTTTGTTTAGAAGACCTTTATGCCAAACTCAATCGAAAGCTTTTGAGATGTCAAGAGCAACTGCTTGAGTTTCACCAAACTTTTCCATTGAATTAGTCCATAAATGGGTAACATAAGCCAGAATATCACCAGTGGATCGACGCTGATGGAATCCATACTGGTGATCGTTGATCAGACTGCGTAGTTTAAGAGTTGCCAGTTAATTGATTTCTCCATTACTTTAGAAAGAATAGAAATAATTGCAATGGGACAATAATTGGATGGGACGGATTTGTCACCCTTTTTAGGAATTGGCTGGATATGAGCAAATTTCCAAGCAGAAGGGAAAACACCTTTGGAATAAGAAAGTGAAAAAAGGCAGCAAAGAACAGGAGTAAGTTCAGGAGCAGAGGTTTTGAGAACAAGTGGAGAAATACCATCCGGACCTGGACCTTTCTTAGCATCAAGATTCGTCAAAATCCTTCTGACATCCTTTTGACAGAAGACCACAGGAGGAATTCAATGGCACATGCTAGGAATGGTGGGAAGTGTTATACTAAGATCATTAATACATGAGTTGGAAGAAAAATCGGATGCTAGCAGGTCGGCTTTATCCTTAGCCGAAGTGACAACAGAACCATCTGGTTTTGACAGAGGTGGGCAAAAGTTGCAGCCAATAGCTTTGGCAAGAGACCAGAATGCCAAGCATTCTGGTCTCTTGCCAAATTAGGGCAAGAAGCAAGTTTTCTACTCTTGGCCTGTTCAAAATCTAGTTTGGACTGATTAATAACTGCTTTACAATATTTACGAGCTTTGGTGTAGGCAAAAAATGAAACTGAAGAATTGGAAACAAGCCAATTAGGAATATGCATTGTTCTTCTCTTGAACAGCCTTAGCACATTTATTGGAAAACCAAGGTTTAGATAAAGGATGAGATTTTAAAGTGGAGTGTGGGATAAAGGATTCCATTCCTGCAAGGATAATTTCACTGACACAATCTGAGCAAACATTGACATCAGAAGTTTTGAAACAGTAATCCGACAAAGGAAAAGAAATCTTGCAGGTCATCCCATTTTGTATTCATGTAATGCCAAACAATATGAGGTTGGGAATAGGAATGAGATAAAGGCTCCATTGGAGAAGAGACAATCACCAAGTTGTGATCTGAGGTGCCTAAAGGAACACACACTTCGACAGTGTACTTAGAAGGGTTTTTTGTGAGAAAAAGATCAATTAGGAGAAAACGATCAATGCCAACCATACAGCCAAGATGTTGGCTGTATGCTAGGATTGTCCGGTATTCTTGTAGGTAAATGAACAATCTGTGCAAGGTCATTAGTAATTGAAAAAGACTCAGCATCTCGACCAGTGGGTCAGTGTGACTAGAAAACAGATGCCAGCTGGAGTTGTGAACATAAAATCACCAAGGAAAATTACCTCACTGTCAGGAAAGTTGGACTGGAGAAAGTCAAGTTGCAAAGAGAGGAAGTCAAAGAGCTCCAAGTGATTAGTGGAGTTGGGAGAATGGTAGAGACAACAGATGAATTTGACACAATGAGGTAGAGAGATTTTAAGCCAGAGAAGATCGAAAAGAGGAGATTCCAAATTACTAAGTCTCTGACAGGGAATGTCAGAATGGACATATGCACAAGTACCACCTTCGAAGCAAAAGGAATCATACAGGAAATAATTTGGCCAACTGAGTTGTGCAGTAGTTGAATTAACCGATCAATTTGGTCCTTGAGGTTGTCACAGACATTCTCTCAGATATGCCAGACAAGTTGTACTTGCTACCTGGGAGTCTAAAACGCTGATGGAACTGATATTCGGGTGACACTCAAGTCAAGTGGACCCAATTTCGGCAAAGTCCGGACGGTCTGTGACAGCCAAATCCTCTGCTTGCACCTTCACAATGGTGGGACTGTTAGTAATCCTGGGTATAACCTCCATGCACAAGTACATGGTGGGTGACCACCCAGGTATGAACCAACGTAAACAGGGGTCGAGGTGTGGCACCCACACCACACCACATGGAGGAATGCCGCCCCTCTATGTCACCAGGCAGTACTAGGTGGTAGATGACTCTCATCAACCGCTGTAATACCACCACTTTGCTTATTGGAGGCTTGAAGTGGTGGAACCCATGTTTGGTCTCTAGAGCTAAGTTCCGGTCAACCCTTCCCTATCTCTTCCATCATGCAGTATGATTGATGACTTTTGAGGTTATGATGAACATCGTGGCGAGATCCAATATTCCTTACATTTCGAGGATACAGCTCTAAAATGGTGTTCTACCTCTACTCTGCCAGATAGTGACCGGAGGGAGACCAAGTAGTGTGTATGCGGGGAGCATTGTCGAGGCCACGTTATGTCAAGGATCTGGGTATATTCTTACCGTGTGTAAGCCATATCCAAAAATTTCATTACTTCATACAGCATGTCCCACCCACCCACCTTTCCTTACTATTGAATACACCATGAATTGTCAAACTAATAGAGCAAGCTTATCTGTGAAAAGATCTAAACCTCCCAAGCACTTCCTAATTCATTTCACAAATATACGTGGTCTCAATTCTAATCTCAACGATGTCCATTTCCACTTGCAGTCTGCCAAACCCCATGTACTTTTTCTGACAGAATCTCAGTTATCGGTTGATTCAACTACTGCTCATCTCAGATGCCCAAATTATTCGCTGTATGATTCCTTTCGCCTCAAATGTGGTACTTGTGCATATGTCCATTCTGATATTCCCTGTCAGAGACTTGGCAATTGGGAATCTCCTCTCTTTGATCTTCTCTGGCTTAAAATCTCTCTACCTCATTGTGTCAGATTCATCTGTTGTCTCTACCGTTCTCCCAACTCCACTTATCACTTGGAGCTCTTTGACTTCCTCCAGTCCAACTATTGCACTGGTTGGTGAGAGTCATCTACCACCTAGTATTGCCTGGTACCACAGAGGGGTGGTATTCCTCCATGTGGTGTGGGTGCCACACCTTGACCCCTGCTTACATTGGTTCACACCTGGGTGGTCACCCACAGTGTGCTTGTGCATGGAGGTTATACCCAGGATTACTAACAGTCCCACCATCGTGAAGGTGCAAGCTGAAGGTATCACCAGGGGTTCCCCCCATCTCCACACTGTATTCTTTGTAGGTCTGACAGAGAACTCTGTGGAAGCCAGAGATTTAAAAAGTGTTTGGGGAGTGGTTCGTTGTGTAGTGTTATGTTCTGTTGTTTCTCTTCTGAACATTTAGCCATTGGGCCCCTATTGGGATCCACCGTTACCCACACTTTTCCATGAGGAGGCAGGTCAGGCATCCAGTAGATTATTTAAGTACTCTGGTAGGCCCCGCCACCTGATTTCTAAGGATTTCAATGGCAAGGGCCTAAAAAAAAAAAAAAAATGAACACTAGAATTTAGAAATGCCAAAAGAGGTTTACAAGAAAGCAGTTGGATTTAGATGTTGATTAGAATTTGGCAGCACTGTTAGGGGCATATTAGGGGAGACTGAAGGCTGGGAGAAACAGGTAGAAGATGGGGACGATAGAGTAGGCATCCCCAAAGAGGTCAGTGAGAACGAGCCCCAACAGGTGAAGTATGGTGGAGGCAGGAAGGGGAGGAGACAGAGACCCTCCTTGCCTGGGGATGGGGTTTAAAAGGGGGACCAGGTTTGAGTATCCGGTTCAGATCGTGAAATGGCTCGTTGGCAGTAGAACTGCAGTATATCTCTGTTGGTGATCTTTCTCATTCTCAGGTCCATGTAAGTGTTCAATCCAGTAAGTTGGTCAAACTGTCCATCCTGCCTCTGGGGTAGGATATGTTAACTGGCAGTGGAGGGAGCAATATCCCCCCACTGTGAGGTGGGAGAGACACATATTTACTTCTTTCATAATCTGCATTCTATTTTTATACTTTTTTCTTATATTTTATATATTTTTTCCTGTTAAGTTATATATATTTATTTTTTTTTTGCCCCCCCTTCATTCATCTTTTTCTCACACACCAGGGGGGGGATGCAGTGGTGTGTAATGTAATTTTAAATACTAATGCACAATAGTCAAAATATATAAGAATATAAAATATTAAAACTAGGGTTAGTGTGTACTTAACTGTAACATTTATTTGTATTCTTTTTCTCACACACTTACACTCTCATTCATTCTTCTGGCTTTCGTTTCATTTATTCGACTCATGCTGTCTGCACTCTCTGGGCACCCCAATTTACTGTTATTCTTCAGTTGTCGTGTAGGCCTAGCCACAAGTTTTTTTTGCAGGCCAGGGAAAAATGGAGTGATTTTTTTTTTGTTAGTTGTTGGCGCATCAGCTTCTGTGGCCATAATGCACCTCCCAAAGATTTTGCATTTACTCTGATCCAAGCCTGAGGCAAGATTCGAACCTGCGACCTTTGGGTTGCCAGGCAGGCACTTTACCCACCCAGCTAGCCCAGTCGGCGAATGCAGTGATAGTGTTTGTGTCGTTAGTAAATGTTTGTTGGTATATATAAAGTAATGTAAGTTATTATTAAATTGTATTCTTACAGCCAATTACATTTGCACTTCCACTCATTCCCATTCACCATAACACTCAGTCACTCTCTCATTGCCTCATGCTGGGTCACTCTTTCTTTCACCAAAACTGACATTTATTCCCTTTTACCATAATTCCTATTTCACTCAATGCCCAGCCTATTCATTCTCCTCATTCATTCTACATTGCATCCCGTTGCTACTTGCTTACTGATATTTTTCAGCTAATCTGCTTCCATGGCTGCCTGTACATCTCCCCACTACATGGTTACTTATTTGGTGTGGTGCCCCAGGTTCCCACACATGGCAGGGTAGTCCTGGGGGGGGGTATCCAGGTCAATCCAGTTTTGTCATGTCAGGATGCAGAATACTGCTATCCTGACAGTTTTTAAGTCATCGTCTGGGCATGGTGGGAAATGTGGACAATTTTAACTATTATTGTTTAATTGTTAGGGGGGCTGAATTGCCATTCTCTGGATGATTCTGCACATTTCGAATACTTTCTGTGTGAAGGTTGTAAAGGCTGCTTTATAATTTTCCTCTTCTACAATGAACAGATGTTTTTAGCTGTGTTCTGGGGATGTCATAAATTATACATTCATATAGAATGTGTGCCCAGTCTTCACTCTCGCCACAGGTGCAGTTTGGGTCATCAGTCAGCCCTAAGGAGATTAGTTTTGCCTTTAGGAAGTCATGACCTGTCAATATAAATGTCGTAAAAAGTCAAAGGGCATACCACTTAGGTGGCTTTGGGCTAACCATTGCCACCTGTGGCAGATACCTTTTGGTAACCAGACTTCTGGTTTCCTGCTCCCACTTTGTTTGCCATAGCTCATGGAGCTTTGTGGCTATTCTTTTTCTTTCAGCGTTGAAGGCATTGGCTATATCAAGGGCTGTCCCCAGAAATTCTGTGGGTATGCCCTTTTTAAGTCTATAATATAAGCCTCTTTTGGCTACTTCCCGGTAAACTGGGAGAGCTTTGGCCAGCAACTTAGTGTAGGTGTGCGTACTATGCGACATATTATGGTAATAGTGAGTAGTATTGTTCTTTGTATCGATTCTAATTTATTCCTGTTTCTTACTATGGCTGAGCGAATGAACCACGCACCGGCTCCATAGGTGATAATAGGTAGGAAAATTGCACGGTATATGATTACCAGGGTCTTTCTTTTGAGTCTACAGTCTGCTCGACTGATCCTGGCAATCATACCTGCATAATTTCGCACTTTCTTCGTGAAGTAGGTCAAATGGGGATAAAAAGTTAATTTTGAATCGAAGACCACTCCAAGATATTTTAGTTCTATTACCATTTTTATAGTAGTTGTATTAATTTTGATTTGTGGACGTCTTCTTGTGTCCAAACTAACTGCCTTTTAGAAGTATTTGTTTGGTTTTTTCAGGCGTTATTTTGAGCATGTGCATTTGTGCCCACTCCTGCAGCTGCAAGAGGGTGGCATTTGATCTTGGCTCTACAGCCACTCGCATGTTACCTTTTACAAGGAAAATCATGTCATCTGCAAAGGCCAGGGGCCCCAGATCCAAGGCCAGAAATTTATCCAGAACAATGTTCCAGAAAATGAACCCTGCAGGCAGCCTTTATTCATAGAGCATGTCAATTCCTGGAACCTTATGCATACTGAGATACTTCTGTCTGTAAGGTAGCTGTTTATTACCTTATACAGGTTTTGTGGGGCATTTGCTGGCAGAGTCTCCTAAAGACACTAAGCAACCAGAGTGAGTCAAATGCCCCAGCAAAGTCAATAGAGATTGCCAGCATATATTTTTCATCTGAGTTTTTAACTGTTGTCAGTAAGTAGTGCATGGCATCCTCCGTAGAGTTGCCCTGCTTAAAACCATACTGACTGTTGGAATGTAAACCTGCTTCTGTGTAGTACTGAGCTATATATTAGTCTTTCGTATATTTTCCCTAGTACAGGGAGTAGGGCTATTGGTCTGTATGATTTGGAATCAATAGGTCAGTTTCTCAGGGTTTTTGAGAATTAATCTTAATACAGCTTTTTTCCATATTTTTGGGAATATACCTTCTGTTGTACAGTTATTATATAGTGCTTTTAATTTGTCTGGTGCTATTTCCACTATTTTTTTGATAATCTCAACCTCTAAGAGGTCAAAACCTGGGCATTTATTGTTTTTGGTTTTAGATAGTGCCATTTCTAAGTCTTATACAGGTACTGGACCATTTATCCAGCAAGCTTGGGACTGGAGGTGACCCGGATTTCTGGACCAAGGCTTAATATATACTTAAAATATAAAATAAACAATGAAAAGTAAAGAAAGAAATTGTATTTAACAGATACAAATTAATACACTTCTAAAGCAGGGTCTTCTTAATCAATATTAATCCACTAATCTTCATCTGAAACAATTCAACATCTGGGGTGACAGCTACAGGAAGAGAAGAAGCACACGTATTGGAAGTTGAAGGTTGAGGCTCAGGCTGAACTTCACTTGAAAGTTTCTGGTTGATCTTTGGAAATGTCTTGCAGATTCTGTTGTTTCATATACTTTGGTTTTTCTTTAATGAAAACCTCTTGTATTTTATACATCCACATTATATGCTGCTCACCGATGAAGCTCTTTTGCTCCATTCCCCAAATCAGTTCTTCAGTCAGGCTGATGCACCTATCTGTAGACACTTTCTCTTCTTCTTCTTTCAGTGCACTGTCATCACCATCATCACTCTCATCTGATTTGTTTATCAGCATTCATTACCATATCTACAATTTCACTATCAGTTTCAATTTCACTATTTATACATTCTTGTATAGCCCCTTAATCAAGTGACATGGCTACTTCACATGACAAACCGTTTGCATATTCTTCACTATTTCTTCCTCACCAGGAAGAAATAGTGAAGAATATATACGAAAACCACAAAAATCAGGTCCATCATCACAGTCAAGAAATAAGTTAGATGGCCACAGTTTATGCCAGCCATTTATCAAAGTATCCTTGGGTACATTGTCCCAGGACTTTGCTGCACTCCAAAGTGTGTCTTTAACATTAAATGCTTTCTGAAATTCTTTTATCCCTGTACCTTTGTTGCAATTGTCTAAGCATTTTCTGCAGAAATACATCCCTGTACCTGCACTTGAACGCACAAAGAATGCCTTAGTCTACAGGCTGAATTAGCAAAGTACAATTGGGATGCAAGTAAACAGCACATACATTGTCCTTGACTAGAACTTCAGCAAGAGGGTGTGCAGAACAATTATCACGCACTAAAATAATTTTGCAGTCATCAGGCAGTCCCACAGATTTACAATGAGCCCTGGCATCAGGCACAAAGCTCTTTAGAAAACAATCAGTGAAAATCTGTGTTGTAATTCAAGCACGCTTATTTGCCTTATAAATCACAGGAAACATGCTGACTCCCTTAAATGCCCTAGGATACTGACTTTCCAACAGTAAGTAATTTGCACTTGTGGGTGCTGGCTGCGTTGGAACGTGCAAGAATTGTAAGTCATTCCCTGGAATCCTCATACCCTGCTGGTGTTACATACAATTTCCTTGGTATGTAACACTAGAATAAAGAAGTTTCATCTGCATTGTACACCTCTTCAGCTGACAGTTCCTCATCAGAAACTAACTTGGCAAATTCATCTAAATACACCTCTGCAGCATCGTGGTCTGCAGAAACCTTTTCTCCACAAACCTTCAGCTTTGCATTCCATGCCTTTGTTTAAATCTATTGAACCACCCAGATGAATATTCACATGGAGTTGTCAAATTTAATTCCTCGTGAAAAAGTTTGGCTTGGGCCATTATAATGGAACGATCAAGTTGAAACTTTTCACTCTGATGCTGCCTAATCCATTCAAGCAACACTCTGTTGAAGTCTACACTCTTTGACTGTTGAAAAAGTTTTTCGCTTGTCCATTAATTTAGGCACATCACTGGCATCATAGAATTTAAGTATCTATTCCTTCTGTTTCTTAATATCATAGATAGTAGACGTACCAACACCACACTCCTCACTCAAATGCCTCACTGAAGTGCCTTTATCGAGTCTCATAAGTAATTCTACTTTCTTCGATTTATACTGAGCGCAAAATGTTTCCTTTTAGACATCGTATTAAATGAAAATTATAATAAACTGGGACAAATAATCATATAAATGTATAGAGAGCAAAGTGTACGCAGAAGCTGTCATACTGAAACTGATATGCAACTGATTGCTATGATTCACGCTTGCTATATTCTGCACCTGCACGAATTTGAAACTAGCCAGTTTGGTCTGGTACCTGTATAGTAAACAGATGTTCAATTTTGGCAGTGTCATATTCAGTGTTTTCTTTTATAATGTCTAGCTGGGTGGGAGAATGATCTTCAGTTTCGGTCTGAATAATACTCTCTAGGCTGTTATTTACAGAATCAGCCCAACACAGGACTGGGATTCCATCTGGTTTGACAGTAGTTTCTAGGACATCTCCTTTTGGCAGCTTGTTGGTCACTATTTTGTATACAACTCCCCAAAGGTTATTCCAGTAGTTCCCACTAAGTGCCTCTAGCATTCCTTTTTCTTGTCTCTTATGAGGGCTGTATACCGATTCCTGAGAGTTCTATACGAATCTCTCAGTGCATCCACCTCATTTTGTGGCCAAGATGTTCTGGCTCTTTGAAAATTTCTCCTTGCCTGGTGCACCCTTCTCCTGAGTATAGTCAGTTCAGGGCACCACCAGGGGACTGCCTGTTTCCTCGGTTTTTTCCCATGGAATAGACAGGTTTGCTGTTTTTGTTAAAATGTTTCTCATAGTCAATGCTTGCTCATCCAGGCTACAGTTACCTGATCTAGACCATTCATTTTCCTGTTTTTGCAGCTTAGCTGCTGTACATTCTGCAAAAATCTGCCAGTTTCCCTTTTTAAGGTTATACCTTTTGATATCCAACAAGGAGTGTTAGGTTGTTTATAATTGCATGTTTAGTTTTATGATCTGATGTGGTCCATGCTGGCTGGACATATCGTCTGTAATTTTATAGGCTATTGAATTGGTAGCAGGAGTGACATCAATGTCACTCTCCCACAAGGTACTGCTAAAAGTTGGTAAGTTATTAGGTTGATTATCACTTGAAAGGGTGAGATGGCTATAAAATCTGATAATATCTGGCCATTGTGTGTGTGTGTGTGTGTGTGTGTGTGTGTGTGTGTGTGTGTGTGTGTGTGCGCGCGCGCGCGCTCTGTCTTCTGTACGGCTATGTCATAGGGCTGACCAACAGTTGACATCAGCACACACTACGATATTTGCAGTAGGTAACAAATTTATAACTGCTTGTAAGTAATCTATAGTAAGGTATATGTCTTCACCTGGTCTTGCATACAGAGATATAATATAGAACTGTCCTACTGCACTGGCAATATGGGCACATACTGCCATTGGGGAGCAGAGGTGACCTGCCTTTGTGACTGTAAGATCAGTATATTTAATTACTATTGCTGAAGAAGGGACACCTGAGGTGTATTCTATTGTTTTATAGCCTCTTGAGTAGGGGAGGCTATAAAAGGGCGCCAATATAGATATCTTGGTGCTGTTTGTTTGTTGTTTGTTATATCGTTTTTAGGAGCATTAGCAACTAAGGCCATATTGCTCCGGGATATGCGTTGGTCATTCCCTGACCTTTCCGCATCCTCTGTATTTGGTGGTGACGGGCTCGAACCCCGGTCTAATCAAGAAGCGTGTGCTACGCACTGCTGCTCCTTCCCACCTGGCTACGGAGGCGCCTTTATCTTGGTGCTCCAGGAGCCCTACCCATATGTGTGGATCTCCTGGAGCACCAGGATATCTATATTATTTTCTTCTAATTTGAGTTTGATATGATCTTCAACAGCTCTTGCTCTTTGAGCATTCAAATGTATAAGATTTAGAGCCCTAGTCACATTTATGTTTTCAATCTGGCCCATAGTTGGTCCTAGATTGTATAAGTTTTATTATTTTTTTTATAATAGGAACATTTATCATCCCTGATACTATGTGTGTAGCCAGTTAGTCGAGGTGCCTTGCAGGTAGCACATTTTGGTTGCTGAGACTTATTTTTGCAAATTTTGTAATCATGGCCAGCTACTGCACAGTGACCACAGATAGGTTCTTTCCAACTGCAGTCTCTGGCAGTGTGACTATATTTATGGCAGTTAAAACGTCTTTGGATAATGTTCCCTAAATCTATGATTGGTCCAGCCAGCATGGATTCTCTGTTGTCCCTGCAATGCCTTCTAAATTTTTGGTGTAATTTCTGCAATTAAATTGTTTGAAGCAGTACTGCGGGTGTTGGTATTAATACCTTTGAGGTTGGCAACAGGGGGGGGGGGGTCACATCTGGTGAGTATGGGCTTGGCACACCCAGGGTCCTGAGCTGGATATCATTTGTTATTTTTTTTATTTTTATTTTTTTTGAGGAGCATTAGCAACTAAGGCCATATTGCTCCAGGGATATGTAGTGGTCATTCCTTGACCTTTCCGCATCCTCTTGGTGATTCCCTTCTACTTCTGACTCTTGTTCTCTCTCTCTCTCTCTCTCTCTCTCTCTCTCACAGAGTAACTCAGAATTTATTTTTTTTTGGCTGGTGCAGCAAAAGCCTCAGGTTTCCTTGCACCATATAACAATTGATAATAATAATAATAAGTTGAAGTTTTTAACCCTGAATTCAAACTGTCCATGCTGCAATCATTTTATGACAACATAAAAGTTCTATCCTACTTCACAGAAATTTTATTCTCCATGTGTGAGACAGGCTTTTCATAATAACTATAAAAAAAAGAAAGTTTTATTGAAGGACAATAAATAAAATATACTGAGATGGTCATACAGTTGACACAAAATGAATTATTTACCATCATGAATGCCCTAGGATTACTGTCAATGTTGTATTGTGGAAGTTCTGGAAAATTTTATATGCAGAAGGAATATCTCAGTTCCCACTGCTCATGCTGTTCGCAGGGCTGTACTTATGAACAGATGTATGAGGTGCTAGCCTTGAGCCCCACCATAGAGACCTCGCATGGCCTGTAATCTCAAATTTTTAAAGCGATTTCTTGTTTTTTTTAATGTCCTGATCTAAACTAGTGCCCACTTATACCTACCATGGAAACAGAGACAGGCGAAATTTACTGAAATAGTTGATGACTAAATTTTGCAAAAGGACAGATTAATTTCCAGAATAAAGGAAAATTACTCTCTCCTAATTCTCTAACAGTAGACCACAGGTTGACCATGGCGTATTATCTGTGCTGGGAATATGCCTTAATCTTTTCCACTGGCTATGAACACAAGAAAGCAGTTGACCAGTGTGACTGCTTGGTACAGTATGTGGGAGTCAGTTGTAAATGTGTTACGGATGAATTAAGAACTAAAGGGACATTCCACTAAATTGTGGATCGACCCTTTAGTTTTTAATCCATGCATTCTACAGCAGCAATTCTATTGCCTAAAGGCCAGAGGTGCAAACAATGAGTACCCAGGTCTCTCGAAATCTGTTCGTTATATGGAAATGTTATTTGTTCTATGGAAACTATTTTAATTAGACCACCCACAGAGTTCAGGATCTATAAAAGCTATACCCAAAAACTGTGAAATTTAGTTTAATTTAGTAGTTAATAATGCAGCAAAAATATGAATCTGGAGCATCTAAATAAAGGAGGCAACGAGAAAAAGAAGCTCAGTACTGTTCTTTATATTTTGCAGTATCGCAACGTTTGTGTTTAAACAGATCGGTAAAAATAATTGTTTTTTTCTGATTATATTTATATATGCAAGTTTTTATGCAAGTTTTTTTTTTTTTTTTTGGACTCTGATATCTTTAAAGGGAGCCCCGCAAGAGCTTAGCACTTTGGGCCCCTGAGAAGAGTAAGTACGGTCTTGATTGTTGGTATAGTTTTATGCCATATAATGTTTCTGTCCTGCTTTACAGTCAACAGCAGACCTTGAAAAGTGAATTTTGGCTCTCCCAACATAAAACAGAGGTGCTTGGCAGAAAATCTGAATCAAATATGAACATAAATAAAACTTTGAAGAAATTACTGAATGGCAATGCAAAGAAGTGGTTTACACAAAAAAGCTGAGATGCAGTTAAACGGAAAGAATAAGTGAATAAATGAGCTACGATTTAAAAGTCACACACACACACACACACACACACACACACACACACACACACACACACACACACACACACACACACACACACACACACACACACACACACACACACACACACACAAAAAGCATTTACCTGAATGATCCATTTTTCGTTTGCTTGTGGACTCAGCAATTTTTTGATGAATAACCTGGCAATGATTTTCTTGAATGGGCATTTGGTGCTCTACAGTCCTGTACATTTTCTAAAATGAAATATTTATCATATTGATTTAAACTCAGCAAATAAACAAATCTTGCATATCAAAAAAATAAAATCATCATACACATCAAGTTATGTAATTTTTCTGCTGTTTCATTCAGTTCACTTTTATTATCATTGAACTTTTAGTATATGCTTTATATCCCTCTAGTTTCCCTTTATTCCTTAAAATAATCTTCTTAAACCTTGCTTGTTTGGTGTGGGTGGTCAGTGCAATGTTGAGTCAAATTTGTGTGACAAGCAATGGGAAAACATATATGACAACAGGAGTAAGTTATATACCAAGTTGCTGTGAATAAAATAAAATTCTATACAAACAAATAGAGTGGGCCAGCAAATCAGAATGCCTTATAATGGTTGGGGATTTTAACTTACTAGATATTGATTGGAACTTGTGGGTTGGTCAGTCACACAGTAGCAGAATGTTAGAGAGGCAACAAGAGAAAACAATACTTTTGATCTGATTTTAAGTAGTGATTCTGCTTGCATTAAGAATCTCAAGATAAAGGAACTGTGGCAATTGTGATCATAATATATTTATGGGATTTACTTAAAGATGTAACAATCAAGAATAAAGGGAAGAGATTTTGCTTTCATAAAGGTGACTACGGTGGTCTTAGACAATCCTTAACTTCTTTTCAGTGGGATCAGCTGCAAATCTAAATGGGAAGTGTTCAGGAAAATAATCATGAGAAGCTATAAAGCTTTTTATACAAACTAAGAGATGCTGTTCCAGGTTTAGACCCAAGTAAAATTCATGGGATGATTATAAATTATCAGAGAATGGAGGAACTTTGATATAGAAAAGAACAGAAGTTTGCTTATGTCAACACTAGAAGGAAAGAGATGAACCATAATGGCATACTAAATATAAAATATTTAGTGTGTCAGCAGTCTGAACTGCTGACACTGAATAAATATTCTACATCTACATTCACACGTGGCGAAGTGTTTTTAGGGATGGGAACACTAGAAGCATACCAAGTTATAACCGGACATTTAATGATTTTGTGATAACTAAGAAGAAAGTGGAAAAGAAATTTTTGAAATTAAAAGTTAATAAGGTTCCTGGGGCTGATAGAATCTACTCACTTATTTTAAAAGAAGTAGCAAAAGAGATAAGCAAACCTTATCTCTTTTGATAAGCAAACCTTTAGCTATAATTATGAGAGCATTCACAGGGAGGTCCCTATAGATTGAAAATGTCTCTTCTATTCAGAAAGGGAGATCAAGGGGTGATGTGAGTAATTATAGTGCTGTAAGTGTGATTTCTGTTCCAGGAAAAATAATGGAGTTAGTGGATCATCTTGACAGGAATGGAGTATCATTTTGACAGAAATGTAGTTATATGGAAATCACAGCATGGATTTGTTAAGTGGAGACCCTGTCTCATCAGTCTGATTAGCTACTGCGATACAATAACAGAGGAATTGTAAACAAAAAATTATTTTGACATAATATACTTAGATTTAAATTGGAGCAGTATTGAATGGGGGCAAGTGACTACTATGAATAAAGGGATGGTTGAGCAGTAAAAGACAGAGGGTAGTAATAAATGGGCATAAGGTGCAGAAACGAGTAACAAGATTAGTCAAAGATATAAAAGGGTACTAAAAGATACAAAGACAAAAGGGTACTCTTACTATAAAAGACTTCAGTTCTGAAAATTGCAGTGCTTGGAAATTAAGCACCTGACTTAGGTTTTTTAAGGTTTTGAATGGATTGAATAAACCAAATGGTGACAGCATTCTTATGCTTTCTCAGACAACATAAACATAAGGGAACATAAGTTGAAAAATTAGTTGCAGGGCAGATGTGCAAAAATTTACTTTCAACTAGAGAGTAATAGATTGTTGGAACAAACTTCCATTGTGTTATGAAAGTGGGTAATGTGAATAAATTTAAGGAATAAGTAGACAAATTATTAGAGGGGGTGAACAGAGTAACACATCCATGATAAGAGTAATAAAAAGATATGTTCAAGTGCAGTTTTACACATAAATATTTATGTGTCATAAATGTTTGGCGCCTCAATAGCCAGGTGGACAGGAGCAGCAGTGCATAGCACATGCTTCTTGATTAGACCAGGGTTCAAGCCCGTGACCACCAAATACGGAGGATGCAGAAAGGTCAAGGAATGACCACCGCATATCCCCTTAGTTGCTAATGCTCCTAAAAACCAAACAACAACATAAATGTTTAGTTTTTTAAATTCAAGATTTTAAGAGAAGGGGAAAACAAAAATTCTCATAAAAGGATGACAGTAAATTAAAGCATAGCATTCCAAAATTTTCTTGATAACAACGTATCTTTCAAATGAGCATTTAAAAATTCTGATTAGTATTAGCACTAAGAATGATCAATGATGAAAGAAGGAAAGCTTATATGGCATCGGTCAAAGGGGAAAAAAATCACCTATTCATCCCCTTCAATAGTTCATCAATAAATTTATTTAAACTATAAATTTCCACAAGAACAGATGGAAGTTTGTTCCAACTATCAACCACCCACTGGCTAAAGGCAAGCTTCCACACATCTATTCTGCAGCCGCCCTTCCTCAATTTGAATTTCTGCCCTCTCCCCCTCGTGCGTGTGGAATGAACAAAAGGAAGAATCCTATCGGCATTGAGGTTGCTCAATAAATTTAAAGCCTTAAACACTTCAATCAGATCACCTCGCAGGTGCCTAGTCTCCAGATGCTGCAATTTTCAGAACTGAAGCCTTTATTGGTAAGAGCACCCGTTGATCTGCTCACCAATCTTGTTGCCCTTCTCTGTACTCGTTCCTGTAGCTCGACATCCTTCCCAAAATGAGGTCTTCAGACCTGTATGCAGTACTCAAGGTGTGGCCTGATCATTGCCTTATACAATAGGATAATTGCCTCCGTATCCCTGCTAGCAAAATTCCTGTATATCCTTGACAAAAGCCTATGAGCTGTACTGGTAGCCTGTCAGCACTATTCAGAGAACTTCATATCTGACTGTGCAATTACCCCAGGTCATTTTCCTTTACCCTGAATGTAGGAGTACCAAATAGTTCGTGCATTACCCTGGGTTACTGCTACTCATATGCAGTATGCTGCACTTATCAATATTAAATTTCAATTCCCATTTCTCAGTCCATCTGCCTGACTCTTCTATCTAGATCCTGTTGCAGTAGCATACTCTCATTACTATTATTAACCACCCTGTCGACCTTTGTATCATCTGCAAACTTGGACATTAAGCCAATATGCCTTCATCAATATCAACGATATATACATTAAACAACAATGGGGCCAACATCAAACCATGGGGCACTCTGCTAATAAGATTAGTTCACGAAGAGCAATGTCCATTGATTACCACTCTGTCTTCTCCCACTCAACCATCCCTTTATCAATAGCAGCACCTTGCCCTTAATGCCACACTGCTCCAATTTGTCTTTTATATGCAACAGTATCAAAAACATTCCTGAAATTCAAGTATAAGATATCAAAATAATTTTTTGTATCCAGTTCCCTTGTGACCACATCATAGTAACCAATCATATTGGTCAAACAGGATTTCCCATTAACAAACCCATGCTATGTCTGAAGTAAATGCAGCCTTGTCTACGTGATTCTGCATTACTTCTTTTACCAGTGACTCCATTATTTTCCCTAGAACAGAAGTTAAATTACAGGTAATACAGGGGTATTACCTGTAATTACTTGTGTCATCCTTTATGAATTGGGCTATATTCGCACATTTTCAGTCAGCAGGGTCTTCACCTGAATCCAAGTATGCTCTCATAATCGTGGTTAACGGTTTGCTTACTTTCCTTTGCTGTTTCCCTTAATATAACTGGACAGATCCCATCCACCCCAGATGCCTTTCTAATGTTTAACTTCAGTAATTTCTCTTTCACTTCCCTCTCAGTTATTACAAAATAATTTAGCTCCCTGTTAGTGTTTTATTGCTTGCATAAGTAAAGTCATTTTTGCTGTTTTGCTTTGCATCCTTCGCCAAAGATTTCTTATAATCTGCCTTCACAAAGGAGGTCAGGAAAGCAAAGGCAGATTATAAGAAATCTTTGGTGAAGGATGCAAAGCAAAACAGCAAAACTGACTTTACTTATGCAAGCAATAAAACGACAGGGATGAATCAGATTGGTCCACTTGATATCAGTGGTTTGACTGTTGATGACCCTGCTCAGGTTGCTGACAAACTAAATAAGTATTTTGCATCTACATTTGCACACGAGGAAATCATTGCCAGAAGTTTATCAAACACTAACAGGGAGCTAAATTATTTTGTAATAACTGAGAGGGAAGTGAAAGAGAAATTACTGAAGTTAAACATTAGAAAGGCATCTGGGGTGGATGGGATCTGTCCAGTTATATTAAGGGAAACAGCAAAGGAAAGTAAGCAAACCGTTAACCACGATTATGAAAGCATACTTGGATTCAGGTGAAGACCCTGCTGACTGAAAATGTGCGAATATAGCCCAATTCATAAAGGATGACACAAGTAATTACAGGTAATACCCCTGTATTACCTGTAAATTAACTTCTGTTCTAGGGAAAATAATGGAGTCGCCATTTAGAATTTTCTAATGGTAACATCATCAGTTGGCCCACTCAGGTGGTAGATGACTTTCATCAACCGGTGAAATACCACCACTTTGCTTATTGGAGGCTTGAAGTGGTGAAACCCATGTTTAGTCTCTAGAGCAAAGTTTCCGGCATCCCCCCCATACTTATCCTTCAACCCGTGCATGGTACTAAGTACTATAGGTTTTGACACCTTTCGTGTTTGAGATTTTCATAAAAAAAAAAAAAAAAAAAAACTTTATAGAATTTAAAATGTGTCTGGGATCACTGTTAGTAGTCACCTTTACAAAAGTAAAAAGTTACATCTAGTTATATCTAGTTAAAGCTAGTTACATCTTTAAGAAAATCCCAAATCATTACATTGTGATCACTACAACCTAGTGGTTGTTTTGTCTGCATATTTCTAATGCATGAATAATTGCTGCTGATAACCAGATTAAAAAGCATTACTCCCTCTTCCTCTCTAAAAATACTGTTGGAGTATAGTAGTAGTAGTGGCATGTGATGCAAGAAAGCAAATGTATGAGCTTATGCAGCATCAGCCAAAAAAAAAAATTCACACAACCATTCCCTCTAAATGTTTATCCAGTTCCTCCTTAAATTTATTTAACATGTCAACTTCCGCAACGACAGATGGAAGTTTGTTCCAGCAATTAACCACCCACTGGCTAAAAGCAAATTTTCGCACATCTGTCTTTCCTTAATTTAAATTTATGCCACCTTAGGTTCGTAATCTGAACAAGTGGAAGAATCCCATCAGAATCCAGCATGCTCAACTCATTCAAGGCTTTATACACCTCAATCAGATCACCTCGCAGGTGCCTAGTCTCCAGCCACAGCAATTTGCAGAACTTAAGCCTCTCTTGGTAAGAGGATCCCTTCATTCCACTCACCAATCTTGTTGCCCTTCTCTGTACATGCACAAGCAAATCTAGATCCTTCCTAAAATGAGGCCTCCAGACCTGTATGCAGTACTCAAATTGTGTCCTGACCATTGCCTTATACAGAGGGAACAATCACCCCCTTTTCCTTGCTAGCAAAATTCCTATTTATCATTGACAAAACCCCCATAACCTGCCCTGGCAGCCTGTCTGCATTGCTCAGAAAACTTCATATCTGACTGCACAATTACTCCCAGGTCTTTTTCATTTTCTGCCACCTTAAGTGTTATACCACACAGTTGGTACGTTTCTCTGGGATTACTTCTATCCATATGCAGTACTTCGCATTTGTCAAGGTTAAACTTCAGTTGCCACTTCTTAGCCCATCTGTCCAAATTATCTAGATCCTGTTGCAGCAGCACACTGCCATTACTGTCATTAACAACCCTGCCAACCTTTGTAGCATCTGCAAACTTCGACACTAAGCCTAATATACCTTCATCAATATCACTGATAAATATACAAAACAACAGTGGACCCAACACCAAACCCTGTGGGAATCCACTAATAACATTAGTCCATGAAGAGCAGCACCATTTGATTACCACCCTCTGTCTTCTCCCACTCAACCACCCTTTTATCCATTGTAGCAACTTACCCTTAATACCATTCTGCTCCAATTTGTACAGTAGTCTTCCATGCGCAACAGTGTCAAAAGCTTTCCTGAAATCCAAGTATATGATATCAAAATTATTTTTTGCATCCAGTTCCTTTGTAACCACATCATAATAACCAATCAAATTTGTCAGACAAGACTTTCCCTTAACAAACCCATGCTGTGTCTGAATTATTGCTGCAGTCTTGTCTAGATGATCCTGCAATGCATCTTTAACCAGTGACTCCATTATTTTACTTGGAACAGAAGTTAAACTAACTGGTCTGTAATTACTTGTGTCACCCTTCGATCCTCCTTTGTGAACTGTGGATACATTTGCACATCTCCAGTCCGTGGGGATCTCCCCTGAGTCCAAGGATGCGCTCATAATTATGGCTAAGGGTTTGCTTACTTCCTTTGCTGCCTCCTTTAATATAACTGGATAGATCCCATCCACCTCAGGTGCCTTTCTTATGTTTAACTTCAACAATTTCTCCTCCACTTTGCTCTCAGTTATTACAAAATCATTAAGCACCCTGCTACAATTTGGTAACCTTCTGGCACTTTCAAACCTTAATAACTCCTCATGTGTGAATGTAGATGCAAAATACTCATTCAATTTGTTTGCTATCTAAGCAGGATCATCAACAGTCGAACCATCGATATCAAGTGGACCAATCAGATTCATCCCTTTCCTTTTAGAGTTTATATAAGTAAAGAAATCCTTGCTGTTTTTCTTAGCATTCTTTGCCAAAGATTTCTCGTAATCTGCCTTCACCTGCCTAACCTCCTTTACATCAATGTTTTGCCACATTGATGTAATTCTGTTGGGAATGGTGCAGAAAAGAGCAGCAAGGTTAATCAGTGGCACAAAAAAGGGTACTCTTATTAAGAAAGACTTGAGTTCTGTAAATTGCAGCATCTGGAAATTAGGCACCTTGAAGAGACTTGACTGAAGTGTTTAAGGCTTTAAATGGATTGAGTAAATTAAATGCTGATGGTATCCTTTCTCTTTCTGAAATGACATACATAAAGAGACATAAATTTAAATTGAAACACAGCTGCAGCATAGATGTGCAAAAATCTGGCCTCAGCCAGAGTAACTGACTGTTGGAAGTGGCTAGTTTGAATAAATCAAAGGATTAGGCAAATTATTAAGAGATGGATATAGGCAACAGTGTTGTGTTTTTTTTTTTTTTTTTTTTTTTTGCTGATGCTGAATAAGTTTGCCTTCTTGCATAATTTGCCATTTCAAATACTAACACCTTGCACATCCTCTTGTGGTCAATTTGAAATAATTACTTTATTTTTTAAAAAATCATACATATACTTTACAATACAAAAAACCAATATGAACTATAGTTTTTGAGTTACTAATTTTGAAAAGTGGTAAATAACCACCCTGTACTTCAAGATTTTAAGTTCTTACACTTATTTTGTGCATTACCACCACTTTGTATATTTCCTCTTCTGCAGAACCAAAGTATTCCCTCCCCCACCCTGTAAAAGTTGCAAATGACAGCATCTTCCTCAGTGGATTTTTCCTTGAGAAGGCCACCCTGGACAAAACAGATGAAAGTGTCACAATGTAGAATGAGGACTGTATGGGGAGTAGAGAGGTGGCAAAACAGTCTACCATAATTCCACAATGGCCTTCCTTGTCAGGATGATGGCTATCTGGTATTGATATGCTAAAGAAAAAATTTTCTTTTCTTCTCTCTTACAATTCATGTCTTCCACTTCTTAAGTATCTCCACAGAGTGAGCAGAACTGATCATGCCTCCTTCTCTCCATTCCAGGAAACAGAAGAATAGCCCCTCTCTTGTCCCAAAAAATGGAACACATGATTTACAGTGGATAATTTCTTGAATTTCTTCTTTATTAGTGAATCCTTGTACCACAACTTCATAGACTGCTGCCTAGACTCTGGTTCACAGTATGGCACCCAGGTGTCATCTTTGGTCATGATGTTGATGATGATGCCAAAAAAATTGTTGTCCATGGCCTCACACCACTCCAAGATAATTAGCACAAACCTGCACGTATGCAGCATCTTGTGATCTGGTGTTTATCATACATGGAACCCACCTGACACACAATGTCCGTACCCCAGATTGTTCAGAATTATTTTCAATACATTTCCCAGATCCTAAAGTGCCAGTCTTCGTGAATCAGTTTATCCACTCACTTTCCTCAATTTTCACCATTGCTGTGGTGTGAGAATTGCCTGATATTGGTATATTCTTCAAACCAGTACCAACATCACTGACATACCTGATTATCATATCTTCATAAACATTTTTCACATGAATCTCAATCAATGGGGACAGTAATCTCTACATTCAAGTACTTAATAATATGCTACTCCTTCATACAGGGTCCAGTCACATTATTATGACCGCCTACCTAGTATCCAGAATATGTGCCTTTAGCAGCATGCACTACAGCTGGCCGGTGTGGGAGAGACTCAATAAGTACGCATAAGTACGGGTATCTGTGACCATGCAGACTGCAGTGCACCCCGGAGTTCCTGTAGGTTCTTTGGTGGAGGATCCATCCGTCTGATGTGTCGATCAAGGTGGTCCCATAGATTTTCAATTGGGTTGAGATCTAGGAAATTCGGTGGCCAAGGGGAGTAGCTTGAAATCTTTGTTGTGCTCCTCAAACCACTCGTGGACAATTCTGGTGACATGGCACGGCACATTGTCTTGCTGATAGATACCATCGTCCTCAGGGAACATGGTCAACATGTATGGGTGTACCTGATCGGCAATAATCAATAGGTAACCATTTGCGTTCAGGGTGCCCTCCTGAGGTATCAGCTAAGCCAAGCCATGCCATGAAAACATTCCCCAGACCATAACGGCGCCCCTACCGCCTACCTTCTGTCAACAATAGTGTCCGGATGTCTGTTCTTGGAGGTTTCACACCTAATATGCCATCGTCCATCCACTCGGTGAAGCAGAAACCGTGATTCATTGGAGAAGGCCACCCATTGCCACTCAGCCAGGGTCCAGTGTCAGTATTGCTGTGCAAACTGACGGTGTTGTTTGCGATGAATGGCCAGAGAATGGGTGCTGTCACCAAGCGTCTGCTCCAGAACCCAATGCGCAACAGGGTTCACTGCACTGTTGTGATGGAGACTTTTCTGGTGGTCCCACAATTCATTTGGACAACCAGTTGAGCAACAGTAGTGTGCCAATCGGTCCTGACCAACCGTTTCAGCTGATGTTCACCTGTGGGATCAATGGCACATGGGGCTCCACAATCCGCACATCGGGGCGTCAAAACTATCCCATTTGTCCAGTCTTGATACACTTTCACCATTACAGCACGTGAGCATTTCACAAAGTCTGCTGTTTCGGAAATGCTGGCACCCCTGACCAAATAGCCGATGATCATGCCTTTTTCTAGGTCTGATAGGTCGCATGCTTTGCCCATGACAGAGGCCGTTACTGTGTTCATAGATGCCGAACATCAAGCCTTATAGGCTTGCAGTGTGTGAACTTGACATGTGCACTGTATGATTCGCTAGGCGTGTGTAATGGGGAGGGTCATAATATTGTGACTGGACTCTGTATGTACATTAATATCACCCTCCATTTTCACCTAATACCATTACACTGTGCTTGCAATACCTCTCATACTTCAATATTTTCATTTTAATGTTTTGGTGGAACAACTTTTTTGTATAAGAATACAAAGTTTTTTTCACAAGAGAAATATATGCCTCTTTTCCTTTGTTTGATTTACTTAAAAAGTTCCATTTCATATAGTGGAACTCAACAATAAATGAGTGCCCTGGGGTTAACATCTGTTGAGTCTTAGGAACCTTCTTTGTATTCAATATTAGGAAGTAATACAGTAGCTTCTTTTTAGTAGGTGCTAAAATTATTTGTTATGCACAAAATATATTAAAAGAAGAGAGACTATCCAATAACATCAAACTACAATGAAATATTACCTCAGGTATTTGATGTTCTGTTGACGAACTAAACTTTCCACTGCAGAAATTTGATTCTTTGCTGCTGACCCCTACTTTAAAAAAAATAATAAAAGAAAGAAATTCAAATAAATTTATTCAACCATGGAAATGGAGACATAAAGAAAGCATAATGGCAAAGATATTATACAAGCAGAAAACTACTATTTTTTTAACCAAAAATGTAAGAATATGTTATAATATATTGGTTTCCAAAATTTAAAAAAAAATAAATAAAACAGCAAACAACCCAGCAGTGGCCACACCATCTGCTGGGTTCATAATAAAAACAGCTGCACAGCACCCGACAGGTGTACAAATTTCTTTTCTATTTCTGAAAAAAGTTTTTGATTTTTTTTTTTTTGAATTCTGCTTACAGAATTTTGAATTGCTTTAATTATAATTTTTCAAATAGATATTTACAGTATACCCAGTATAAAATAAAAATATAAGTACATTCAGTAGCTTTCGGAACCCGTGTCCCTTTATCAACTGACAAATTTGAATACATTACAAGCAAAGTGTGGCACGTTACTCATGCATCATTGTTGTAGCACGGACGTGTGCTGCCTTACGCCAGTGATCATCCATCAATAAAACGGTTGTCTCTAGGATGGGATGTATACGCATGCCTTTCTGGCGATTTAATGCCTTATGTTTAGTGACTCTAGCCATAGGCGGTGGCGAAAGTGTCGCGCGTGGTCCACTATCTCAAAGTCGCGTTTGGGGTCAAGATCGTGGTTGGTAGCCCAAAAATGTTCTGCAAGCGCGGACTGGTCAGTTTCGGCAAGCCGGATTGCTCTGTCGTGTTCCGTGAGGCGATCCTGGAGACGTCTCGATGTCTCACCTACGTAGCAACTGTTACAGGCCCTACAGGTGATACGGTACACTACATTGCTGCGTAAGACAGGTGTGACAGGGGTCTTCACACTGGAGACAAGTGAACGTAGGTTCCTACCTGGTAATTGCACACATTTGATGTTGTAGCTTCTCAGGATCTTCGAGATACGTCCTGACACTCCTGGATAGTACGGAATGTAGGCGGATGATATGCCGACTTGCTTCGGAGGTCTTGGGTTGGAAGTAAGTTCTTGTGCCTGTAACAAGCATCTGTTTAGTACATGGGATGGATAACCGCATCTGGTTAGGTCCGCCTTCACACGGGAGATCTCGTTACGTCTAATTGTGTCGGTGCTGGAATGGCTCCAGGCCCTGGAGAACAGGGTGCGGGCAGTGCTATTGAGATGGCTTGGAGCGTGGCCGGACCTGTAGTTGGTGAATTGACCGCACCACATGGGTTTGCGGTATACTGAGGTCTCTAGATGTGGGCCTACGCGATGCACTAGCACGTCCAGAAACGGGAGCGAACCGTCCACCTCTGATTCTACGGTAAACAATCAGAGGTGGACGGTTCGCTCCCGTTTCTGGACGTGCTAGTGCATCGCGTAGGCCCACATCTAGAGACCTCAGTATACCGCAAACCCATGTGGTGCGGTCAATTCACCAACTACAGGTCCGGCCACGCTCCAAGCCATCTCAATAGCACTGCCCGCACCCTGTTCTCCAGGGCCTGGAGCCATTCCAGCACCGACACAATTAGACGTAACGAGATCTCCCGTGTGAAGGCGGACCTAACCAGATGCGGTTATCCATCCCATGTACTAAACAGATGCTTGTTACAGGCACAAGAACTTACTTCCAACCCAAGACCTCCGAAGCAAGTCGGCATATCATCCGCCTACATTCCATACTATCCAGGAGTGTCAGGACGTATCTCGAAGATCCTGAGAAGCTACAACATCAAATGTGTGCAATTACCAGGTAGGAACCTACGTTCACTTGTCTCCAGTGTGAAGACCCCTGTCACACCTGTCTTACGCAGCAATGTAGTGTACCGTATCACCTGTAGGGCCTGTAACAGTTGCTACGTAGGTGAGACATCGAGACGTCTCCAGGATCGCCTCACGGAACACGACAGAGCAATCCGGCTTGTCGAAACTGACCAGTCCGCGCTTGCAGAACATTTTTGGGCTACCAACCACGATCTTGACCCCAAACGCGACTTTGAGATAGTGGACCACGCGCGACACTTTCGCCACCGCCTATGGCTAGAGTCACTAAACATAATAAACAACCCTAAGGCATTAAATCGCCAGAAAGGCATGCGTATACATCCCATCCTAGAGACAACCGTTTTATTGATGGATGATCACTGGCGTAAGGCAGCACACGTCCGTGCTACAACAATAACGCATGAGTAACGTGCCACACTTTGCTTGTAATGTATTCAAATTTGTCAGTTGATAAAGGGACACGGGTTCCGAAAGCTACTGAATGTACTTATATTTTTATTTTATACTGGGTATACTGTAAATATCTATTTGAAAAATTATTAAACTATGGACCCCAGTACTCCAGGCCCATTTGTCACTGCTTTAATTATGTTTATACCAGTACTTGATCTATTTTAATGGATTGCATTATCATACAATTTTTTATTTTTTAGAAAAATTTAAGAATGTTGTTTTTTATGTATCATTTTCAATAAAACAAAACTTTTAGTAGTTCAGCTCAAAATAAAAATAAAAAATAATAATTGAAACAAAATATAAACATGAAACTATTAGTCACTTACATTTTTAAGTTCATTTAAAATTTCCCATGCTGTTAAAGTGTGCAAAATTTGAAAATTATGCATTTGAACGTATTCTTTGAATATATATAGATACATATCAGACTGGAGATATGTGAATGTATCCCCAATTCTTAAAGGGGATCAAAAGGCAACAAGAATAATTACAGACCTGTTAGCTTAATGTCTGTTCCAGGAAAAATAATATAATGGAATCGCTGGTTAAAAAAAATGATGCAGGACCATCTCGACAGGCATTCAATTATACTGCAATCACAGCATGGATTTGTCAAGGGGCAGTCTCCTCTAACCAATCTGATAGGTCACTATGATGCAGTGACCAAGGAACTGAATGCAAAAAATAATGTTGCATCATATACTTGAATTTCAGGAAAGCTTTTGATACTGTTGCACATAAAACACTGCTGTACAAACTGGGGCAATGTGGCATTAAGGGCAAGTAACTTCCATGGATAAAGGGATGGTTAAATGGAAAAAGACATTGAGTGGTTATCAATAAGAACTGCTCTTTGTGAACTAATGTTATTAGTGGAATTCCCCAAGGTTCAATACTGGGCCCTATTGTTGATTTCAATATTTATCGATTATATTTATGAAGGTATATCAAGCTTAACATCTAAGTTTGCAGATGATACAAAGGTTAGCAGAGTGGTTCACCCTGATGACTCATCAGGGTGAGCTTGCAACAAGATCTAGGAAAATTGGGTTGATGGGTTGAGAAATGGCAGTTGAAGTTTAACATTGACAAATGCAAGATACTGAATATGGGTAGCAATAACCCCAGAGTAACTTATCAACTGTGTGGTACTACACTCAGGGTAATGGAGAATGAAAAAGAACTGCAGGTAATTGTGAAGTCAGATTAATGGCAGTAATGAGAGTATGCTACTGAACAGGATCTAGAAAGGTTGGACAGATGGGCTGACAAGTGGGCTGACAAATGCAAAGTATTGCATATGAGTAGCAGTAACCCCAGAAAAATAATACCAACTGTGTGGTACTACACTTAGGGTAGTGGAGAATGAAAAAGACCTGGGGATAGTTGTGCAGTCAGGCTGCCAGAGCAGGTCATGGGAGCTTGTCAATGATATACAGGAATTTGAAGGTGATTATCCCTTTGTATAAGGCAATGTTCGGGCCACACCTTGAGTACTGTGTACAGGTCCGGAGGCCTCATTTTAGGAAGGATGTAGAGTTATTAGAGCAAGTACAGAGAAGGACAACAAGATTGGTGAGGGGAACAAAGGGATGCTCTTACCAAGAAAGGCTTTAGTTCTGAAAATTGTAGTGTCTGGAGACTAGGCACTTGCAAGGTGATCTGATTGAGGTGTATAAGGCCTTGAATAGTTTGAGCAGGCTGAATGCTGATGGGATTCTTCCTCTTGCTCAGATTACAAACCTGAGAGGACATAAACTGAAATTGAGAAAAGTTATAGAATAGATGTACAGATGTTTGCCTTTAGCCAGTGGTTATTTGATTGCTAGAAGACTTCCATCTGTTGTTGTGAAAGTTGATAACTTAAATAAATTCAAGGAAGAACTGGACAAACTTTTGGAGCAAATAGATGGGTGAAATGGAAAGTGTTTTTTTTTTTTTTTGGTTGTTGCTGTATAAGCTTGCTGTCTTGCATCATATATGCCTTAATGCTAATGGTAATCAATAAGAGGGAAAATTAAAATCGCCCATAATAACATTCACACTTGTTTGCCCATTTGATCCACGTACAATCTTCTGAGATGTAGCATATCACCTCTCTCATTTTCCCTTTGCAGAGATCTACCTCATACCATAGAGATGCTTTCCTGTTATGCTTAAGTTCTGAATCTGGGAAAGCTTTTGTTGTGTATACCCAGGCTACTCCTGATAAGAAGTTCGATCCCTCTCGCCTTTGCTCATGCCGGTATTTATTTCTTTTTATATATTCCACATTACCGCACTCTAATCACCCTGCAACCTGTGTTAGGTTTTACCCTGTTAAGAATTAACAAGTGTAGGATTTGACTATGTATAAATATAGTGCAAACACATCAGAAATACATAGCTATATCTGAAAAATCAGAATATTAGTAAAACGGCATCGTTTTAAGTTATATCTCATATTGTGAATATCTTCACAATGAGTTGCCATGATATTGTACTACTTCGAATAAGTAATGCTTCACCTAGGGAGAGGACTAATGTTACTTATTCTCAGATGGATACCACCACCACCACCACCCAAGTGATGCAATGATGGCAAAACAGTTATGAAGTATAACTCCACAATATGAGAGATGCCTGATGGTGTATCATGTATTTAGACTCTAAAGCGTTTACGGCATAAGCCTCAAGCTATGGGAGAGTCAAGACTATATATAAATAAATATAGTGCAAGTGCATCAGAAATACATAGCTATATCTGAATAAATCAGAATATTAGTAAAATGGCATCGTTTTAAGTTATATCTGGGTGTTGGTATCCATCTGAGAATAAGGAACATTAGTCTTCTCCCTAGGTGAAGCGTTACTTATTCGAAGTAGTGCAATATCATGGCAACTTGTTGTGAAGGTATCCACAATATGAGATATAACTTAAAACGATGCCGTTTTACTAATATTCTGATTTATTCAGATATAGCTATGTATTTCTGATGCGCTTGCACTATATTTATACATAGTATTGACTCTCCCATAGCTTGAGGCTTATGCCCTAAACGCTTTAGTGTAGGATTTGATTATTTTACAAAGCCTTGACATTATTCTCCTCACTTAAGGATGACCAGGAATTAGGGAAATCTCAGTTGGATTACAAAATTTCATCGAAGAAGAGACTTTTGCACCTTGATAACGATTTATGTATATATTTTATATTATATTTTATTTTATTTTATTTATTTTGTTTTTTTCTCTATTTCTGCAATGTGCTTTATGCAGTCCCCCTCCAACCTCACTGAGTTGTGTGAGCTTTCAATTACTTGTCTGTGACCACTTTGTAATACCATACCAAAGTAGCTTTCTTGTACTTATATTTTATTTTGGCAATAAAGTAATTTTATATAAAAACTATGAGGATACCACAAGCTAGCAACATATACAGAAGAAGGGCAGATATAAGTAAGCAAAAGAGAAAAACAGAATTAGTTTTATTTTCCATTTAACTAAAGTAAATTAATAAAATGTAATCTACCTTCCTTTGAAAGTTTTGCTTTTGATTTATTTAAGTCAAAACCATTTCGTTTCAATTTTCTTTTAATTCCAGTCTTCCTTTTTTCAATTATTTCTTCAAATTTCTGATTTTCAGGCAAGAATGAAATGTCGCTATGGTGTTCAACTTGGCGTCCACTCAAAATGTGATCATGTCCACTCTCTTTCGGTCTTTGGATTTGACTTTTGAAGTTAGTATCAGTTTCTGTACTATATTCTTTTGCTGAAAAATTAGCAAACAAAAAACCGTATATAGTGCAAATATTAAAATTTCAGTCGCATTAATAAATTTTATTTTTATAAAATTTTATATAAAAGACACTGAATAAATTCAGTGTCTTTTATATGATTAGCTTCTTTTCACAAGCAATTTTGAACAGTGTAATTAATCACTCTAAACTATATGCTTTATTAGAAAACAGGCCTTGGGCTTCGGGTTGCATATCACTCTGTATTCTTTCTGTAAATGACCGACAAAACTAACTTGAAATAGACTTAAAAAAACTTTATTAAAATAAAATATATATAAGATATAAAATATAACTTAAAATTGGTATAGGATAAAAATGATAAAATAGTAGCTTTCGGGGCGAGGTGTCCCTTCTTCAGCTAAACAGTAAATGGTGTGCTGCGTACATATATACATTAGATTAAGCAAAATAAAAATTGACCAGGTGATCATGGATCACATGTCTGGTGTCATTAACGCAAAACTACGCACACGTGACGAATACCAGTGCTCATCGCACTGCAGAATGGTAGACTCCATAATAGGGTGCATATGCACTCCCCTATTGCAGTTCATAGTGCTATTACAATTGACTATGTGCAGTGTTTCAAGCCATGAGCATTGGTGGCAGTCACGTGAACGGTCGATGATCTCAATGTCACATCGGGGATCAAGGTTGTGTTGTTCAACCCCAATAATACTCAACAACAGCGGAGCACTCAAAGTTAGCGGTTTGGAAAGCCCCCTTCAAGCTCCAAGATGCGACCTTTCAATCTCCTAGCAGTTTTGCCTACATAAGTTTCCCCACACTCCGGACATGTAATGCGATACACAGAACTGCTTCGTAATGAAGACAGGATGGGTGTTTTCACTCTGGAAATAATGGAACATAATTTCTTACCAAGAAGTTGCACACACCCAAAATGGTAAGAGCAAAAATCCTGGCAAGGCATTCCAATATGCCGGAATAGTTGGGAATGTATTGGTTTGGTTTTTTTTTTTTAGGAGCATTAGCAACTAAGGCCATATTGCTCTGGGATATGCGGTGGTCATTCCCTGACCTTTCTGCATCCTCCGTATTTGGTGGTGACAGGCTCGAACCCCGGTCTAATCAAGAAGCGTGTGCTACGCACTGCTGCTCCTTCCCACCTGGCTACGGAGGCGCCTTTGGGAATGTAGGCAGTTGAGATGAACTCATTATCGTTTGGGGGACTTGGCTGTGTAACAAACTCACGAGCTTGTAGTTAACAGCTGGAAGAGGTGGATAACTGTAGTTGGAAAGCTCTGCCTGCCTGCCACCTATGGAACTGGAGTGTGTTCAAGTGCGGGTAAACAAGATATGTGCCATACTGTGCAAGTGACCAGGAGCGTGTGCAGACCCGTTGCTGGTAAACTTACCTGCACACATGGGCTTCCTAAAAACAGAAGTTGTAAAACCTGAACCCACGCATTGGACTGAAACATCCAAAAAAAAGAAGGGTATTTTTGCTTCCAGTTCAACTGTAAATTGGATAAAAGACGACAGGGAATTGAGATAATGAATTGAGTTTCTGATCCCCAACAGTGAAGATATTATCAACGTACCGACACAAGAGAGTGATAGGAACAGGCAAATTCAAAAAAGCCGACTTTCTAGTTGCTCTTTGGCAATGTTGGCTACAATGGAACTAATGGGAGCACCCATAGCTGTGCCCTGAATCTGGCAGAACAGAGTCATTGGACATGATCATGCTGCCAGTCAAACAGAGGTTGAGGGCTGTACAAATGTCATTGGTAGAGAGCAAGGTCTTGTCCCTCAAGGTGGTATTCCCATGAAAAAGCTGTCTTGCACAAGAAATAGCTTATGGTACAGGGACAGAAGTGAACAGGGAGACCACATCGAAGGAAACCACGACCTCGTCCTCTGAAATAATAAAATCTTTAATGGTATATAAAAACTATGGGTCTGCCCACACTCCTGGTCACTTGCGCAGTACGGTGCATACCTTGTTTACTCACGCTTGGACACTGCAGTCCCACGGGTAGCAGGCAATTAGAGATTTCCAAAGAGTGGAGCTTTCCAAATGCAGTTATCCACCTCATGTTCTGGATAGATGTGAACTATAAGTTTCTGATTTTGTTACATGGCCAAGTCCCTCACATAATGAGTTCATCTCGACTGCCTACATTCCCAATTATTCTGGCATATTGGAATGCCTTGCCAGGATTTTCGCTCTTACCATTTGGGGTGTGTGCAACTTCTTGGTAAGAAATTATTTTCCATTAAGTTCCATTATTTCCAGGGCGAAACCACCCATCTCGTCTTCATTACGAAGCGGTTCTGTGTATCCCATTACATGTCCAGAGTGTGGGGAATGTTATGTACGTGCAACTGCTAGAAGATTGAAAGATTGCATCTCGGAGCATGAGGGGACTCTCCAAACCACTAACTTTGAGTGCTCCGCTGTTGCTGAACATAACTGGTTTGAGCAACACAACCTTGATCCCAAAGTGACACTGAGATCATCGACCATTCACATGACTGCTGCCAATGCTTATGGCTTGAGGCATTGCACGTAGTCAATTGTAATAGCACTATGAACCATAATAGGGGAGTGCATATGCACCCCATTATGGAGTCTACCATTCTGCAGTGCAATGAGCACTGGCGTTCGTCATGTGTGCGCAGTTTTGCATTTACGATACCAGACATGTGATCCATGATCATGCCCAGTCAACTTTTATTTTGCTTTATCTAACGTATATATGTACGCAGCATACCATTCACTGTTTAGCTGAAGAAGGGATACCTTGCCCCGAAAGCTACTATTTTATCATTTTTATCCTATATTTTTATCTGTATTTTAAAATATTTCAATATTTTATATTTTTTATCCTATACCAGTTTTAACTTATATTTTATCTTATATATATTTTATTTTAATAAAGTTATTTTAAAGCTATTTTAAATCAGTTTTGTTGGTCATTAACAGAAAGAATACAGAGTATAAAGCTTTACGAATAAATTTTAAAGATTTAATTTTAATATAGACAAAGTTACTGATAGTTAATAACAGCAGAGCCTAACTGACATAAATAATAATGTGTATATATACTGCATATTTATTTTTACACAAAAGACAAGAATATGGCTATATCTTTGTCTTACTTTACTAAGATATTTGGGAAGTAAGGAAAAGTGGGATCGTGTTAATGCATTGCAAGACAATTCATTATACAATTCAGTACATGATAATTCACTGTGTGACAGTTCTGTGCTTGACAGCTCGGTGTATGACAATTTAGTAAAAGACAACTGATGGCTATGACAAGTCAGTGATTTTTTTTTTTTTTTTTTTTTTTTGGGAGAATCTGGTGTATGGCAAAGCAAGATAGAAAATGCAAACGTTTAACATGTGCTGTAAATGGTGAATTTAGTGATCATGATACCGCTCACGATATTTTATATTTTTGATGAAGCATACTATCCACCTTCATTTTTTAATACACATTCTACTTTTTTTTATATCATATTAAAATCTTCAGATTAATTTCTGATAGACAAAGTTACTGACAGATTTTGTCTATCAGTAACTTAGAGATCCTATTAAAAAAGTGCAACAAACAGCTAAAGATTGGAATACAAAAAACCTTGTTTGCACTTTACTTTTACTTCTGTAAGTTGCATTTTTTTGAGGAAATATGCAATGTGGGGGAGGAGAGTGTTTCAGAGACCAAAAGTAGAAATCATTAATGGATGCTGGCTGGGTAATTTGCAAATTCTGATTTTCAGTTTGCAACCTGTGCTATAATTGTTATTGAAAGAAATTAGTAGTAGGCTAGTACCATGGATGGGTTAAGCATAGGTGGGCAAGCTGTCTTGGAGATTGTGTAGGGGTTGGAATTCAAGTCCCCTATGTTAAAAAAAAAATAATAATAAATAATTATCTGGATTAAAGGTATTACAATATAGATGGAGTCATGCTGAAATAGGCATGTACTCACTTTCCAACCAGCCTATAGGAAGGATGGCATGAATCCTTTTATAAAATATAAATGGATAAAAAATATATTATTTTCTTTTTCTGCATTCCTACTTTCTAAGTTACCAAATTTCTTTTGTTCCTAAATCTTTTACTTCATTGATTTTGTTAATTTCTGATTTCTATGTGATACTGAATTGTCATATACTAAACTGTCGCACATACAAATTGCACAAATAATTCAAATTGTCTTACTCACCGAATTGTTGTAGCCATCAGCACTTTTTCTCCAAATTGTCACATATGGTAAAATGTCATTTACCACATTATCTCATACACCAAACTGTCACCTACACTGAACTCTCCTACAATGAATTGTCTTGCAATGAATTGATATGGTCCCAAAATATCATATCACACGGATCAAAAAGTTTGTTTCAGATCTCGATGCCATTGCCAAAACTTAGAACCCAGAAATAAAAGTCTTTTCCATATTTTGTGAGCATGTGTACAATCCAAGTCAACCCCAATTATATGAGGGTGGTTCAATAAAGAATCGTCCTCACCTACTTCCACATATTGCAGAGTCATGATATTTTGTGTGTAGCATCATACATATCTCTGTACTAAAGGTGTAAAATTTCAGTGCTGTGTTTTAATTTGTTTTTCTCTTACAGAGCTGAACGTGTGATGAGGTAGCATCATGGACAAAGTTGAAGCCAGAGCTGTAATCCGGTATCTGTTCTTGAAGGGGAAATCCCCTAAAGAAATCAATGAGGAGATGCTGCTGTATATAAGGATGAAGCCCCATCCTATGACATTGTGAAGCACTGGCATAGACAGTTTAGGTGTGGTCAGACATCGGTAGAATCTGAGCCCATTCCAGGTCATTCCCATTCAGCCATTTATGACAGCACGATCAGAAAAGTGCAGTCGTTAATCACGGAAGATTGCCGTATATCTGTGCGTGAATTGTCCCAGGTGGTGAAGATTAGTGTGGGCTCTGTTGAAACAGTCCTTCAAGACCAACTCCATTTATGGAAATTGAGTGCAAGATACAAATTGTGCAAATTCCCTGATTATTGGCTGGTTTCCAGAAGGCTGATTGACAACAGAAATCACAAGGGTCATTAGCCCTGTGCCAAAAAATGAGGAAGGCTTTTTCCCCTTGAAAGTTAAAAGCAGTCCATGGAATAGCGACATCAGTTCCCCACCCCACAGGAAGGCAAGGGTCAAAGCATCAGCAGGAAAAGTCTTGCTGACAGTGTTTTGGGATGAGAAAGGAATAATGACTGATTACCTGCTGAAAGGTAAAACAATCACAGGTGCCTATTATGCCAACTTACTCACAAAATTATGGGAGAAAATCAAAACATGTAGGCAAAAGGTGAGAATGCTTCAAGACAATGTCCCAGTTCACACTTCTGAAATTGCAGCAACACAAGCAGCCACCTGTAAATATGAAATACTGCACCATCCAGCCTACTCACCCGATCTTGCACCATCGGCCTTCTTGTTTCCTTCCCTCAAATCATTTCTTCGGGGGACCCACTTCTCTGATGACGAGACACTCATTTCTGCAACAGAGTCATGGTTCAAAGACCAACCTCACCACTTCTACAAAAATGTTGGGAAAAATGTGTAAATCTGCACGGTGGCTATGTAGAGAAGGGCTAAAACCTGTGCCAAGAATCAACAGGCTAGCACCTCTGCAGCCCAGGGCGATTCTTTATTGAACCACCCTTGTAACAGAGTTAGTGTGGGTTTTTTTATCTGCAATTGTAAATTTTTCTTTTACTTTGCATAGCATCCCAAGGTAGTACGTTTCTTGAAGTCAATCAAACAATCAAACTCTGTACTGCATTTGATACTTACAAATTGACTGACATTTATTGTGAATTCAATATACTGAATTAAAACAATGGTCCAGCTGAGGACTTCTTAATAAAGTATAAGGTCACGTTGTAAGATGAAATGAGATGAGTTAAAATGTTATGATGTTTACATTTCAATCCAGACATGACAAGGTAGATAAGAGTCTTAGTATTATTAGTGGCAAATAATGCAAGCAATCAAGTTTATATAACAACAGCCAAAAAAAAAAAAAAAAAAATCCACTTTGTCTGGGGGTCCACCACTCAATGGATTCCAACTAGAAATGTGCAATATCTTGAAAACGATTCACTTAAGGATCCATGTTTACTAGGCTTTTTTTGCAAATTGTAGTCTGTACAGTTCACCTTTAAATTACTGACCATCACTTTTGAAACACCAGTATATACAAAAAAAAAAAAATAAAATAAATAAAATATATATATATATATATATATAAGACGCTCCTAATAATTTCTCATATGAAAAAAACTAGCAGTTCATGAAGGTTAATAAGGAAGTCTAGTATTTTGCTTATTTCTTTTGAATATTAGTGGTTTAGTACACAGCACTAATTATTAGCAAAATAATCTTTATTATACTGAATTGTTATGAACATATAAACATAATACCTAAAAAGTTTTGATCCAAAGGCTTCCTTAGAATAATACGTTGATGTTTAAGGATTTGATCCCCTGAAAAAAAAAATCATCACATATTCAGACTCAACCATTTTTTAAAGCATCTTATTCAGCTTATCTGTGAAAACTGGCCAATTTTCCTACAAGAATAATTAAATGAATTCTTTAATATTTATATGAACAAATAAATCAAGAAATGAATCAATTTACCTTTAGTTAATAATTCGAAGCATCTTTTATAAACTACCCAAATTCTTGTTTACCATACCGCAAGTAATATTTTGGAAGTTTCCACATGCGTTTAATACAAACGCATGTAAACAGGCCACAAATAAAATTATAGACCACTCTGCATAAGCACCAGCAAAATCAATGCACTTTTGCCATCAAAGCACGAGGCAAGAAGTAGCAGTGCTGTAATGTATTCTGAACCAAACCATTGTCTTCACAGAGTTCATCTGTGAAAACAAAACAGAAAAAAAAAAAATCTATGTTGTACAAGGGAAAGCACTGAGTGGAACATGTTCAGTATGGTAGGAGGAAATTGATCCATATTAACAATGTTACAAGAAAAGCACAATGCAAATAAGTCAGCTTTATTATTAGATGAAGATGCAGCAGAACCCTTACAGTAATAGGAGTAGAAGTATGGATGGACAGAAGTTGCAGTCAGTGATTTTGGCATACAACCAAACGTTGCATACCAAACTTGGAATTTTCACAACTGAATCTGAATTTATTAATTATCTGTTCATAATTGTTGTGATTTTTATTTAAACTGAAAATTAAGTTGGAGATACTAATTAAGACAACTGTGATAAGCTTTATTCTTAAATATGAAATTCCTGTAACTCTCATTTATGTAAACCATATAAAGGTTTGAATTTAAGCAAGCATTATAATCAGAAAATTTAATATATTCAAAATCAAAGAAAAGAAATCACATAATTCATCCCATTTAGCACTGCAGTAACCTAAATGATATGTAGCTGAGAATGACTGGGGGAAAGAGACTATTTTGGTGAACATTAACTGTGTCATCATCAAGAGGAGTGTTTCCATTTACAATGGGTTTCCTCAGCCTACAAGTTATTTCTTATTAGGAATTTTTTCCCGCCATAAAGTGCGGTTCAAGGTGTCTTGGTCGGTTAAGCCTCGGGCTGTCATGCACTTCCGTACTCCATCCATCCATCCATGTCCTCCTAGGTCTTCCTCTTTTCCTTCTTCCAGGAGGTATCCATTCCAGGATAGCCTTTGGATATATGTTTTCTTGCATCCGTCTTACATGTCCATACCATGTTAGATGCTTTTCTCTGATGGTGTCAATAATAGTCTTTTTCACTTCCTTTTTTTCCCTTGTATCTTCATTCCGTTTTCTGTCTCTTCTAGAAGTTCCTGCTGAGCGTCTACAAAAATCCATTTCTGTGGAGAGCAATTTGTTTTCCGCTCGCCTATTCAATGTCCAGGTTTCCACTCCATACAACATTAACTGTGTACTTTGGATAATTATCAGTGAAGAAAAGATGAAAGTGTTAGGTGTATGGGTTGGACTGTTTGGTATTCCAGCAGGTCTTAGGAAAGAAGCTCCATTGAAAAGACCATCACAAACTTGTGATCTGAATGGTGGTTGGAAAGTAAAAGATGAAGAGTATTAGGTGAGTGTTTTGGATTGTCTGGGATTTTAGTAGGTAAATGGACAAACGTGTAAGGTCATTAGTCATAAGAAAACTTTCAGCATCTCCATGAGCTGGATCCATTTTGTTATTTGGTTTTTAGGAGCATTAGCAACTAAGGCCATATTGCTCCGGGATATGCAGTGGTCATTCTCTGACCTTTCCGCATCCTCCATATTTGGTGGTGATGGGTTCGAACCCCGGTCTAATCAAGAAGCATGTGCTACGCACTGCTGCTCCTTCCCACCTGGCTACAGAGGCACCTCTGGATCCATATAACCAGAAAATTGGAGCCTCTTGGGATTATGAACATTAATAAAATTATTACACAAACCGTTAAAGAAACAGACTTCCTGCTTCTTTAACATATATCTCATAAATAATATGATCTGTCAGGTTATTTTATTTCAGTAAGTGGTCTGAATTACTTTTCTTAGAGAACAGTAATTATACTTTCAATATAGGTCAGGATGTGGCTGACACTAGGTTTTTAAATAGTCATTATCAGGACTTGGAATGAACTAGAGTGCAACAGAACACTTTTTCCCAGTTTTTCACATTCATTAGCATTAGTGTTTTGGCATTATGATATGAGAAAGCACACTTATACAGCATCAGCCAGAAAAAAACCCTTCCCATTTCACCCATCCATTCACTTCACAAGTTTGTCCAGTTCTTCCTTGAATTTATTTAGGCTATTAACTTCATCAACTACAGATGGAAGTTTGTTCCAGTAATCAACCAGGCTAAAAGCAAATTTCTATACATCTATTCTGCAACTATCTTTCTATAATTTGAATTTATGTCTCACTCAGGTGTGCAATCTGAGCAAGAGGAAGAATCTCATCAGCAGTAAACTTTCTCAAACCTATTTTCTCAAAAAATAGGTTTCAAGCCCTTATATACCTCAATCAGATCACCTTGCAGGTGATTAGTCTCCAGACATTAGAATTTGCAGAACTTAAGCCTTTCTTGGTAAGAGCAACCCTTTGTTCTCCTCACCAATCTTGTTGCCCTTCTCTGTACTCATTCCAGCAACTCTACATCCTTCCTAAAATGAAGCCTCCAGACCTGTATGCAGTACTTCAGTGTGGCCTGACCACTGCCTTATACAAAATGATAATCACCTCCTTATCTCTGCTAGAAAAATTCCTGTATATCATTGACAAGTCCCCATGAGCTGTTCTGGCAACCTGTCTGCACTGCTCAGAAAATTTCATATCTGACTGCACAATTACCCACAGGTCTATTTTATTCTCACTACCGAGTGTAGTTCTGCACAGTTGGTACATTACTCGGGGGTAGTCTTATCTAGATGATCCTGCAATGCTTCTTTAACCAGTGACTCCATTATTTTACCCAGAACAGAAGTTAAACTAACAGGTCTGTAATTACTCGTGTCACCCCATAGATTCCCCTTTGTGAATTGGTGATACATTTACACATCTCCGGTCCATGGGGACCTAAAGTCCAAGGATGCTCTCATAATTATCGCTAAGGGTTTGCTTACTTCCTTTTCTGCCTCCTTTAATATAACTGGATAGATCCCATTCACCCCTCATGCCTTTCTATGTTTAACTTCAACAATTTCTCCTCCACTTTCCTCTCAGTTATTACAAAATCATTTAGCTTCCTGTTAGAGTTTGATAAGCTTCTGACCACCACTTCCCTATAGACTTCCTCATACGTGAATGTAGACGCAAAATACTCATTCAGTTTGTCAGATAACTGAGCAGGATCATCAACAGTTGAACCATTGATATAAAGTGGGCCAATCTGATTCACCCCCTCACTTCTAGAGTTTACATAAGTAAAGAAGCCTTTGATGTTTTTCTTTGCATCCTTTGCCAAAGATTTTTTGTAATCTGCCATCGCTTGCCTAACCTCCTTTGTGACGATTACAGACTAGCTTATTTATACCATAGGCTTCTGTGTCACCTGATAATTTATATATATCATACATTTTTCTTCTCTGTCACGACATCAGTAATGTCATGTACATACTTGATTATTAACCATTATTTTGTTTCATAAAATTTTCCATTTTGATCCTTAATCATTGCTATATTCTATTAACTCTGACATAAAAATATACATCATCAAGTAAAGTTCTTATTGGTCAGTTCTAAAAAAATACAGTACTTTGGAATCTGACCAATGAAAAACCTTACTCAGTGACATATATTGTTTAAATTAGGATTAAAATTAGGGTGAACACAGTATAATTATGAGCACAGTAAGAGATGTGAACATTTCTGGAGAGTCCCCTCATAGAATATAACTAAACTTGCTTTTGGGTCAAATCCAATTCCATACAATTCGACCAAAGAATAAACACACACACACACACACACACACACACACACACACACACACACACACACACAATGAAGTGCCAAGTTGCAGATTGAAATGAATGAGAAATTTTTTGAAACTTTTGTGATTACAATTCTTCTATTCTGTAAGACAGTACTACATCTAAATTGTCAACTATTCTTTCAGTAGTTTAATTCACTTCAAACCATCCAAGAATTTGAGATTCAAGCCATCTCTTTTCATCTTCACATACCATAGAAACTTCATTAAATTCCAAATCTGTTTACTTTTCTGAATTATTTTCCATTATTCAACTTACTTCTGTTTCTTTTTCTAGATTATATTTTAATAATTTTGTTGAAAATATTCCAATGCCAATGATAGAAGAGTATTCCCATGTGTTATTCTAGATTTCTCAGCCTGTAAACACAAGCTTGTATAGACAATGAATTTCCGCTCTCTTCTATCATGCAGTAGAAGCATGCCTTTGTAAGTCATGGCAAATTAAACATTCTTTACATTTCAAGAGTACAGGCATAAAGGAAATTTCATTTATGATCATTGTTTGGATAACTAGAAACCCACAAGTTGTAATATGGCAAGGATACAGGCTTAAAACAGTTTTTACAGGCCAGTCACTAGTTAGTTCATTCGACCAAACCTATTGGTAACATTCAAAGAGATATCAGGATATAATCTTGATGCCTGTACTCAAGTCACTGTAACTGAACAAAGGCTAGGTTGAGGCTATGCAGGAGACACTGCCAAAAGGAGTGGGGTATAACCTTGTTGTGAGTGTGGCATAATTAAAAACCTCACTTCATACATGTGCCTTCCTATCCACCCTGCCAAGCTTTTATCTCATCAACATCAATGCATTATAAATAGGCAAACTAAGTGAATACACTTATCTGCAAAATGAAATAAACTTCCAAAAACGTACAGTTAATTTCTCAAATATATGTGATCTCATTTCTCAGTGATGCCCAAATCATTCAAATCCCCCACCTTGTCTGACAGAAACTTATAAATCAATCACTGCTCAGCTCATTGATCTAATTATTTACAAACCTTAACTACAAATAATAACTTAAATAACTACAAACCTTAAAGTTCATATACTCACATATACAATGTGCTACCCAAAAGTTCCTTGAAATGTATTTATAAAATAAATTAGACTCACCCTGGGTCTTATTCACCACCATCACCTTCGAAGTAGTCCCCTTGAGAGTGTAAACACCGATCCTAGCACTTCTCCCATGACTTGAATGCATCCTGAAAGTCCTTCGTTGTAGTGTTCGGCACCGCCTGCAATTTGGTTTGGATATCCTCTACGCTGTCAAATCTTTGACCCTTCAGCTTGATTTTCATTCTTGTGAAGGGGAAGAAGTTGCAGGGGGACTAAATCTGAAAAATAAGGGGATGAGGGATGATTGTCATGTTATTGGATGCCAAAAACTTCGCCACAGTGAGAGATGTGCGGGCTGGCATGTTGATGACAAAGGACCCAGTTCTTTGTGCACCACTTCTCTGGATGTTTCTTCCTGATGGCTTCCCCTCTGGACATTGCAGAGAACTTTGCACTGATGGTCTTGCCAGGAGGGACAAATTCCTTATGGATAATCCCATCATTGTCCAAAAAACCAATCACCATGGACTTCACATTGCTTCTCACTTGTTGGGCTTTCTTCAGTCGGGGTGAAGATTGGCTCTTCCCCTGGGATAATTGTTGCTTGGTTTCTGGGTCATACTCATATACCCAACTCTCGTCACCAGTGACGACTGTAGAAAGGAAGTTTTGAACACTCCTGGCCCGTTCTTCAAGATCTCTGCTAACTTCCATGCAATGCTGCTTTTAGTCTTCACTCAGTAACTGTGGCAAGAACTTGGCAGCAATCCTCATGTTCAACTCGTCTGACAAAATCCGCTAATATGTGCTGTATGATAGTCCTATAATGCCACAAATGTCGTGGATCGTCCGCCTGCGGTCTTCATGGATCACCGCCTGAACTTTTGCAACATTTTCCGGGGTGGTGCTTGCTGATGGACGTCCGGAGTGATCATCATTTTTAAATTTAACTGCTTGTTTCAAAGCTTGTTTCAATTTCTTATGGGTTTCTGCTGCTGTATACTTAAGAAGGAAACAAAACTTGATGCAAGCACATTGCTCTCTCACATCAGCCATCACAACAATCACAGACTACGTGAAACACACTGCCAAAGAACTGCACATAATTATATCAATGACTCTATCCAGCCCGATGCCATGTGGCACACTGATTCACAAAGGATGCATGCAGTGTTATCTAGCATCACAAGTCCGTACTAGACATAGTTCCCATGCAACGTTCAAATTTCGGGAACATTTGGGTAACACTTTGTATATCCACTCTGAGACTTCCTAATGTATTTCCACATTTTCATATATATTTCCACTCAAGTCTCCTACTTTTTATCTCCTTTGGATTAAAATTTCCATATCTTTCTATCAAATAAATTTGTTGCTTTTATTGCTTTCCAACTCAACAAATCACTTGTTGAGTTGGAAAGCAATGATTCCAGTCAGTACAGATACTGAGGATTTCAATAATTGCGTTATACAACTTGTTTATTATCTACTACAATATTGGCAACTGTAACCACATACCCAATACTTAAACTTTTTTCTCAACAATTAATACTGGGCGCCCTCTTGGTACCTTATATGACAACTTGATAATATTCTCTTTTCCACAGAGCCTCAATCCTACTGCCATTCTCAGTCTTGTGTCATTTGGCACTACAACAATGTGAAATGGGTGATCTAACTTATTTCTATTTTCTTTTATTCACTGGACTAGTGTTTTAAATTTCCTGATTTAGTATCTACTCTGACTTTGTCATTGAAGGGATGAAGTTATTCTCATTTCATACTAAATTTTTCATCCTTTATGTAAACCATAGTTCCCCATAAAATTTACTAGGGCTACCCAGGATAAGAACAATATCACAATTAGCAATAAGTAAAAATCTCTACCTTCCTTTTATTCCTACACTAACATTTGCAACAGTCCTAAACAAGTTATTAACATATCCAAGCTCAGTTATGAAATGTTGCTGAATGATTTGAGATTACATCAACAGGATGATACATGCACATCTCCTAAAGTAGGCTTGTGGAAATTGGCCTATTTTAGGCCTAATGTATATTGGGGCTTAGAGGGGACCAGGTATTCTGTGTGTTATCAGACACTCAGTCTAAAACACTGATGGATCCAATATATTTCTATTACAGAAGATTTAGGAGAAGTCCGGTTGGCCTGCCTCCCTAAAATCCACTCATGCACACCTTCTCAATGGCAAGCCCTGTTAAGTCACTTAGGTGGCAACAAACGTGTAGAGTGGTTCTCTTCAAGACACCTGGTCACTGTGAAGAGGAAAAGACCAAACCCTCCAGCATATGACAGCATGACAAAACAAATGGCCCTCAGCCCCCAGCAGCTTTCACTCCTCCTCCTCTTATGGCAGCGAGAGGATCAGACTGAAAGCAGAGGGTGCTAAGGATCTCTGGGTACGACCAGGCTGCCATGCACGGAAACTGAACCTGGCCTGTTACAAGGTAAGATCGCTCATCGGTGAAGACAGGATATTTGTACAAATTGGAGCAGAATGGTATTAAGGGTAAGTTGTTACAATGGATAAAAGGATGGTTAAGTGGGAGAGGACAGAGGGTGGTAATCAATTGGTGCTGCTCTTCGTGGACTAATGTTATTAGTGGAGTCCCACAGGGTTCGCCTTGGTGACACTGACCACTCCACAATCGCAGAACATTTTTGGTTGACCCACCATGACCTTAACCTTAAATGCGATTACGAAGTGATCGACCAATCCCAGCACTTCCACTACCGCCTCTGGCTAGAATCGTTAAACATATCATGCAATTCAAGAACCTTGAATCGCTGAAAGGGCACAAGGATACACCATATCTTGGAATCAATTGTCTTGAAGCTCCACAAATGCTGGAAGCAAACCCACGCACGTCTGTGTGCCAACAATGAAAGCCAGTCTAGTATATAAATGCTCGATCATGAGGCCATGTACGCACCAGAGCGTGTACAACTTTTGTATCCGTTAAATTTTTATCTCTAATGTCTAGTGCATATTCTGTTAGAATCTGTATACGTTATAATGCTGAAGAAAGGGTCTGTTTACCCTGAAAGCTCCATTTTTAGTCATTAAAATGTCACTGGATGTATACTGTATTGTTATTTTCAATTTTAATTAACTAATAATGATTGGTTAATTAAAAATTAATCAATCCCAATAGCCTAAAAAACATGTCCCTTCTTTAAAAATGACAAATTCAGGATATCAAAGGCATGAAGCATGTAATTCTTTGAATTTGTTATAAGAAACTACCAAAAGGTAAATCTAATAATATGAAAAAAATTTTGAAAAGCTCAACAAAGGTGGATATGAACTTTCAACATTGGTCAGTTTTACTGATTGGCTCTTCAATTAATGATATTAATAAATGCTGTACTGCTCATCAAACACCACAATGAAACTACCTTCTTCTGCCCTGATTTAACTTTACACACACCTTTAAGATCATTAAATTTACACATATCATTTATTAATGGGTTACACAATAAATGAATAACTCTGTATAGTATATTGTTAATGATTAAAAATTAAATAATTCTTGTTCCCTAATATAATAAAGGCAGAATATAAATAAATATAAGCATGCATGAATTCTGCATACAGTAAGCAAAATTACTATTTTGAAATATTAAAATTGAGGGAGAGTATAAGAAATACTGAGAAATATAAGAAATACACAACTTCATATTTATATGAAATTAGTTGATAATATGACTATAATGAAAGAAATTAATTTCCAATTCCCTTATAATGGTTACATTTTCAAAATTTCTTATGGTTTTAAGAATTCAATATTTAAAAAAAATGGGGATTGTTCAGTCTTTGAAGAGGAAGATCAGTCTTTTCTACAGATTTTATGACAAATACTAAAAGGAATTTGAAACATCATCAAAGTAGTGTGAGGATTACCTTGTTGGTTAGAATTTTCTGTAATTATACAAAAATAACCAGAAAAATTATTATAATTTAGTTTTAACATGGGGTAGTCTTACACTCAACTTTACATTTCATTAGAATTCCAGTGTAATTTTCACACAAGATTTAAAAGTGCAAATAAATTCTACCTTTATATTGATTGTTCTGGAGAGTAGATATGTTGTGATAGAAATTTAACCGTATAATTTAATGGTGCATATAAAAAAGAAGTGTTATTTTTAGTCTCACTTTTGCTTACATTTAACTTAAAAAAGTTAAAAAAAAATGACTAACCTTGCTTAATTTTATCTGAAAAAATGTTTAAATAATTATAATCCACAATATTATAATTATTTAAACTTACCTTCATTTTCTTTTGATTCACCAGACTGAAATTCCAAAGGACAAGGATGAAGAACTAGAACAGAAAATCTTTATTTTATTTTATATGACTATGATGGATGAAAATGATTACATTTAAAGACAAACTATTGAATTTTAAAGGGACTTTGTTTCCATTTTTGTTTTGTTGACCTATCTCAGTCTAATTTCTGTTTTAGAAAACTTAAAATCAGATTTTAGTTTCACTATATTCAAGATTCAAAAAGACCCACTAATCTAAATTTTCCCCTGCTCTCCAAATTGATTAATGTAAAATATGTAATTTCCTTCTTTAAACTTGAGGGTTTTGTGTCAAACAATGTTAACTACAAAATTGCATTTTTGTTTTGAGATAACTTTATAAAAATAACAAATAATTAAAACAACTGAACACAATTGTGTTCAAATGAGTTTTAATTATTTTTTATTTTTTACTGTAATGTAAGATTTGTGATTTTTTTGTTTTAATTGCTGGAGAGTATCATACGGAAATTTTCTATGTATTATATTGAGGTAAACTTCTCTTATTATTTTACATTCAGAACATACTGAGCATTACAGAACATATACAGACCTTGGGTTGGTCCTTGAGGTTGTCACAGACATTCTCTCAGATATGCCAGACAATATTTTAGTATTAAATCAGCTCACACCAACCATAAGAATAAGTATTTACTGTAACTAGAATATTTATTTACATATTAAAATAAAATAAATATTTACAAAAACTGCTATTATATTAAATATACATGTAAAAACATTAAAACTGTGATAAAATCCTTGAGATAAAATACACTAAAATAAACCGGATTAAAAGCGATAAAAACGATAAAAATCTCTGGAGCTTTCGGAAGCTTGCACTCCCTTCCTCAGCAGTAACAAAACTTCCTACAGCACGTCCATATATAACAGGCTCACGGTACCTATACACGTGGTGCAGTCGGCGCATGGTCTGAACTGGAAGCGGAAATAGCTCGGGAACGTGTTAAGCAAAACCGTTCATCCGTACTTAGGATAATAGTTTCAAACAGAGGATGCATACGCATACCTCTGTCCCTATTCATAATATTGTGGTCGGATGAACAGATTCATAGGCTCTCGAGCCATTTACGGTTCCAGAACCCATGCACTCGATCCATGATAACCGCATCCTCTGGGGAAATTTGATGCTGCTTCTCCCAAAAATGTTCGGCCACAGCAGACTTATTGTAATCAGCAGTTTTTATAGCATTTGCATGCTCCCCCAGACGATCCTTGAGCCGTCGTTTTGTCTCGCCCACATAACATTCCCCACAATCCGGGCATTTTATCCTGTATACTACTCCACTACTCAGGTCCTTTGCTATTGGGTCTTTTACCTGAGACAACACTGTGTGCAACCTCCGCCCGGGAAGCTGCACACAGCGTGTTTTATAGCCCCGCAAAATTCTAGCGAGATGCTCAGTAACGCCCAGATAGTAAGGAATGTATGCGGTAGCGACAGGAACAAACGGTTCCTGACGGTTAGACTCTATTCCTCTACTAAATCTGTCCATGATCCTCTGGGGGTATCCGCATTTTCTAAGGTCTGCTGTGACCCGTCTAATTTCACATTCTTTGTCCTCAGAGGTGGTGCAGTGTGACCCTGCTCTATCTAGTAGAGCTTTCACTACACTATTCTTATGCTGCCCAGCTTGTGCTGAACTATAATGGGTGTACTGGCCTCTGCACATAGGTTTTTTAAACACAGAAGTTTTTAGCCTAGGGCCTACCCTAGAGACCAGTACATCCAAGAAAGGAAGGGTACCTCCTGTTTCCACCTCTGAGGTAAATTGTATAAATTGGGAGAAGCTATTAAGCCAATGGAGTGCATCATCCTCTCTCCCCTTCTGGACCACGGTAAAGGTATCATCAACATACCTTTTCCATTTCTTTATGGGAAACTGACATCCACTAAAAACCCTCTCCTCTAACTCCTCCATGGCCAGATTGGCCACGATGGCGCTAATAAGAGATCCCATGGCTGTACCGTGAACCTGTTTGTACATAACACCTTGGTACACCATAGTGGTGCTGGCCAGACAAAGTTCCACACCCGAACAAATATCCTCTACGTTTAAAAGCGATCTACTACCCAAAGAGACATCATTACTCAAAGATCTTCTAACACATGTGTTAGAAGATCTTCTAACACTTTTAAACGTAGAGGATATTTGTTCGGGTGTGGAACAAATTGTGGAACGTAGAGGATATTTGTTCGGGTGTGGCGCCAACACCACATGGAGGAACACTGCTCCTCTATGTTACCAGGCAATACTAGGTGGTAGATGACTCTCAACAACCAGTGAAATACCACCACTTTGCTTATTGGAGGCTTGAAGTGGTGGAACCCATGTTTAGTCTCTAGAGCTAAGTTCTGGTCTCCCTTCCCAATCTCTTCCATCATGCAGTATGATTGATGACTTTTGAGGTTATGATGAACATCATGGCGAGATCCAATATTCCTTACATTTCGAGGGTACAGCTCTAAAACGGTGTTCGCAGGCCGGCCGCTAGTTAGTACACTGGACCGAACCTATTGGTAACTCTCTAGGAGGCTTCCGGATCAGCTATGTATAATCTTGCTACCTCTACTCTGCCAGACAGTGACTGGAGGGAGTCCGAGTAGTGTGTATGCGGGGAGCATTGTCGAGGCCACGTTATGTCAAGGATCTGGGTATATTCTTACCATGTGTACGCCATATCCAAAAATTTCATTACTTCATACAGCATGTCCCACCAACCTTTTCTTACTATTGAATACACCGTGAATTGTCAAACTAATAGAACAAGCTTATCTGCGAAAAGATCTAAACCTCCCAAGCAGTTCCTAATTCATTTCACAAATATACGTGGTCTCAATTCTAATCTCAACGATGTCATTTCCACTTGCAATTCTAATCTCAACGATGTCCATTTCCACATGCAGTCTGCCAAACCCGACATGCTTTTTCTGACAGAATCTCAGTTATCGGTTGATTCAACTACTGCTCATCTCAGATGCCCAAATTATTCACTGTATGATTCCTTTCTCCTCAAAGGTGGTACTTGTGCATATGTCTGTTCTGATATTCCCTGTCAGAGACTTGGCAATTTGGAATCTCCTCTCTTTGATCTTCTCTGGTTTAAAATCTCTCTACCTCATTGTGTAAAATTCATCTGTTGTCTCTACCGTTCTCCCAACTCCACTAATCACTTGGAGCTCTTTGACTTCCTCTCTTTGCAACTTGACTTTCTCCAGTCCAACTTTCCTGCACAGATTGTTCATTTACCTACAAGAATATCGAACAATCCTAATCATACAGCCAATACACTTGATCTTTTTCTCACAAACAACCCTTCTAAGTACACGGTCAAAGTGAGAGGTCCTTTAGGCGCTTCAGCTCACAACTTGGTGATTGTCTCTTCTCCAATGGAACCTTTATCTCATGGCTATTCCCAACCTCGTGTTGTTTGGCATTACAAGAATGCAAAATAGGATGACCTGCGAGACTTCTTTTCTTCTTTTCCTTGGTCAGATTACTGTTTCAAAACTTCTGATGTCAACGTTTGCTCAGATCGTGTCAGTGAAATTATTCTTGCAGGAATGGAATCCTTTATCCCACACTCCACTTTAAAATCTAATCTGTTATCTAAACCTTGGTTTTCCAATAAATGTGCTAAGTCTGTTCAAAAGAAGAATGTTGCATATCGTAATTGGCTTCTTTCTAATTCTTCAGTTTCATTTTCTGCCTACACCAAAGCTAGCAACAATTGTAAAGCAGTTATTAATCAGTCCAAATTTGAGTTTGAACAGGCTAAGAGTAGAAAACTTGCTTCTTGCCCTGATGGTAGCCGAGCATTCTGGTCTCTTCTCCACTATTGGCCGCAACTTTTGCCCATCTCTGCTTCCACCTTTGTCCAAACCAGATGGTTCTGTTGTCATTTCAGCCAAAGGACCTGCTGGCGTCCCATTTTTCTTCCAGCTCATGTATTAATGATCTTGGTAAAACATCCCCCACCATTCCCAACGGTCCATTCAATGTCTCCTGTGGTCTACCGTCTAAAGGATGTCAGAAGGATTTTGACGACTGTTGATGCTAGGAAAGCTTCAGGTCCTGATGGTATTTCTCCACTTGTTCTCAAAACCTGTGCTCCTGAACTTACTCCTGTTCTTTGCCGCCTTTTTCACTTTCTTATTCCAAAGGTGTTTTCCCTTCTGCTTGGAAATTTGCCCATATCCAGCCAGTTCCTAAAAAGGGTGACAAATCCCTCCCATCCAATTATCGTCCCATTGCAATTACTTCTACTCCTTCTAAAGTAATAGAGAAATCAATTAACCGCCAACTCTTAAACTACCTAGAAACCTTCCGTCTGATCAACGATCGCCAGTATGGATTCCGTCAGTGTCGATCCACTGGTGATATTCTGGCTTATGTTACCCATTTATGGACTAATTCAATGGAAAGGTTCGGTGAAACGCAAGTAGTTGCTCTTGTCATCTCAAAGGCTTTTGATCGTGTTTGGCATAAAGGTCTTCTAAACAAGCTTCCATCCTATGGTTTGCCAACTGTTTTTGTAATTGGTTATCCAGTTTTTTCTCTGATCACTCACTAAGGGTAATGGTAGATGGCTCTCTGTCTTCTAACTTCTCCACTAATGCCGGTGTCCCCCAAGGTTCAGTTCTTTCCCCCACTCTTTTCCTCTTGTATATTAATGACCTTCTTCCATTGACTGGAAATCCTATCTATAGTTTTGCCGATGATAGCACATTACATTCGACTTTCCATTTTGAGAAACCTTGTCCTGCTCAATCAACTTCTCGTAAATCTGCTACCAATTCCTTAAATACCGATCTTCAGGTAATTCTCCAGTGGGGCAAAGACAACTTAGTTGATTTCAACCCTTCTAAAACTCAGTCTTGTCTTATATCTCGCAAAAAGGATTCTTCTGCTCCTATGCTTATCTTTAGTGACAATCCGATTTCTAGGCAAAATGATATATCAAGTGGTAATCATATATCAAGTGGTAATCAATGGACACTGCTCATCGTGGACTGATGTTATTAGTGGAGTCCCTCAGGGCTCAGTGTTGGGTCCATTATTGTTTTCTGTATTTATAAATGATATTGATGATGGTATATCGGGATTAATGTCCAAGTTTGCAGACGATACAAAGGTTGGCAGGGTTGTCAAGGACACTACTGACACTATGCTTCTGCAACAGGATCTGGAAAGGTTGAGCAGATGGGCTGAGAGGTGGCAAATGAAGTTTAACATTGACAAATGTAAAGTACTACACATGGGAAACAGCAACCCCAGAGCAACGTATCAACTCTATGGTACAACACTGACAGTGGTAGAGAATGAAAGGGACTTGGGGGTGGTTGTGCAGGCAGATATGAAGTTCTCTGAACAGTGCAGACGGGCTGCAAGAGTAGCTCATGGAGTATTGTCAATGATATACAGGAATTTTTCCAGCAGGGATAAGGAGGTGATTATTCCATTGTATAAGGCGATGGTCAGGCCACACCTAGAGTACTGTATACAGGTCTGGAGGCCTCATTTCAAGAAGGATGTAGAGCTGCTGGAACGAGTACAGAGAAGGGCAACAAGATTAGTGAATGGAACAAAGGGTTGCTCTTACGAAGAAAGGCTTAAGTTTTGCAAATTACAGTGTCTGGAGACTAGGCACCAGCGAGGTGATCTGATAGAGGTGTATAAAGCCTTGAATGGTTTAAGCATGCTCAATGCTGATGGGATTCTTCCTCTAGCTCAGAATAATCACCTGAGAGGGCATAAATTCAAATTGAGGAAAGACAGATGTAGGATAGACGTGCGGAAATTTGCCTTTAGCCAGCGGGTGGTTGGTTGGTGGAACAGACTTCCATCCCTTGTGGTGGAGGTTGATAGCCTAAATAAGTTTAAGGCTCAGCTGGACAGGTATTTTGAACGAACAGAGGGGTGAAGTGGAAGTGATTTTTTTTTTTTTTTTTTTTTTGGCTGATGCTGCATAAGCTTGCTTTCTTGCATCAAATGCCTCTACTAATGCTAATGCTAAATGCTATCTCTTTTGGGGATTACCCTAACTTCTAATCTCTCTTGGCACAAGCACATTACAAATATTGCTTCCTCCGCATCTAAAAAATTTGGTTTTCTCTTTCGCTCTCGGCGTTACTTTTCTTCCAAACAGCTGTTCACTCTGTATAAATCGCAAATCCGCCCTGCCATGGAATATTGTTTCCACATCTGGGGTGGTGCCCCCAAAACCTCTCTCAGGCTTCTTGTTTCCATTCAGAAGAGGGTAGTTAGATTAATTAATGATTCATCTCTAACAAAGTCTCTCCACTCGCTTTCTCATAGATGTACTGTTTCTGCTGCATGCCTCTTCTACAAATACTTCAATGGGCACTGTTCTTCTGAATTGGCTTCTATAATTCCTGCTCTCTCTTTCAAAACAGTCAGAACACGTGCCACCACCAGCCAACATCCATTTATTTCCAACTTCAAACCCACAGAACCAACTTTTCATCTTCCTCATTTATTCATTCAACTGCTGTTTTCTGGAACAACCTTCCTTCATACATATTTCCTGAAAATTACAATCTACAGAAGTTCAAGTCCAATGTCAAGAAATATCTTCTTTCGTCTTCTCAACCTCCAACCCAAGCATGGTAGTACTATAGGTTCTAATACCTCTCATGTGTGGGTTTCACATAAAAAAAAAATATTGAGCATTACAGCTCTGGTTCATACTAATAAATAACAATACATATCTTGTCATGCAGCTGTATCCCTCTAGTACTTTACAAGTTAGCTTGAGCTATAAGCACATTTCTCGTAAAACAATAAAATGTCAAATGACCTTTTCTTGGTTAATTATAAAAACGTTTAATACAAAATGATTTTGTAGTTAACGTTGTTTGACACTAAACCCTCAAACTATACCTTTACAAATGGCTGTGTCCCTATCTCTCTCTCTGCTTAGTAATGGCCTGGCATATCCCTCCAAAAAAACAACAAGCAAAACCCTAAATTATTTCTGCTAAAGAATCAGATTAAATTTACAGATTTAAATTTACATTTCATGGTCCCTCCTTGACATTAAATAACAAGTATTACTGATCCCTCTGTGTTAGGTGCATCTGCTTATAGAAAATAATTTATTTATTTTGAATTTTGTATGGTTTCTAATTGTGCTATAGGGTTTCTTCAGAGTACAACAGTGTGATGTATTTACTCTCCTCTTGTAGGTATCCTTATGTAACTTTAAAGAAAACAGGTATTTGTCATTTTTTGTTGAATTTTTTTTTTAAATTGTAGCCTTTCTAATGTGTTTTTTACAAACATATGACTGAGCAAGCAATTGTAATTGTGTTTTTATTCTATAATGTGGGCCCATCTGGTGTCTTGTGCCATTCTGAGCAAGGTTGGAGTACCATATGTGCCTTTCACTTATAATAAACATTTATTTAAATATTTACGTTCTATTGGAGAATTGTTACTTATTTGAAGTATAAGATTCAGGCAAGTTATGGCGACGAATTCTACAAACTTTGATTTATTTCAACTAAATACATGTTATTTGTTATTTGGTTTTTTTAGGAGCATTAGCAACTAAGGCCATATTGCTCCGGGATATGCGGTGGTCATTCCCTGACCTTTCCGCATTCTCCGTATTTGGTGGTGACGGGCTCGAACCCCGGTCTAATCAAGAAGCGTGTGCTATGCACTGCTGCTCCTTCCCACCTGGCTACGGAGGCGCCGCCAAACAACTGAATACAGAACTGATACATATGTACTGACATGCATGTCAGTTAAAATTTTTCATAGTTTCAGACTTTACAGCTAAGGCTTTTATTATTTTGTAATTTTTGCTAAAATAAATGTATTGGTCACATAGAAAATCATCTTTTATTTCTTTAGGTTTATTTTGTAAAACATTTAAAAATGAATTTGTCATTCTGCTTAGAAAAGCTTTTTATTTTATTTTATTTTTTGATGGGAGGATTACCCAAACTTAAACCATACACATGCAGTGTGTTCTTTGGCCTGTTTGACTGCTGGATGAAAAAATTAGGATCTAGGGACCAACTAACTACCTTGGCTATGGTATACAAAAGCCCATTAAAGTCCCTTGTAGGATTGAAAAGCAGGTCTTTTCAATATGGTGGGGAAGAACAGTGATCATGACTGCTGTGCTACTTATGAGTCTAACTGCACAAATTGTGTAATCCACATTTTTTTTTAAATCTTATGAATTGCACAATTTAACTGATCATGTTTGAATACTAACATGTTGCCAAAAATTTTGTTGCAAGGCCAAAAAAAGGTTAGAAACATTGCATTAACATATATAAAAATGCAAACAATGTTAATTGTCTTCAAAGTTAGATGCTTTTGAAATTAAAAGCTTTTAATTAAATGAGAAATCCAAAATGTACCCGAGATTACGTTCTACCAAAAATAAAGTAAAAAAAAAGTCACTACTTTTATAACATCTAAATTGGCATTTGCTCTTTCAAGGATAAAAAATACTTTTTGTTGCCTTCTTGGCACTTTAAGATGTGAATACATTTCATATAATTTTTGTCTCTACATGCTATTTTCATGTTAAATTGACACAAACTATATAATGCAAACTGCAGAGGGGTAACGAAACAGGCCTACGCGCTCTGGATTCATTAAGAAATTTATTATAGTTACACACAGAGCGTACAAATAAAGAAGAAATATATGAGCTTTCGGCTATATGGTAGCCTTCATCAGAATTAAAAATACATGAATGGCAGTTGGAATGAAGATGTGCACTGCCAGGTGCGTGAGACGCGAGGTTTAATTGTTTGTTGACGTCTGTGGCTGTGACGCATGATGACGTGGCCAGCGCTTGTCCAATGATAGAACTACTGACTCTGTGATCGGGTTGACTTGGCAACCACTGTTCCTGTTCAAGGATTTATCCGAAAATTTTATATTTAACGATTCCAACCAGGTACGTTTTAGGTAATGGTGGGATCTGTCTACCACCACGACATCGCGGTGTGGGTCGATGTCGTGGTGGGTTGTCCAGACATGTTCGGCGATAGCTGAGTGTTCTATATCCGCTAAACGGATCGCTCTTTTGTGCTCCGAGAGACGTTTCGAGTCGACGTCCAGTCTCTCCAAAGTAGCAGCTAGTGCAGTCACGGCAAGAGATGCGGTAGACCAAACCGCTCTGCAGAAGGGTGGGGACAGGTGTTTTCACGTTGGAAATGAAAGAACGCAGTTTCTTGCCTGGGAGTTGGATGCACTTTATTCCGTGCGTTCTCAGGATTCTACCGATCTGTTGTGACGGTTGGGGTAGTATGGGATGAATGCCCTCGTGGATGGCTCGTCACTGTTGGTGTTGTAGCTGGTCGTCACGATGTCACGTGTCTGTAGATCACACCTGTCGAGGACGTCAGTGGGGTAGCCACACCTCGTAAGGTCTGCTTTGACCCTAGTGACCTCTTTGCGTCTTTCATCAGCGGAGCTGGAGTGTGTCCAGGCGCGAGTAAGCAAGGTTCGGGCAGTGGAGAGGAGGTGGCCTCGCGCGTGTGCTGACCGGAAGTTGGTGAACTGGCCAGCACACATGGGCTTACGATAAACTGTAGTCCTCAGGTATGTGCCTTCACGTCGGACAAGTGTATCTAGGTATGGTAAAGAGTTGTTCGACTCCAGCTCAATCGTGAATTTTATGAAGGGCGATAGTGAGTTGAGGTATGATAGAAGTCGCTGACCTGAGTCTCTAGGGATGACCACGAACACATCGTCAACATAGCGACACCAAAAGGCGATGTGATCTGGTGCGTGTGCAAACGCACGTCCCTCTAACTCCTCCATCACGATGTTTGCTGTGACTGAGCTGACAGGGGAACCCATGGCCGTGCCATGTATCTGCTGGTAGACTGAGTCATTAAATATGATCGCACCCCCTGTTAAGCACAGTCTGAGGGCGGCGGAAATGTCATCGGGTGTGAGACCAGTTCTTTTGTTGAGGGTTCTATCATTGTCCAAGAGTTGTTTTGCACAAGAAATGGCAAGTTCCACAGGGATGGAGGTAAAGAGCGATATGACGTCGAACGATGCCATAACTTGATCCTGCGAGATGGATACAGTGCGAATCCTCTTTATGAATTCAACACTGTTGGAGACGGTGTGGGTGGTCTTGCCAACTAGAGGAGAAAGAAGTCTCGAGACAAATTTAGACAGCTCGTAAGTCGGTGATCCACAGCAGGATACAATTGGTCTCAGTGGTGTGTCTTCTTTGTGCACTTTCGGTAGGCCGTAAAACCGTGGGATCTGACATCCGGAGGCACGGAGGTGATTACGGGTTGACTGTGTGATCTTCCCTTGTTTCAGCCAACTGTTGATGAGGATATTCACCTCTGATTCCCATCGTTCTAAAACTCTGTTGGGGTTGATGGTCAGGGGTTTGTATACGGTAGTATCTCGTAAAAGTAGTAGCGCTTTCGCCATGTAATCAGTGTGATCCATTACAACCGTACGGCGGCCTTTGTCTGCCGGTAGAATGACAATGGACGAATCCTGTTTCAATGCCTTGAGGGCAGAAAACTGTGTACGGTTGAGGTTAGAAGAGACGGGGCGAGCACGGTGTAGAACTGCTGCAGTCTTCAAGCGGATTGTGTTGGCTACATCTTCTGGGAGGCGTGATAAGCTGGCTTCCACACCTAAGGCGATGTCGGTGATCGGCGGGTGCTTAGGAAGAACGGCAAATGTCATGCCAAGAGTCAATAAGTTTATTTGGTCCGCAGATAACTGTTTGCTGCTTAGGTTCAATACGAAGTCCGTGGAATTAGTGAGAGGGGTATTACGTTGGCTGCGAAATTGACGGGATTCATTAATCAAATTACAAAACTTACGTTTCTGTCGGGCACAATAAAGATCTGATTCTCTGACGGCCTGGTGACATAAAGTGTTGACCACATCGGTGTAAACGGGATCGGGAATCAGAGTCTTAAGGTCGGCTAGTAGGGTTGCCTTGCTCGCTGAAGCACGTTGTATGTCATGATGGAGGCAGCCGATCCATATACGTAGGGTTTTGAGGCCGAAGTTCCGACAGGCACGTCTCATGCGCTCATTAGAAAACGGTTGTTTGTAGCGAAACCCTTTCGGTATAATCTCGTTAGCTTTGCACCTATGCGCAAACCTCAGGTGTTGTCTACTACGGGCTATAAAGATAAAATCTTTCTGTAGTCTCACGACCATGTCGTATGCTGGTTGGCCAAGAATAGTACGAACATAACGAAACAGGCCTACGCGCTCTGGATTCATTAAGAAATTTATTATAGTTACACACACAGCGTACAAATAAAGAAGAAATATATGAGCTTTCGGCTATATGGTAGCCTTCATCAGAATTAAAAATACATGAATGGCAGTTGGAATGAAGATGTGCACTGCCAGGTGCGTGAGACGCGAGGTTTAATTGTTTGTTGACGTCTGTGGCTGTGACGCATGATGACGTGGCCAGCGCTTGTCCAATGATAGAACTACTGACTCTGTGATCGGGTTGACTTGGCAACCACTGTTCCTGTTCAAGGATTTATCCGAAGATTTTATATTTAACGATTCCAACCAGGTACGTTTTAGGTAATGGTGGGATCTGTCTACCACCACGACATCGCGGTGTGGGTCGATGTCGTGGTGGGTTGTCCAGACATGTTCGGCGATAGCTGAGTGTTCTATATCCGCTAAACGGATCGCTCTTTTGTGCTCCGAGAGACGTTCCTCGAGTCGACGTCCAGTCTCTCCAAAGTAGCAGCTAGTGCAGTCACGGCAAGAGATGCGGTAGACCAAACCGCTCTGCAGAAGGGTGGGGACAGGTGTTTTCACGTTGGAAATGAAAGAACGCAGTTTCTTGCCTGGGAGTTGGATGCACTTTATTCCGTGCGTTCTCAGGATTCTACCGATCTGTTGTGACAGGTTGGGGTAGTATGGGATGAATGCCCTCGTGGATGGCTCGTCACTGTTGGTGTTGTAGCTGGTCGTCACGATGTCACGTGTCTGTAGATCACACCTGTCGAGGACGTCAATGGGGTAGCCACACCTCGTAAGGTCTACTTTGACCCTAGTGACCTCTTTGCGTCTTTCATCAGCGGAGCTGGAGTGTGTCCAGGCGCGAGTAAGCAAGGTTCGGGCAGTGGAGAGGAGGTGGCCTCGCGCGTGTGCTGACCGGAAGTTGGTGAACTGGCCAGCACACATGGGCTTACGATAAACTGTAGTCCTCAGGTATGTGCCTTCACGTCGGACAAGTGTATCTAGGTATGGTAAAGAGTTGTTCGACTCCAGCTCAATCGTGAATGACCCATATTTAATGACTCAGTCTACCAGCAGATACATGGCACGGCCATGGGTTCCCCTGTCAGCTCAGTCACAGCAAACATCGTGATGGAGGAGTTAGAGGGACGTGCGTTTGCACACGCACCAGATCACATCGCCTTTTGGTGTCGCTATGTTGACGATGTGTTCGTGGTCATCCCTAGAGACTCAGGTCAGCGACTTCTATCATACCTCAACTCACTATCGCCCTTCATAAAATTCACGATTGAGCTGGAGTCGAACAACTCTTTACCATACCTAGATACACTTGTCCGACGTGAAGGCACATACCTGAGGACTACAGTTTATCGTAAGCCCATGTGTGCTGGCCAGTTCACCAACTTCCGGTCAGCACACGCGCGAGGCCACCTCCTCTCCACTGCCCGAACCTTGCTTACTCGCGCCTGGACACACTCCAGCTCCGCTGATGAAAGACGCAAAGAGGTCACTAGGGTCAAAGTAGACCTTACGAGGTGTGGCTACCCCATTGATGTCCTCGACAGGTGTGATCTACAGACATGTGACATCGTGACGACCAGCTACAACACCAACAGTGACGAGCCATCCACGAGGGCATTCATCCCATACTACCCCAACCTGTCACAACAGATCGGTAGAATCCTGAGAACGCACGGAATAAAGTGCATCCAACTCCCAGGCAAGAAACTGCGTTCTTTCATTTCCAACGTGAAAACACCTGTCCCCACCCCTCTGCAGAGCGGTTTGGTCTACCGCATCTCTTGCCGTGACTGCACTAGCTGCTACTTTGGAGAGACTGGACGTCGACTCGAGAAACGTCTCTCGGAGCACAAAAGAGCGATCCGTTTAGCGGATATAGAACACTCAGCTATCGCCGAACATGTCTGGACAACCCACCACGACATCGACCCACACCGCGATGTCGTGGTGGTAGACAGATCCCACCATTACCTAAAACGTACCTGGTTGGAATCGTTAAATATAAAATCTTCGGATAAATCCTTGAACAGGAACAGTGGTTGCCAAGTCAACCCGATCACAGAGTCAGTAGTTCTATCATTGGACAAGCGCTGGCCACGTCATCATGCGTCACAGCCACAGACGTCAACAAACAATTAAACCTCGCGTCTCACGCACCTGGCAGTGCACATCTTCATTCCAACTGCCATTCATGTATTTTTAATTCTGATGAAGGCTACCATATAGCCGAAAGCTCATATATTTCTTCTTTATTTGTACGCTCTGTGTGTAACTATAATAAATTTCTTGCAGAGGGGTGTTTGAAAAGTAAGGCAACACATTAAGGTTATTATTATATTAAAACCACTCTTATACCAAGTGAAAATTAATAATATAGTTTATTAGGCTGTTCATCTACATTACTATTCATTAGGGTGACGTTTTGTGTATCTTACCGATACCCATCATCATACCAAGCTGTTGGGGGAATAGAAAACAGAAAGAGTTACAAATTTGAATGATTTAGAATATTTACAATTACCAATAATAAAATTACAATTACCGATATTATAATTACAATTTGCCAATTATGGTTCTAAAGTATTAAGTTTTGAATTGTCATTACAATAGAAAACAGGAAATCTAAGGTAAATTACAAAGAGATTAAATTCTTACCTACTGACAGACCCAGAAACCTGATATGCATACAGGCAAGAGGCTGACAGCAGTTAATTTATAGGAGAGGGATTAGCTCGAATAGCCAATAGGATAGTGCCAAGTTGGGTTGGGTTGGTGTGCAGGCTGGTTCAGGATCTTGCTGATACCCATCATCAGATCTTGCTTCTGGTTCAGGTGGACTGGAGGGAGAAGTATCTAGTCTATTTGCTATTTTCTTTTTCTGGTTGTTCATTCCTTCTTCTATTTGAATTTGCTGTTTCCTATTGCTTTCTAAGGTTCCAAACAATTTTGTGAAGAAGTAGTGGGAAGAAGTCGCAAATGAGACTACTGTGGTTGGTCCGTACCTAGATCCAGTATAGTTAGGGAAGGATGCTACGTGGTTGTTTTCCAATAAGGTTATTATTATATTAAACCACTCTTATACACATCAAAATTAATAATACAATTTATTAGGCTGTTCACCTATATTACTATACATTAGGGTGACGTTTTGGGTATCTTACACTACCCATCCTCAGACCAAGCTGTTGGGGGAACAGAAAATAGAAAAGCTTTCAAATTTGAATGATTTAGAATATTACAATTACCAATATTACAATTACAATTTGCCAATTAAAGTATTAAGTTTTGAATTGCCGTTACAATATAAAACAGGAAATCTAAGGTAAATTACAAAGAGATTAAATGCCTGTATGCACTTCAGGTTTCTGGAGCATCAGCAGGACGAGTCTGTCAGTAGATAAGAATTTAATCTCTTTGTAATTTACCTTAGCTTTCCTGTTTTCTATTGTAACAGCAATTCAAAACTTAATATTATAGAATCATAATTGGAAAATTGTAATTGTATTACTGGTAATTGTAATATTCTAAATCATTCAAAGTTGTAACCTTTCTATTTTCTATTCCCTCAAGAGCTTGGTCTGATGATGGGTATCGGTAAGATACCCAAACATCACCCTAATGTATAGTAATGCAGACGAACAGCCTAATAAACTATATTATTAATTTTCACATGATAATAAGAGTGGTTTTACTATAATAATAACCTAAATGGAAAACAACCATGTAGCATCCTTCCCTAACTATAAAGCCAACGGATGTATTTATAAAAGACATTTATCTCAGAACAGTGAAATAACATAAATGAAGGCATATAGGCCACTTTTTTTGACACAGTTACCATCATATCCAGGAACTTGTCCCACAACATCACAAGTGCAGTTGCACATTTGTCATAAAATTTAGGGATATTACTATTTAACCAGGTTTCAATAATCCATTTAACTCATTATTAGTATCAGTAATGGCCACATGGTTCAAGGAAGCCTATGGCTTATGCTGCACAAGCCAAAAAAAAAAAAATAATAATAATAATAATAAAAAAAAAAAAAAAATAATAATAATAAATAAGAGAAAAGAAAATGGACAACATAAGCGTTTCCCTCCTTCCGTAGGTATCCAGCTGACCTTTGAATTTCCCCAAACTGTCAGCCTCTGCCACCCATGTAGGCAACTTATTCCAGTAATTTATAACTTGCTGGCTAAATTAAAACTTCCTGCAATCCAGTCTAAACATCTCCCCCCCCCCACCGTAACTTGAAATTATGGCCCCTTGTTCTAGAATCATTTATAACTGTGAAAATTTCGTCCTCGTTCATTTGCTTATGCCTCTCAGAGCCTTAAACACCTCAATCAAGCCTCCTCTAAGGTGTCTAGTTTCCAAGCTCTGCAACCCACATATTCAAATTCTTTCCTCACATGGATGCCCATCTCTGGACCCTTTCAAGAAGCACAATGTCTGTCTTTCTTTAGGTGTGGTCTCCATACCTGAACACAGTATGCCAAGTGTGGTCTAACAACAGCCTTATACAATGGGATTATGATGTCCTTATCTCAACTAGCAATTGTTCGATACATAATCAATAAGACACTATGGGCCTTCCTTGCAACCTGTCTACAATACTCGGAGAACTTAAAGTCTGACCGTATCGTAACACCCAAGTATTATCACTGATGGGCAAGTACCTTCCATCGTTAACACCGTAATCACTCTCATGAGATGATATGAACTGAAAGTGCTGCAGGAAGAATACCATATGCATATTTTTTGTGAAATTCCATCGTCTTGAAACCCATCAATTCCACAAGTCCGTTGTGGATAAGTTATACACAGTTTGTGTACTTGTGTTTAATTCCTCAGCAATAGAACAGATCTTTATTAGCTTGCCATCAAGAACAATCTATTTTACTGTTTTATGTTATGGCCAAAAGTGGACTTTGTTTGACTTTGTCTAAAATGACTGCACCAAAAAGAGACTTGCTTCTTGGATACGACTGTTGGACCACATATGGCTTGCAATTTCCAATGAATTTCTTGATATCCCTTGGCATAGCATACAAAAATTAGATACCTGTTTGCTTTTCATTTGTCTGTGGTTCAAGTAGGACAGCCATTTTAGTTTAGTCACCTAATGAGAACAAAGGTATACAGCATCCTGTAATAATTAAGAAAAGGAACATGTGTGTGTATGTGTTAAACAACACATTTCACTACTGGAGAAGCCATGGTTTCTCTCCCATAAAATGTGTTACCATACCTTTCAAAGAGCCTTTGTACTTCCTTTTCAAGTGTTCCATATATGTATCCAACAGCAATATACACTGAGTGATCACAGAATTATGATTACCCTTATGAAAACTGAATGCGACCCTTTGACCACGTGAGGTACGAGAGTGCACAGTCAGTCAGTCAGCCTACATAGCATAGATAAGGTGACAGTGGTCCAGTAGGTAGTAAAATTCCAAGCGTGAGGGGTAAAAGGAAGGATTTATTGGAATTTGATAAAGGATAGACTGTGGGTGCTTGATGAGCTGGTGCCTCGATTTCCCAAATGGCTGAACTGGTGGGGTTTTCGAGAGTTGCCATAGTTAAAGTGTACCACGACTGGCATCAAAACGGACAAACAACGACCTGATGACAAAACTGCAAAGGTCAGTGAAAGGTTGATGTCAGAGGTGAGCACTGGGTCCGACGACTCATACAGGTGAACAGGCACAGCACTGTTGAAGAGTTGACTACCCAATAGAACATGGGCCAACCCGGAACAATATCTGGCATGACCATGCATCGCACTCTCACACGTATGAACTATAGCAGCAGACCCTTACTGCATCCTCTCCTAAGGTTCATCGGCATAAAAGACTCGCCTGGTACAAAGAGCATGCAAGTTAGATGTTAGAAGACTGGAAGGTGTGCTGGTCGGATGAGTCACATTATTTACTCCACACTGTGGATGGTCTTGTTCGGATTTGGCGTCAACAACTCGAGGCCCTTGACCATCATCATCATCAGCCATTTTCAATCCACTGCAGGATGCAGGCCTCTCCAGCAACTTTCCAGTTCCTTCTGTTTTGAACACTGGCCATCCATTTACTACCCAAAAACTCATGAATTTCATCTATCCATCTCCGCCTTTGTCTTCCAGGTTTTCTTCTAGCTCCTCTCGGATACCATTCTGTTATTTTCTTAGTCCATCTGTCATCATGTTTTCGAGCTATGTGTCCTGCCCAAGACCATTTTAGTTCTTTAGTTTTGATAAGAATGTCCTTTACTTGAGTTTGCTGCCTAATCTATGTGTTTCTCTTCTTATCTAACAGTCTGATTCCCAATATAATTCGTTCCATTCTTCGCTGTGCAGTTCTCAGCTTCTCTTCCATTCTTTTGGTGAGTGCCCAAGTTTCACTTCCATAAGTCATGGTGGGGAGTATACATTGGTTCATTATTTTACGTTTCAGACAAACTGGGATATTGCTCTTCAGTATGTGACTATATTTCCTGAATGCTATACATCCAAAATTTATTCTTCTCTTGACTTCCAGCCTTTTATCATTATTACAGCTAATAACTTGTCCCAGATAAGTATATGACTCCACCTTTTCAATTACTGCTCCTTCAATCATTATTTCCCTTTCTGTGGCATACTTGTTCATCATTACTTTTGTTTTAGGCATATTCATCTTTAGCCCAAAATCCTTAATAACTGTGCATAACTGATTAAGATTTTCCTCTAATTCTTTGGGATCGTGGCTTATAACCACAATGTCATCTGCAAATCGTAAATGGTTTAGGTACTCTCTGTTCACATTGACTCCTTTCTGCAACCAGTCTAATCTTCTGAAAGCTTCCTCAAGGGCAGCAGTAAACAGCTTCGGAGATATTGTGTCTCCTTGTAGAATTCCTTTCTCAATTTTAAATTTTCTACCGTCTTTGTCTAGTCTAATAAAGGAGGTAGCACTCTCATATATTTTCTTCAAAATCATAATATATGGAGTATCTATGCCTTGTCTTTCCAGTGCCCGAAACATTGCCTTATGCTGTATGGAGTCAAATGCCTTTTCATAATCCACAAATGCCAGGCATAATGGTGTTTTATATTCATTTGCTTTCTCCATTAGCTGTGATATTACGTGAAGGTGATCCATAGTTCAGAATCTTGTCCTAAATCCAGCTTGCTCTTTCGGTTGATTCTCATCAAGTATTCTTTCTAATCTGTTAGTAATGACCCTTGTGAACAACTTGTAGATGTGGGATAACAAGCTATTGGTCTATAATTTCCAATTTCTGATTTATCTCCTTTCTTATGCAGCAAAACTATGATTGCATTATTGCACTGCTTAGGCGTCACACCTTTTCTAGTGCACTTTGTGAAGAGCCTTGCCAGTTTTTGTGTTATGTCTCTTCCTCCCAATTAACAAATCTACAGTAACTTCATCTTCCTCCGGGGATTTCTGATTCTTCATTTTCTTCAATCTTCAATGCATGTTCTACCTCATCAGGAAGAATATGGGGTATGTCATATGTGTTGCTAATTTGCGATCAATCTTCCTCACTGCTGGCATCATTCCCTCGCTCCTTGTATAATTCTCTATAGTAGTCTTCTGCTATTTGAATTATGCCTTCTCTGCTGTTTATAAGTACACCATCGCTATTCTTCAGTTTCAGTATCATTTGTCTTTCTGTATTACTGCTCATTGGCTGCTGATTTAAATCCTTTGTTTTCCCTTAATGCTTGTTCTACTTTTCTTGTTTTAAATCTTCTTATGTCCTCTCTGAGTCTCTTTCTAATGGCTTTGCATAACTCAGTATACTCAATCTTCTCCTTGTCAGTGTTTATCTTGCTCTTCATTTTTTGCCTACAGTTCATCATAACAAGAGTTTCTTGACTGTTTTTTTTTTTCTACTTTGGATTTCTTTTTCCCTATAGGTTTCTTGGGCTTGATCACTTTCAGAAAGTTGTAATATTCCTCGTCGATATCTTGCTCCTGAGCAGTCTGCAGAAGCTCAAACTTGTTCTTAAGTTCCAGTACATACTGCTTTTTCTTCTCCTCTGTTATCTCAAAGACATTTTTGTATTATTTACTCCCTTATTCAGGATGGTAACATCATTCACAATATATCTTCTGTTAGTGAGAATGAAGTCGATTTCATTAGTTGTTAATCCATTTGGACTCTTCCATGTCCAAATTGTCAAAAAAAGTGTTCATTACTTGAAAAAAAAGTGTTCATACTGACAATCCTTGAGATTCTGCAAATTCCACAAGTCTTTTGCCTCTTTCATTTCTTTTACCAATTCCAAAATTTCCTATAGTTCCCCTTTCTGTGCTGTTTGTCTTTTTTAAACCTTAGCATTGATGTTCCCCATAATTAATAGTACAAGTGGGTTTTCTGATCATCTAGAAGACTCTCAATTTCGGTGTACATTTCTTCAACCTCTTCATAATCATGGCTCGATGTTGGTGCATAAATCATTATAACCTTTAGCTTGTACCTCTTAGAAATCTTGAGTACTAGTCTTGACACCTTTGGTAATGTAGTTTTGAATTCCAAAATGTTGATTTTTAAATCTTTATGGACCAGAAACCCAACTCCACCTTCACTCCTTTCACTGTTTCCATTGGTGTACAGCAGATTTCCACTTGATAAACTTATATAAGTGATTCATTTCTTCTTCTTGTTTCAGCCAAACCGATGATATTCCAATTCAAATTTTTTAATTCATTTTCCAGCTCTAATATCCTGTCTTCACTGATGAGCGATCTTACCTTGTAACAGGCCAAGTTCAGTTTCTGTGCATGGCAGCCTGGTCATACCCAGAGATTCTCAGCACCCTCTGCTTCCACTCTGTTCCTCTCGCTGCCATAAGAGGGGGAGTGAAAGCCGCTGGGGACTGAGGGCCATTTGTTTTGTCGTGCTGTCATATGCTGGAGGGTTTGGTCTTTTCCTCTTCACACTGACTAGGCGTCTTGAAGAGAAACACTCTACACGTTCGTTGCCACCTAAGTGATGTAACAGGGCTTACCATCAAGAAGGTGTGCATGAGTGGATTTTAGGGAGGCAGGCCAACCGGACTTCTCCTAAATCTTCTGTAATAAAAAGATATTGGATTCATCAGTGTTTTAGACTGAGTGTCAGATAACACACAGGATACCTGTTTCCCTCTAAGCCCCTTCATCACATCACATCACATCACATCACATCAGAGTATCCAATCAAATTGGTCAGGCAAGACTTTCCCTTAACAAAACCATGCTGTGTGCAAGCTGTAACTGAAATCTTGTCTAGATGATCCTGCAGTGCTTCTTTAACCAGTGCCTCCATTAATTTTCCTGGAGCAGAAGTTAAACTAACATGTCTATAATTACTTGTGTCGCCATTAGATCTTCCTTTGTGAATTGGGGTCACATTTGCACATCTCCAGTCTATGGGTACCTCCCCTGAGTCCAAAGAAGCTCTCATAATTATGGCTAAGGGTTTGCTTACTTCCTTTGCTGCCTCCTTTAATATAACTGGATAGATCCCATCCACCTTGGGTACCTTTTTTATGTTTATCTTCAACAATTTCTCCTCCACTTTCTTCTCAGTTATTACAAAATCATCTAGCTCACTGCCAGCGTTTAATTGACCTCTGGCATTCCCCTCCCTGAATAACTCTTCATGTGTGAATGTAGTTGCAAAATACTCATTTAGTTCGTTAGCCACCTGAGCAGGATCATCATCAGTTGAACCATCAATATCCAGTGGACCAATCTGATTCATCCTTTTCCTTCTAGAGTTTAGATAGGTAAAGAACTCATTGCTGTTTTTCTTTGCATCCTTTGCCAAAGATTTCTCATAATCTGCCTTTGCCTGCCTAATCTCCTTTGTGACTTGGTTACAGACCAGCTTATATCTATCATAGGCTTCCATGTCAATCATTAATTTATATGTATCCCATCAGATTTTTACTTATGGGAGTTTCTTAAGCAACATATATGTATGAAAAATCCACAAAAATATATCCTTTAAAATGCCATTTTTTTTGGACCATCCATGCTGGATGTTCCAAAAACAATGCCATGTTACAAAGAATGTATGCATATGAGCCAAACTGGGCATTCAGGAGAATCATAAACTAAGGCTGTTAACAAAGAATGAAGCGCTGTACTATGATAAACATCTCTGGTAATAACAGCTTGCCTTTATCACTTCCCACTGTTGAAAATTAAGTTCTGGGGACTGCACATTTTAAAACTAATCTGTAGCTATACAAAAACAGGGTAAAGGCAAGGATATAGCCATATGCGAATAACAGTGTTATTTTCTGTCTGTTTGCTCAAATAAAATATTAAGAATTGAATTTAAATGTGATATAAAACAATTAAGAAGTTTTATCACAATGTTTTGAACTAAAGAAATGATAACATACATAAATACATAAGATATTACCTTGCACTGATTCCTTTTCTTGTCTTATTTCAGCTAAAGTTTTAATTCCAAAATTCAAATTATCTTGCACTAGAAAATAAAAATTATAAAATCAGCAAGAGTAATTTAATAGTGGTGGGTAATGGAATGATATGAATGAAATAAATAATTATGAATGAACTTGTACAAAAAAAAGTAAAGTAAAATTCTAAAAGAAAAAGAACCAGATAATAAAAGAGGAAACATGTGACTTCTACAGTACTGTTTTATCCTTTATAGAATTAACAGTAAGTTTATATAACCAATTCTGCTTGCATGTCATGATTATTATTATTATAAATTTTATTATTTTGACAAATTTAATTTTTTTATGAGAAATAGTATTATTTTCTAAAAAAAATTATAAAATTTGGTTAATACGTGGGAACACAAGTACGAGGAAATGGTGGGAAAAAAGTCGCAAGTTGGAATTGCATTGTAAAGTGTTTGCAATTCTGCCCAGACACGATAGGAGGGAGTATATGATGAGGGCCTTGTCAAACAATTCGGCCCTGAATAGATTGTGCAAGACTCATTGGGTAGAATATTTTTCTCAGCGTGGTCTGTGCTTGTTAACAGGAGAGCCTGTTTTTATTTTATAGGAATGGATATGATATACAGGAACTCCCTGACTTATGTGAAGATTGCGTTCTGTGGAATGCTACATAAGTCGGAATTTCCCCCATGCTTGTGCAGCACTCGCAACTGTGCTTGCTGAATTGACTGAATCAAAAAAAGAAATGTTAGATGAACGTGTGAATAGAATTATTTATTGTACTTATTCAATTTTTTTATCTCATGCGCAGGAAGAATTACAAAACCATGCATTTAAAAAATTTCAAAATTGTAAAATTACAAAAAAAGAGAGGGGACAGGAATAACGTCAGTAATACCTCTCGAGCATCGTTGCCAGAATCGATGTCTTCAGCTGATAAGTACGCCGCTGCGGATGCTGAGGGCTGTGGAGATTTAGAAGGGGTCGGCTGCTCAACCTTACGAAAGAACATATTAATGGATGACTGGACGGTGGCTTTTTTTTTCTTTTCATCGTAGATTTCTTTGTAGGAAGCAAGCATATCATTCACTCCTCTGTTAACTTTTAAGAATCGTTCGCTGTCAGGATCCATCTTCTCAAACCTCGCTACTGCCGATGCAATTTCAAGAAATGTCATTGCCATCTCTCTGGTGATGAAGTGTCTTGGCTCCTCATTTGGTTCATCTTGAGCTTCGTCAGCATTTTCTTCTTTCACCATTGCTGCCTGCAAGTCAATTATGTTATTCGTTAGATAATTCCTTCTCTTCTTCCTCTGTTAACTCCTCCACATCTTTGGCATCAACCTCCAACGGAAGTAGCTCTGCAACCTTTACAATCTTATCTGCAGCCTCTTCATATGATTTGTCTTTTTCAAATCCTCCATAGCCTTTTACATGCCGTGGGCATATTTTCTTCCATACGCCATTTAAACAACTTTTAGTAATTTCCACCCAGACCTTATTAGTGTTTAAGAAGGCGTGGTAAATATTGTAAGATTTCAAATCAAAAGTCTCTCAAAGTAAAATTTTTCCCATCGTCTACTGCAGACAATGCCCGAATAAATGTTGTGCATAAATAATATGCTTTTAAATTCGAAATAACACCTTGATCCATAGGTTGGATTAGTGAAGTCATGTTTGGCGGTAGAAATATGACTCTAACGTTCGAATTAAAATCATCTAGATGCATAAGATGTCCAAGAGCATTATCTAATAGAAGCAAAATCTTGAAAGGAACGTCGTTGTCTTTACTATAATTTTCAGCCTCGGGAATGAAGCAGCATTAAAACCAATTTTCAAAGAGAGATACTGTTATCCATGCTCTCCGGTTCGATTGGAAATGCACGGGTAGGGTGGCTTTATTGATGCCCTCAAATGCAAGAGGATTTCCAGAATGGTACACAAGCAGTAGTTTTAATCTGTAATCTCCCACTGCATTAGCCCCAAGCAAGAGAGTGGCCCTATCTTTTCAATCAATCATGTTCAAAATTGATTCTTATAATGGGAACATATGATAACGATGAAAGGGTAGTGCAATTTCCATTATAAATATGACCTTTTAGAGAGATAAATAGCTTAGTAATATAGCAAAATTTTCAACTTCCAAGGACTTGGGACGAATTACAAAAAAAAAACAATGTGTTATTGGGTTGGCAAAAACTTAAGTAAAGTCGAATTTCCGTAAGTCGAATATTACATAAGTCAGGGAGTTCCTGTACGTAAATAGGAGTGCAAGAATATTTGTTGATGTTATCGAGGCAGTGATAGGTAGATCAGAAAACTTCTAGCTTGGTGGGGGGGGGGGAATACAAAGACAAATAGATTAACTAGAGCTGCAGACAGAAGTGAAAGTGATTCTTGTTCTGCTTCTGTTGGAACATGCAGTAGCCTCGAAAGCAAGGTGTCAGGTATTTCAAGACCTACTGTGGGTCATTATGGAACCAATAAATGCATGGACTGTGTTAGGGTAACTAAGAGTAGGAATAGGCACATGTATACTTGCATGTACACTAATACTAGGGGCATTGCAAATAACTCATATGCATGCTTGAATATTTCAATAAATTTAAATATGTACCTCCAACAGGGTTAAACTAATCAGTTCCTTATTTATTCACTTTAGTATCCTCCTCTTCTTGCCATCATTTCTTAGTGGTATATATGCATTCATGGCTTCCATGATGATACCTATAAAATTATCCCCCCCACCCAATAACAACTGAGACTTCTTTTGTCCACCTTGCTCTTCCATTATCTTCCCTGCAAATGGTTATTGCACTGTAAGCTCTTTGATACTATTTGGATCACAGGGAATGATGAGATTCAAAATAATCTTGTCCCTAGTAACTTTCAGAACATGCTAATATAGATAACAATCATCTAGTTGATTTAAAACTTTTATCTCCAAAGTGAGTTTCCTGCCAACTTCCTTCCTTCCTCATTATGGAAGAATTCTTCCATAACAAGGCATTTCTTGTGTTATATTTACACTTGCTTGCCCATTCCCTCATTCACTTCCTTTCAATGCCAGAAGATTCATTAGTTTCTGTAATCTCACAAAAGAACCGTTCAGATGTGTGCAAGTGTTACTTTTACCCATGTTACCAATACAATGCATTTCTGTATTCTCCTATCATCCTAATAGCAGTGGTTACTACAAACACTTAGGTATCTTAGTTCCTGCATGTAGTCTGACCTAACTTGTGATATATTTTCAGCATAGTGGTACAGTGATCCTCTAAGCCTAATGATCTTTTAAGTGGTTACAATGATTTCCCCCCCATATTTCTAATGTGAGATGGGATGTCACCTGGCATTTACTACATACTTGAATTGCTGCTAATCCCCCCCCCCCAGTTTCATTTCAATCCAGGGAATCAGTTTGCTTTTGAGATTCAACTCATCTAGCAATGCACCAAGACTTAATTTCAGTTTGCTACGATCCATATACCTGGAACATAGAGCAGAATCATCAGTTTAATTAATTATCTACAGGCCACAAGCTATACATGCAATGATTCATGACTCAAAAAGGAAATTACTGTTTACATTTCCATCTGAGCTATGCAATTCAGTGCCAAGGCACTTAACTGTCCTGGTATTAACCATTATTAAAGCAAGATTTAATCAAGCTAATTTACAAAATTATACAAGGAATTCATAATATAATCACAATTTGGAATAATACTAAAATATATTCATAAAAAAAAGTATAAGACTATTCTATGCTACAACAGCAGTTTATGCATGTAGAGTCAATTTATACTAATTTCTACTTGGGACTCATTATTTTATGTGCTGCAAATTAAAAATTCAAGATTTATTGCTTTCAAATTTAGAATATATTACATGTATAAACTGGCTGTGGATAGATACATAGATCTTACATAGCTGAATGCTAAATATAGTGGTGTTCTTGTATCCTGTATCTTATTAACTTCTCTGACCCTGTATGGCCATACCACATATAAACGAAAAAATTAATTATGCAATAAAATACTCTTATACCATGTGAAAAATTCAGAGTTAGTTTAATTAAGTATTTATGGTCTATTACACTAAATTTTAAGTTTCAAAAACCCTTGCTGGATCCCATCAATCTGATGAGCTAAGTCCTTATTCCATGGCTATCAAACTAAAAACTGAATGACAGCCATGGAGTGAGGAGCTGTTATCAGCTCATAAAAAAAAAAAAAAAAAAAAACCATGCATTGGCTTGATAATAGGATCCAGCAAGGGTCTTGAAACTTCACCGCTGTATTATCAAAATTTAGTATAAGTGGGTCATAAGAATGTTTTTTAAATAATTAATCTATAGTTAATCACCAGGTAACTTCCTTTCAATTTACATAAACAGAAAAATTATTATTATTATCTCTTTCTTCTCCTTATGGATTTTTTCCATCCCACAATGGGTAATGGGGTAATGGTATCAGGTGTGTAGGTTGGTTGTTTATGTTCAGTTATTATTATTGGATGGGGAACTATCTGACTATCCTACAGATGTTCAGATTGCAGCTTTCTGAAGTTCCTTGGAGGTGTTATTTGGAAGGCTTTTTGTAGGTCCTTTGGCATCATGCCAGTGGTTGAAATGGTGATTGGAATGGTTGTTACCTGTTTCACATCTCTTTGGCTTCCAATTAAATGATCACTTAATTCGTGGACTGGTGCAAGACCTTATCTTAATTGTCATCATCTGAGTCTTCTGTGTATTTTTTCCTTCTAGAAATGCTCTCCCTTGAACTTTACACACTTTCGCTACCATCGTACTCATGCATTAAATGCTTCTTGCAAGCCATTTTTTGAAAGACTGCAAAGTGCTTCCACTGTGGCTCTGTGAGCATCGTTGCCAGACGCTAAAACACTTGCCTTTCAGAGCTTTCTTCAGATGTGGAAACAGGTTAGGTTAAGAAACAGGAAGAAATCACACAGAGCTAAGTCCTGTTTGGCAGAACCTTGGCACTTATGGCAGTGATCACCAGCTGCACGATATTAGCCATATGGGGCTTGGCATTGTTGTGATGGAGAAAGCACTCCACACCAGAAAGTTCTTGGCGATTCTCACGAATGGCGTGGTGAAGTTTGATGCTGGAAACCTCAGCATATGCTTTCTTATTCATAGCTGTTCTACAAGGCACAAAATGTGTAACAAGAATGCCTTTTATGTCAAAAAAACACATGAACCATTTGTTTGTCAGTTGAATGAGAAGATCAAACTTTCTTAAGTCTTGGTGAATCAGAATGCTTCCACTTACCCAACCGTTGTTTGTCTCTGGATCATAGTGAAAAATCCAAGTTTCATCACAAGTTGCTATTCGATTTAAGAAGGTTTGACCCTGTGTTTCAAAATGATCAAGTATTTCTTTGTACAAGTCTACTCTCTAATCCAGCAAGCACAGATTCGCGATATTTTCGGATGATCTTTCATAATATTGTGAGCACTACCATATGAAATGGACATTCTAACAGCTAATTCACAAAGTGTAATTCGCCTGTCCTTGTCCAAAATTTCCTGGACTTTTGAAATTTGCTCAGGAGTTGTTGAGGAAGGCTGCCCAGTTCTTGAGTCATCTGAAACAGACTCACGACCTTCAATGAATCGCTTATGCCATTTAAATATGGCTGCCCTACAAAGACACTCAATACCATACACTTCATTCATCTCTTTAACTGTTTCCGATGCATCTAAGCCCTGTCTGACACAATAACGAATCGCACATCACTGTTCAACTGTCTGACATGATACTTGCTTCAAAACGATCGTCAGTGACGCCCAGGATAAAAAAAACTCTTCACGCAACACTAGCTCGACAAGTACTGGCAAGTGCACGTGCGCGCGCACACACACACACACACACACACACTGCTCAGTAGCAATCAGGGAGAGCACCTCTAGTGGCAGTTATGGAAAGTTTGTGCAGTAAACATAAAATTTTTTGCACCAGTCCACAAATTAAATGATCACTGCCTGTACTTCCTGTTCTTTTCCTTGTAGGTTTTCTGGAGGTTACTGGTGTTGGATACATCTATGTCAATCGGGTAGGTAGTTTTTTTTGGTAGTTGTTGGCGCATCGGCTTCTGTGGCCATAATGCACCTCCCAAGGTTTTTTTGCAGTACTTTGATCCACGCCCGAGGTGGGATTCGAACCCACGACCTTTGGGTTGCTAGGCAGGCACTTTACCCACCCGGCTAGCCCGGTCAGCTGGTAGGTAGTCATTTCCTTCTTGTCAGTGAAGGTTAGGTTTGGACTGTATGGAATCATCTTGTCCATTCTTATAGCACAGTCCAATACAGCTTGTAGGTCTCTGGTACTACCAGAGGTTCGTACTTGTAATACAGTATTCTTTCTTTGATCAACTGGTATTTCTTCACTAGCTTCTGATGTATTATCCTGATGACCCTGCATGTGCCTATGAGTATACTGCATCTGGGTGATCATCCTGCAGTGATGTGCTGGATTGTTTCTGGGACAAGGTGGCATTGTCAACATGTTCCATCTGTCACTCCAGGGTCCTTGGAGCTGTATTTTTGTAGTTCCTGGTTTTGATTGTGGGGTCCATTCCCTATTAGAATTCAAAGGAATGGACCCCACAAAGACCCACACCGTACCAAAGCAGAGACCCAGTAGAATCCTGTGGCAAGTCACAGACCACTTCAATAAATGATTAATATTAGATTACTTCAACAAAAATAAAGTAATGATGGGTGCCATCCACAGGCATATACTGTGCCACCAGAGCAGCCACCAGGTTCAATGGAAGAGAAACGAGAGACCAGCAAGAAGTGGTTTGTTTGTTTGTTTATAGGCTTTACGGCACAAGGGCAGAAAGGCCATAATGTGCCTAGCAAGAAGTGCAAAAACAAGGAATCACCAGCATGGGAAAGAAGGCTTCAGCAGAAGATAGAAGAGCTAAGAGTCAAGGTAGACCAGCTAACCTAGTACCAATGAGGAAATAGAAGTAAGAAGTTGATCAGAAAAGTGAAGACCATCCTTAAGGATACAACACCTACAGCAAATACAAGAGCAAGAATCAGAAGATAGAAGAATTCCTAGATGCCCTGAAACAGAACCTTCTTGCACCCAGCAAGATGTTATGCCGATACAGAGAGAGAGAAAGCACCACGAGGAAAACAACCAGATCTTCAATGAAAACCAAAAAGACTTCTACAGGAGCATTAGACATGATGAAAAGGTATGTGGTATGGTTGTTTATTGGCACATTAGCTGCTATGGCTATAGTGTGCCTCTGATGAAAAGGAGGGTAACAGGCCTCCCAAAGGTGATCAAAGAGTTCTGGGGCAACCTGGGCAGCAGTACACTTAAACATAACATCAGGGCCCCTTGGATAGACTTAGAATGAATCTCACAACTGGCAAACCCCAGGAATAGACATCCAACTACTGGTATAAGAAGTTCAGAAGCACGCACGTGCACACAAGCACATAGTGGAGCAGTTTGCCTGAATGATAAGGCACCCTGAGACAATTCCAGAGTACCTGACACAAGGAATCACCTGCCTGAATGATAAGGCACCCTGAGACAATTCCAGAGTACCTGACACAAGGAATCACCTGCCTGAAGGCTAAATAAAAAGATACCAGAAAACCTGCAAAAGTATAGACCAATCACCTGTCTCCCAACACTGTACATGGTTTATATATACTGAAAGGCCTTAGACTCCATGCCATCTAGCTTGCTGACAGAAATACTGAAGATCTACAAAGTCAATCTGACAGTGAGAAACTTCCAAGAAGCAACTACGGCAAAATGGAGAACCACCATCAAGTGGGAAACATCACAACCAAACTTATCCATATCAGTAGAGGAATCTTCCAGGGAGATGCTCTAAGACAACTGTGGTTCTGTCTAGCAACCTGCTATCCACCATGCTTAATACCAGCAAGCTATATGGATATACCCTTAAAAAGAGAGGAAGAACTGTGTATGGATAACATCAAGTTCCACTTGGCAACTGAGAAGCAATTCCAGCAGCTACTCCGGATCACCAAAGAGTTAGTATTGAAATCGGGATGCGATCTGGACCACACAAATGTAAGATCCATGGTTACATCAGGGAAAACCAGTTGGCCATGACAGAGACCTACAAAGTGACTGGGGATGATGCAAGCAGAACGTTAAAACACAAGGAGATTGAGAACTGCCTGAAAGAAATACTGTCAGAGACTTAAAAGCAAAGCTAAGTGGAGGGAACACAGTTAAAGCCATAAATGCTTATACAGTCCCAGTACTAACGTACTCCCTTTAAATCACAGAGTGGACTAACACCAAGCTGGGTAAGATCATTAGAAGGATCAGGAAAATGATAACAAATATTCACCAACATCATCAAGGTGGCTATCAAAGAGACTAGCCATGGCCCTGAAAGAAGGCGAAAAAGGTTTGACAGACCTGATCAAATAACAGAATAAATCAATTAAGAACTGGAAGGATTACTTCCAGCAAAACACAGTGCCAATCTACCAGGCCATAAAGAAGATAGACAAGTGGCACACCCTGCTCAACCCCAACAAGGAGACTCCACCTAACCAGATGAAACTAATGATGACAAAATAATGGGTGAAGGCACTCCATGTCTACAATGCCCTCCATCAAGACTACATAGATAAGGCGGCTTCCAACACAAAAGTTCGCCAGTGGAACACTCTTCCCTGAGACCAAAGCACTTCAGAAAAGAATTTATAATTTATAACTAAAGAATGGGATTATAACTATAATTTATAACTAAAGAATGGGATTATAACTATAATTTATAACTAAAGAATGGGATTATAACTATAATTTATAACTAAAGAATGGGATGCAAGCAGCAGTGACATGCAAAACACAGCTTCTCCTACTGAAATGCCAATCCCACCTTCTCGTGGTGAATCCTGTTTTTACAAATGGGGATATGGCGACCAAGTATAGAGTGGTATAACCCTACAACAGTAGCATCTGCCTCTATGTCAGGAGTGGCTACAAACAGCACCTGACTAAAACACCTGGCTGAGGTATAAACAGCATGCAGAAGGCAACGGGAAACCACTGCATTATTTTTTTTTTTTCCCAAGACAAGCAACCAAGTGACACAACGGTCTTCGTAGCATAGCGGTCACGTTATTTTTAGCTCCTGTATTATCGTGTTAGAATTATGGATTTATTTCGTGTTAAAAGTGCAGTTTTTTACCAAATAGATAATTACAACTTGAGGATTCTGTTGGTAAGCATAGTTTTGTGTTATCAGAGCTCGCTTTCGAGTTTCTTCCATTTTCTTCTCACTGCTATTGTTCTTTGGTCCCTCAGCTTAGGCGCCATAGCCGAAGCTTTTGGGAGGTGGCCACTCCCTTGCCCGACCACCACAGCTCTATCCTTGCTAATTTGACTGGGGCTGTTTTCACCCCTCCGTGACCTTGGACGAGCATCGCATTGAAGCTACCAGTTACACCGTTTTGTGCCTCCTGTGTTTACTTCCTTCTTACACTTACCCAGTGCCAGCAGTGCTTGTCTCAATAGCATGCATGCGTCGCAAATTTTCACCATCTGCATAAAGATCTGTACAGCACACCCATTTTATGCCAAGATCAGCTACCAGACTGTAAAAATTTGACCTGAAGAGTCTGTTCTCCTGGACTCCGCGAAGACTGAAGAGGTTTCAAGTTAAACTCTTCTTTTGTCTCAGTGCCATCACTTTTAGATATTAAATTTGCTCTATGCATATATTTCTGATTTCAGTTAACATGAATGATAAACAACCTACTGCAGCTGATATCTTTTCTCCGTTGCCATCTCTTGGTGAGATCTCAACACCTCTGACCCCTCAAGTGCCACTGACTCAATCACCGGAACCGACTATTGCCTCTCAGGAAAGCTCATCTTCAAAATTTGCTACTGATTCTCTTTCACAATCAACTCTTGACAAAGAACGTCAGACGGAGCTCCCTTCAAGTAATAAACTTGGAACTGCAGGTGCGGAAAAAAAAATAATTTAATAAATGCTCAGGCAAGCGACCCGGGACAGAATGTTCTTATTTTATACGACAGAATTGCAAAAATGAGACAGGATCTCTCTAGCTTCCTTTCTTATGAAGGCAACAAGATTACCAAGCAATCAGGTAACACTATAATGGATAAATGGCTCAATTTGGAGACTGTTGCGACTTATCTCCTTGTAGAGAATGAAAAGCTAAAGGCCCTAAACAGAAATAAATACACGTACCAATCTTTTGGAAAGAGTTATAAATACATTTTCCAGTATAACAACAACAAATAAGGCCTGTTTGGCCAAACAATCTGTTAGTGACAGTTCCTCTACAGACAAACCTACATTAAGACATGATGCGTCCCCTTCCCCGATTGTCACGGATGATTCAACTTTGCAGGAAGACACTGCTACTGACACTTCTTTTGTCAGGACCTTTGCTGATGCTGCCCGTTCCGCTGCAAATGTTCCTAAAGTGAAGCCTGACAATGTCTTAATTCTTAGAGCTTCTGAAAACAGTGATTGTAAGTCAAGTGCTGACGTTAAGACATTGGTGGCTAAAACTCTTAAATCGGATTTAAAAAATGTTAAGATCAAGTCTCTTAGGCTAGTGAGGAACAAAGGAGTCTTGCTGGAAACGGCCTCTAAAGCAGATCTGGAGTGTTTGTCCTCCTCGGAGTCTTTTACATCTGCAGGTATCAGCTCAGGTGTTCCTCGAAAGGGAAACCCCACTGTACTGATTTATGATGTCCCAAAGGAATTGACACGTGACGAGATACTTGAAAATTTATATACCAAAAATCTTGGCGATTCGGATTTTACATTTGAGGAGGTTAAGAACGGAACTTTCTTTCATTTCTCAACTAAAGCAAGGTCAAATTTATCTGTAAACTGGGTTGTTAGTTTTTCTCCCAAGATTTACAAACATATAATTACTCTGGAGCACATATTTCTTGCCTGGAGTTCCCATAGACACAGGCCTTATACTGTTGTGACGAAATGTTTTCACTGCTTGGGATATGGTCACACCGCTCAGTACTGCATGCGCAAGTCCCCGTCTTGCAGTCACTGTGCACATGGTGGTCACGTGTTTAACGAGACCATCTATGTCCCAATAAAAACGAAGAGCCATCGTGTATCAATTGTAAGAGAGGAAAACGTGACTTTCACCATTCGGTGAGAGATAGCGACTGTCCTGCCTACAAAAAGGCTTTGGAAACAGCACGACTGAGGATTGCTGATGAGTAACACACCCAATTCCAGTGTATACAGTGTAAATAATTCCCCTCCTGGTGATGTTAATAGTACGAACTTGCCTAGTGTTCAGTCTATTAATCTGAAATTTATGCAGATCAACGGGCATCATTCTCGAGTTGTTTCGGACGAGATTAGATTAACAGCAGAACAAAACTCAATCGACATCATCACTATTCAAGAGCCATATTTTGCTAAAGGGCGAATGGGAGATTGTTCAAAGATCATAGGTTATTCTCTTTCCACCCGAGTAATCCAACCTGCTCACCAGCGACCGAAGACTTGTATTGTTGTATTAAACGACAAAATTGATGTAACTGTCATTAATGGTCTCTGTCACCAAACTGCAACTTGTATCCTTGTCACATATTCTACCATGACCTTTTATATCATCTCAATATACTGCCCTCCATCTGAAGACTTAAATAACTCATTAAATTATTTAGAATCCACATTGAATTTTCTGGGTCCTCATAATGTCCTTATTTCAGCGGATGTAAACGCCAAGTCTAAGTTTTGGTTTAGTGCACGCTCTGATGCTCGAGGGCAATTACTGGAAGAATTTATTATTAATAATAATATGAAGATTTTTAACAGACCTCAACAGTTCACTACGTTCTCCAGCTTCTCTGGAGAATCAAATATTGATATCACTTTTTCAAATTCCTTCTGTAATCTAGCTATCAACGATTGGACTGTACAGCCTAACTGGACAACAAGTGACCATCAGGCAATTTCTTTCTCGGTCTCCATACCTTCTCCTCCCTCAGATTCGAGTATCTGTGTGCCTGAGTACGTTCGCTTCTCAATTAATAACATTAATTGGGACATATTTGAATACTCTGTAAATGCTGATTTCTCCAAACTGACTAACTCTCTTTTTGACGCCATGTCTGTGTCTGAAGCTGCGACACAGATTCAAAAAATTTTGATTAATGCGTCATATAAATCATCAAGGAAAAAATGTGTCAATTCCAGAACTTGTTCCTGGTGGTCATCAGAATTAACTTTGCTTCGGAAACAGGTCCACCACGCTCGACGCACCTATCAGCGCAATCGTCATTTTTCTCAGGCTGATGTTCGCATCTTTTATAATAATTACGTTGATCTCAAGAAACGTTATGTGAAGGCAATTGCTACCAGGAAGAAGGAAACTTGGACAGAATTTGTGCACAACTCTGGTAATGCAGACCCGTGGGGGCTACTTTATAAAATTGTAAGAAATAAATTATTTACACAAGAAGTGTATGGATCGATCATATACAATGGTCTGGAGAACACTAACTGGACTGATTCTGTAAACATTATTCTAGATAATCTTTTTTTACAGGACAATGTGAGCTCCAACTCTGATTTTCACACTAATATTCGTTCTGCCAATTCTCTGTATGTTTCTTCAATTAAGACTGAGCCTTTTAGTGCCATCGAGTTGGACACAGCGGTCAAACAAGTGAAAGTTAAGAAATGCCCAGGGATGGACATGCTGGAGAGTACCTTTATAGTACGGCTTGCCAAGATTAAGCCCAGTATACTTCTACAACTTTTCAATAAATGTTTAGATGCTGGGACTTTCCCAGATCTGTGGAAGACAGCCCTTATCAAGCTGATTAGGAAACCTGACAAGCCCCCCCAGGAACCGAGGTCTTATCGGCCTATAGCTTTATTGGCCAACCTTGGTAAGCTATTAGAACGTTTAATTGCCCTGCGATTAAACAACTTGTTATTGGAACGGGGATTAATTGCGCCTAATCAATACGGATTCACTCCTGGAAGGTCTGCGAGGACGCCCTTGTAGACTTCATTTCTTCTGTTGAACACTCCAGTTTCAAGTATACTCTTGCTATCTTTATTGACTTCGAGGGTGCTTTTGATTCCCTTTGGTGGGAAAGTGCCCTCGAATGTTCCCAGCAACTTTATCTTCTAATTAAGAGCTATTTCTCTAACAGATTTATCACCGCCAGATCTAAGTACAGACAAATTTTGCGTCAGGTCTTTCGAGGGTGTCCTCAAGGCTCCATATTTTGGGACCACTTTTCTGGAACTTTGTCTTGCAAGGTTGGATTACCCGAACTTTTGACAATGTGAAGATCATGGCATATGCGGATGATTTGACAGTCCTTGTTGGTGGAAATTCAAGGTCTTCTATTGAAATATCTGCTGAGAAAGTTCTATCTGATCTTCAACAATGGACAGTTGAAAATAAGTTAAAAATTAGTTCTACCAAGACAAAAATTATGATCCTTGGCTCTAAATTGGATGTTCGTCGACCACCAAGAGTTAAAATAAACAACAGACAAATACCTCTAATAACGGAAATTAAACTTTTGGGAATAACTATTGACAGCAAGTTAAACTTTCTCCCTCATTTATCCAATCTGCGAATTAAGATCAGAAATTTCACCGGCGCTCTTGTCAGAGTTTCTAGACCTGAGTGGGGTCTTTCTAGAAGATGTTTAAGAATCTACTAATAACTCTGTGTTTCTCCCTATGGTTACCTATGCTGCTGGCGCTTGGTTCCATAGGGTGCGGACTGTACAATTTCAATCAAAATTTATGTCAATCCAGCGTAAAATGTTACTTTGTATTTTGAAGATTTGTCGAACAGTTTCAACACCTGCTTAACAGGTTTTAGCCGGGACGTTACCACTCGATCTCTACGCAATTTTCAGAGGCTTATGTTATCGCCTGAAACGTCAGATTCCCACTCAGATCCGTGGTATTTCTATTAACACTCAAGTCGATGTTAAAGCCGAACGACAAAGAATTTGGCAAGATTTGATCAACTTGTGGCAGGGTAGGTGGGATGGCACAACACCGGGCAGTGTAACGCGTAAGTTTTTTCCTGAGGTTGACTCTCTTACAGATAAAAAATCTACAGTCTGGTTTAGCCTTGACTTGTTTACCTACTTTATTTGATATCAGGACACGGATCATTAAATAAGAAATTGTTTAAATTTCGCTTGTCTCCAACGGAACTCTGCCATTGTGGCGGTGTGGAAGATTGGCAGCACATGTTGTACTCTTGTCCCTCATACAATGAATTTCGAGTAATTCTGCAGAATGCAATTCCCAACTTTTCATCAGGATTGGAACCTAATTTTGTATCAAATGCCACGAGTTACCGCACTCTTCAGGATTTTGCTAAGGTAACCTTCAATAAAAGGCTCGCAATCCTTTCTGCAATGACTACACATGCGAATGTTTCAAATTCAGCTCAAGACTCTTCACCTTCACTGCAATGACGTCCATTTTCTCAACAAGATCTAAAATTCTGGACTTGTGCTCTGTGTGTTGTGTTTTTTTTTTTTTTTTTTTTGAAACTCTACAAGTGTCCTACAACTACAACTCAGTTTGGTGATGAAAATTCCTGTGCTCCTTTGCTCGGATGGCTGTTAACTGACTGTGACTTTGTTATTGGTAATTGATTGTGACTTTGCTACTAATGACTGCAGGACTTACTGGATTTAACCTCAACTGTTTATAAGGTTTATGCCTGCTTCTGGGCTTGTGCAAAGTTTTGTCGGTTGAATGGTACTGTTATCCTTAATTATTTTCTTTGAACTTGTGTTTTTTTTTTATGTTAATATGCATAAGATTACTTTCATTGTTTACTTTGAAATTTCAAAGTATCATCTGTGTTTACCTCAATCTATTGAGGTTTTCTTTTGTACAGTATTTAATCTTTGTATAGTTGCATAAGTTAACGAGGCGGAGATGAACTAACGTTCCAGGTGCCGCCCAAGACAAATAAATACATACAAGACAAGCAACCATGCAAAA